>NC_045593.1:10055881-10364674 GCF_009819795.1 Aythya fuligula | reverse complement strand
GTGAGGAAAAAGAACACAAAACCATTCTGCTTTACGTTCTGCATTACCAACATGATTATCCCAGTGCATCTTTCCATGCAGCTATGTCAAGCTGCAGACAGTTTCTGGAGGTATGTGGTCAAGGCAGCTCATGCTCATAGGGAATTCTTAATGATCATTTTCTCATAATTTAAGACTAACTACACAAAGACTACAAAACAAAAACTGTTAACTACCCCATGCATGGACTGCCAGTTGGAAACTTATCTCAACAGCAACGTGTGCAGGCGGAGGAGATGTATCTTGGGATGAAATATAGAGGTGAGCAATTCTTTGCCATCAGCTACCCAATTTCTAACAAAGCAAGTTTATCCTTACCCTCAGCAACAAAAGCACATTCTGTCAGGTCCAAACATGCTAATATATATCCCAGAGCTGCCACATACCAGAAGTAACAGTCCCAAACACAGCTGTGCTGCAGTAGCAGCACTACCCATTGCACAGGACCACATTGCCCTGCTTCTGTTCCAGTGCCGGCTTGTTCCTCTGCGTGGCACTGCAAGCCACGCAAATCTCTGGCAGCATGTGGCAATACAGGCACATGACCCCTGAGTGCTAAATTCTTGGACATAATAATTGTCTTCCCTCTCAGTGAGCAAAGGATACATCACAAATTCAGCATAAGAACAGCATAAACAGGTGCACAGCCTGAATGTTGGTAAAAGCAATGAAGAACAGAAGCATCCTGATCTGTCCATTGGTACAACATTGTCCCATCTACGAGCAAAGGCTGTAGCTCCTACTTCTTTGAGCTCAGGACTTCCTCTCGTGCAACTGCTAATCCCCAAAAGCAGGTATTTTGAGCACAGAGTACTGCTGTCCTTCTGGCCAGTCAAATACATCCATGCTAAGTTTAAGAAAGGAATTAGCTAATCACTAATTTCTATAGACTGTCATCTTGGCCAAAAAAGAACCACTTCAAATCCCAGCATGTATTTGAGCTTTGTCCCACATATTCCTTACATCTTTATAAGAGAATGTTTTGTCTATAAGGCTCAAAACAAATCCTGCATCTAGAGCAAAGCACACTGACATCAAATTTTTTAGGCTGGATAAGAGGAGGCTGAGGGGAGACCTCATCACTCACTACAACTACCTGAAAGGAGGCTGCAAGGCAAGGGGTCCCTTTTCTTAGGTGAGAAGTGATACAATGTGAGAAAATGGCCTCAAGTTGCTTCAGTGAGTTTTAGATTGGATATCAGGAAGAATTTCTTCACAGAGAGTGGTCAAGTATTGGAATGGGCTGCCCATGGAACTGCTGGAGTCCCTGTCCCTGGAGATATTTAAGAAACATGTGGACATGGCATTAAGGGACATGGTTTAGTGGTGGGACTCAGTAAGTCAGCCTGATGGTTGGACTTGATGATCTTTAAGGGTTTTTCCAACCTAAATGATTCTGTGACTCTATGGTTTGGATGTTGCTACTCAATACAGCCGAGCTAAGAACTGTCTGCTTGTGCTGTCACTGCTCTGCCTTCCCACTGCTTGCCTCCTGGGAGCCTGACTTTTATCTGATTGAACAGACAAACCTGAAACAACAAAAATGTCTGATTTTCTGTTGGCTGGACAAGTACATGTATGAGGCCACAAATGGAACAGAAGGAAAGATATACTGTAAAGCTACATTGTTTGATTCAATATACACTGACATAATAAGACCTGAAGACACCTGACAGGTTCCTGTACAGAATTCCACAGGACAGGTCACCAAATTTAAAAAAATAAAAGGACTTTCAGTGAAATGGCTGTTTGCTTTTGTCTGTCTCCATTTCTCCACCTTCTGGTTAGACACAGAATAGCTTCAAAGAACAAAAGAGATTTTAACTTGGTGTCCCTCCCTTCTCACATGCACACACAGAATTTAAATGAAAGACATTTCTAACAACTTTAACACTCATTAAATCATCATGTTCTAACATTACAGTTTGCAGTTGCACTTCAGAGGTGCTTGTTGCAAATATTCAGCCCGTTTAAAGCTGCTTCAAAATTAGAAGATGTCCCCAAAGATGACACTGAAGTGCTTTGCTGATCTGGTAAAAAACAAATCTCAAACACTTTCAGAGCCCCAAACTCTGCACTGCTACTACTCACAAAGAGCATTTCTCATAAAGAAGAAGCAAAAACTACATACAGGGATAGAAAGTCTTTCCCAGGTTACACTGTATTCTACTGCACCTTATAAAAATGGTAAACAGAGACAGTAAAAGCACCCTTCTTTCAGAGAAAAACTCCCATGTTTGGAAAAAAAACACGGTTTTGTTATAAAGAAGCATCCCAACTGCACTGTTGCCTGGCTAAAGCAGAGGAGATAATGATGAGGTGGTTCAGCTAATATTCTGCTCTCCTATTCCCTAGCAACTAATTACGGAGTAGCAGTGACCTTACAGCATGCTAGCTGAACTCCTAGCTGCAATCAGAGAGCAGTTTCAAGAGCTGTCAGGGGAAGGAGGAGGAGCAGCCTAGAGCAGTCACCCAACACAAACAAGTGCCATGCTTAAATCACTGGTGAGTAGCCTCCTCGGTGCCTGGCCATGTTTAAAGATAGTTTCTGCCCATGGGTCAAGAACAAATCACAGAAGAATGAGTTAGTAGCTCTGGTACTGGCATATGACTTGGCAGACAGGTACAATTCCCTGCCCCAACCTTTCCCCAGTCCTAGATGTGTTATGTTAGTGGCAGCCACAGCCTCTGTGCAAAAAGGAGCTGCAAAGCTGAGAAGATGGAATTCAGGAGCATTTTTGACCAGACACTGAAGGACAGGCTCTGAAGTCTCCTTCCTGAAGCACACACCTCAGGTGCTGTTCCAAAAACAAACAACAGACATAAAACAAGAGAGCTGAGAGCACTGCTCTGATGTTAACACTGTACTGACCCAGGTGAAAAACCTTGCTCAGAGGCAAGTTTCCCAGTTCTGGCAGAGGTGAACCAACTGCTGCTGGATTGGGTAATGTGCTCACTAGGCCCCATGTGCATCTCTCGCTATAGGCACTATATGAACACCTTAGTTCCACTCAAAAACAGCAGCACCAGCTTTGCATTTCACAACACAAACACCATAATTCCCCCACCCAATAGCAGCATCCAGGTCAAGTTCAGATAAAGGAACTTGGGAGTCAAGGATTTAGTAAACTCAGTTCACTTCGTCTTACAAAGCTACAGAAGCAAAACCAGATGCACTGTCAATGAGCCGTTCATTCACTCGAGTCAAAAAAAAAAAAAAAAAAAAAGCCACCATTCTAAAAGATAATGGGAAATCTCTGGCTGTGTGTCATGACTATGAGAACCAGAGCAAATCAGAGGTGCCAACTGCACCAGAAGCCCTGAGAGAGCTGGAACTGGTTCTGCTGCTCATGGCAGGGACTGATGGCCCTCCAGCTGCAGCAGGGGAGCTGGAAAACACCCATGGGCACCAGGCCAATGACAGAAAACATCCACACGCAAGCCTTTAAAGGTCTGAAGTCTGATCAAGAATAGCCCCCGCACACAGGTAACCAGGATCACAGCACTGAAGCCCTGAGTGCACTAACAGGTCTTAATTACCCTGACCAGACTCATCGGGGGCCTCCCTCCACACCTTTGTCCCATGGCCCAGGATCTCCAGTTAAGCCCAGCAATAGTCCATCAGTCCTCATCTAAGTTGTGTTGCAGATGTGCTCACCTCCATGCCGGCCCACGGACCCCATCAATCCTCTGCCTTCCCAGCTCCACCTCAGCCTTGTCACTACGGACCTGACTGGCAAGTGCAGGACTACTCAACCATCACTAGACAAAATCCTGAGCTTGACCCGCTAAATTCTACTCCCTGCTTGACCTCGGGGCTGGCTCATTACTACAGGCTTGCCCAATGACTTATCTCTCAGCAGCTTCATGTAGATGGCAGTGCTGCCATCCCACAAGCACCTCACCTCTGCACAGCACCATACTTACAACATGAAGTCCTGTTCCCAGCATGGTTGGTCCCCTCGCACTGCTACCGTCGTGCTCTTCACATTTTGCACCTTCAGGGTCACATACGTATTGAATTTATCTGGGGAATAAGCGACAAAAAGTTTTCTTCTTCAGTATACAATTTCATATCATAAGCACAACATTTTAAGGTTTTCAGTCTGTACACTGCATCCCAGAGAGACCAAAACCAAAAGCCCAGATGGGAAGACATCAGTGGGTTAAAGACCTACGAGTTCACGATGCCTTTCATCTTCCATTAAAGTTTCAGCCACTTTTTTTTTTTTTTTTTTTAACAAATTAATAAAAATAGATAGCTAAGCACTTGGAGTAAGTCATGGACAAAGGAGAGAGTACAAAATCCTGAAGAACATTGCCACTTTGAGTGACTGCTTCCTGAAATGCAGATGAAAGGAAGAGACACTCCAAAGGAACAGGGCCCATCACATGGACTGTGCACAGCTAAAAATAAAACTTGCAAGAGATAAAAGCCAGAAGCTGTTGGGCTGATCATACTATCTCTTCCCTTCTGACCTAACTACTTTCCTTGTTCCTATCTGATTTTATATCTATGAGTCCATGAAAAAAAAAAACAACAACACTTACAGATGACTCGGGGCAGACAGAAAAAAAGTGAATTATGCTGAGTGTGCTAAAACTGATCTGTATTGGTTAAACCAGCTGATCTAGACAAATTGTGTTATGCTCACATTTTGACAAGACAGGGTTTGTTCAGATGTTTCACTTTTCCTATTAAATCTGAAGGAAAAATACAGAACAGCATTTTTTCCTAGTTGCTACTACCTCTTTGCTAATAGAACCAAAAGCAGTCAAGCGCAAACACACATGAAGTCTGAATCAGCATCTAAGAACAAACAAACTCCCTTTTAAGATGAGTTACTAACTCAGACCTACCAGTTTCAAACCCAGAACAAGACATCTACTAAGTAGCTAAAAAGCAGTGTACAAATTTTAATACTTTGATGTTCTGCTGTACCTATTCTCAGTTTACATCAGACCACAGTCCATTTTAATACTGCCAAAATCGACATTGCTGTGAGCTACTTTAGCGTGTCCCAGCATCTAGCTTCAAGTATCCTACGCGGACATGTAGGAAAGGGGAACTTCATGATCCAGAAACTCAAGTAGGAGTGACATCTCCCACTTTACATCTCACTTTACATCTCTCTCACTTATTTTAATGCAGTTTCTGTCTTATGATTTTTCTTTGCCTGTTCCTAAGCGTTTCTAAAATCACGGCTACAAGTCTATTTTTGTCAATAAGCCTCATGGGATAATTATTTTCATGGAAATGTTTTCTCTTTTCATTTTCCACCTTTTACCATCATGAGTTTTTTTTTCTATGGAAAAAAAATCCCTTCCTATCCACTTTCATTTGTCTTGTACTTGGTATACATTTTCCCTGTTTCCATGTATTTTTCTTTTCTCTGAATTAATTAACATGTTCTAGCCTTTACATTCTCTCCATAGATTAGGATTTTATGGAGGCTGTAATTATTCTTGTCACTCCCACATGCAGTTCCTCTATTCACAAAACAAATAAAATAAAATGAGCACAGTTTGATGGAAAACCTATGGCACTGCCATGTATGTAATGATATTGAAATGTTTTCTGCAGTGTAAAGTTGGATTCCCTCATGTATAGCTACATTGATTTGCACTGTCCTGGAACCCTGGGCTTGCTGGTGAAGTCACACACTTCAGTTGAGCTACATCTAGACTACAGGACAAATGCAGTCCTGAGAAGGGTTCTTACATGGAAAAAGGATCAAGTACATACTGCCTCCTCCTAGTCTGTGCATTCAGTTTTCTTATCCTGAAAAAAAAAAATCCAGGTTGGTGCATGCACAGCTCTTGACCTCGAGTGGAATATGGACAAGACGGCAAAAGAAAATGCACAAACAAGACACCTGGGAAGCTTTCAGCTATATAACCTGAGGGCCACCATACAAAGAGAATAGAGCTGAAAAAATACATCATGAATAAAGCCGTGCAGTTGTTTTGGATCTAAACACCTTACTAGGTGTTGTTCCAGAGGCCATACTTCATTCTTAAAAAGTTTCAGTAACAATATTTCAAACAAGCATTTGTAGAGACTTTCTGAAACTGATCTCCAAGGAGGAGAGAAAAAAAAAAAACCAGACTGCTTATTCTTTTTGTAAAATAAATAAATCAAATTTCATTCAATAAGCACATTCATTAGCTACGGGATTCCTTGTCTAGCACAGTGAAATAGATGCTTAGACTGTAAACCCTGGGTGCCACCAGCTGTTTTTATTTCATTATGTGGATACAAAACCTGGCAGATGGGATCTCAATCCCAATCACAGCCATTGCAGACTGCCACCTAAGTGAATGAACCGCTTCTGTGCTCCATCCAGCAGTCCCAGCCAGGATCGAGGAGGCACTGATCCAGTCAGGCACACGGCAGTTCTGCCTGGTGGACATCTTCAGATCTTGTTTTGAACAGGAAAGGGGAGAAGGATGAGAAGAAAGGGCAGGGTGGGATGGGAAGTGGTGACAGTGAAGGAAATCTTTCCTCGGCCATCACCTGTGTGGATGAGGTGAACAGGTAGATGTTTCTCAGTACCATGACACCAGGTCACATCCTCAGGCTGCCTGGACTCTTGGGGTGGCTTTTGTCCCTCATAAGGACAACACCAAGGAGCAGAGAGGAGTAGAGGAAACCTGGAGGGAGCAGTGAGCCTCCAAGAGTCACCATGACTACAAACAAGACTGATTAGAACAAGCAGCAGAGATTTGCTTACCTGGTGGTCCTTGGAGTTTAGCTTTTTTTACTGTAAAGAGGGAAAAAAAAAAAAAAAAAAAAAGAGGCTGTTAGTGATTTTGTCCTGCTAAGGTTTCATTCAAGTGACAGTGTCACAGGATACCATGTTAATTGGAGAACATCTCCCAGTAGAAGCCTGGAAGCTGGAATCTGTACTTATTTTCACAGTTTAACAGTTCTGGTGACAGAGCCTCTTCTGTACCCCATTTCACCTCTCTGAAATGATGCAATTAAAAGGAAATCATAGGATTGCAGTTTGGAAAGCAGTATGATATGACTAATGCAAGACAATTTCTAAACTGGTCCTCTGCAAACCAGGAAGTTATTTTGGGTCTTAACAAGATGTCATTTCATACCCCCTTCACTTACAAGGTTACAGACACTCAGAAGAAATTGAGATTTCCTTATAAGCCAAGGATCTCTCTTCAGGAGTGCTGAGCAGACTCTGAACCACAACTCAAAAACAACCAAGCCCAAATAGTAGCCCTGGTATGACATCTGTAAATCAAATTAACCCATTATGCCAAACAAACAGCAGTCTGCATTCAAATGGCACTTTTCAGAGCTCTCATCTGTTAATTCAATTCCAGGACAGTATTTATTGAAAACAACGGTTAGAACATAAAACAGCACTGGCTCTTATCTCACTGGATGGAGAAGGGCTCTGTCTACCTAGGGGAGATTTTGTTTACAGTTCTCTTTGCAAGCTCACATCCTCACTGGTATTGCTAAGTGTAAGCACTGAGATGAGACATCTCCGGGCTCCAAGTAGTTTTCCCAGTGGAAAACAAACGCTCAGAAGAAAACATATTTAACAAGCTAGGAAGCAAGATACACCTGAGAGCAAAGGAAAGGCTTAAGAACCGATGTAGTAAATTTCCTTTCAACAAACAAAGCACCCGGCACTTACTAAATGCTTGCAGGGTCTAACTTCCAAGGTAAACACTCTAGATAGTAACTGTAAAAAGAAAAATAAAAGGCCCTTACGTGGTTACATGCACAGAGCTGCAGTGGGACCTGATGCTGAAGAACACCCTTGGTATTTGATAAATTCTGCTTTGCAAGCATTTACAGTTCAGGTAGGTGCTTGTATGAAGGGAATGCTGTACCAGTTACAGTATGAGACAGAGAGGTTTTATACAAAAGTTTAAAGGGATGTAAATTTTTGCTAGACTGCTATGGCCCTCAAGCCTTAGGTCCAAAATAAGGAGATTCATTCTCTTCCAGTTTTGGATCCTAAACCATTTCTTATGCTAAACCTAATGGTGCAAGGAAAAGATACAATGGTTGGGGCTGACTGAAGACAGACTCCTTTTTGATCTCCCCAACAATCTGTTTAACCACTGAGCAACAGGGACAGCAATCTACCCACTTCCTTGGTGCCTTTGGATACCACCACATACCACAGACATTTAATGAGTAAACGCTGCCCTGAAGGGGGCATACATCAGCTCACCTCAGGTCCTTCCCCTCTCCTTCCCCTTTGCAAAAGAGGAGGGGACACAGAAACAAGTGCATGTACTTGAGGGAAGGGGAAAGGCAGAAAGAGAGGGCAGAGGATGTGCATTAAGCTTCAGCTGGTCTCTCTCCCTGGCCACAACAAGCTCCAGTGCTGTTCGCAGGAAAGTGGACATACCCTCAGCACAGAAATCCCAGATTATTTGCCAAAAAAAAGCAGCCAGAGTGGGTGAATATCCCCTGGACATGGAGATGGACACAGCCTCTGCAGCAAGCAATAGGCAAGCACTTCCTACAGGTGTGTAAAAGTCACAGCAAAGGTGCAGCTCCCAAAATACAATAGGTTTGCTTCCCTGGGGGTAAGTTTTGTACCCTCACCAGCTCATTCTGTCTCACTTGAGCTACCACGTGCCAAGTGCCCAAGAAACGACGCAGAGTAGCAGTGAAGTTGTCAAGAAACCCAAAGCATTAAAACTTAGTTACTCAGTGTCACAACAAAGACCGAAAAATCACTGCTGGTGGCTCAGTAGGAGGAGGGCAGACTGAAATCTAGCCACGTGAAATACTGCCGTGTATAAAAGAAAACATAAGAAAGGAAACCATCCTCCAGAGCACTGGCAGTGCTAAGTTTAGAGATACAGTTGTTTCTGTACTGTCCCAAAGTAAAAAGCTGAAGACAAGAAGTCAAAGATCCAGATGAAAGACTTCCTGACTTACTCCCACTTATCCCAGGGGAATGTCTGAGCTCTGGGGAAGCAGCATTTCTAAGCAAACTGGAAACATTAAATCCCCTTTGGTTTCAAGTGGCTGCTGTCAGCAAACAGGGCAGTGCAGAAAGCCCAGACATCCAGAGGCAGACACGAAATGGGGCAGAGCCACAATCCTCCCACACCGCTGCAACCCTGTATGGAAAGGATGGCAGAGGAGGAATTAAAATGTTAAAAGATCAGAGAGGAAGGAGGCCTAGAGCTTCGACTGCCATGTGCGAGCACTGCTTTACACAGACACTGACGTGCACCTGCTCCCGCTGTGCAAGCAAAGAATGATTTAATTGCAAGGGGAAAAGAAAGAGACTGGCATATCAGCGAGACACATACTGCACCTCAATTCAAGGAGCGCTGGTAACAGCTATTAGAAAGCAGACAGACTGCACTGAAATAACTGGATGCAAACTAGACAGATGGGGGGAAAAAAAAAGCAATGAAAATTGATGCAAGCATTCAATTCATCCAGACAATTTTCCTTGGGGAACCCTTAACATTATGGTGTTGCTCTAAATAGACAAGAAAACGTTTAGGTTGAAGTCCTGCCTGTGATGCTGTATTAAAACTAAAAAAAAATAAATAAATAAACAAACAAACTAGCTTTTCAGAGGCTCTATGGTTGTCAGTTACAAAGGACTGGAGAATGAAACAGACTCTTAAAGGCTAGGAAAGATAAAATACAAGCCAGACATCGCAATGGAGGTACAGAATCATTGTGGGGTGGTGGAAACCCAACAGCAGGACAAATGTCAGAGATAGTCACAATTTTACACAAATATTCTTACTACACACTTCTCCATCTGATGGACACCTTCCTGACTAGGTGCACCATACACCAGCCAGTGGATTAAAATCAAGCATGCCAAGCATTACAAGGTTTAGACAACAACCCCCTGATCAGGAACAGACTTGTACTCAGTTAAAGGGAGCACGGCTGCTCTGAGCATCCGCAGATTCAATCTCACCTTTAACATTTGCTTGCAAATCAGGGGGATGTGGACGTGGGGAGTGCCTGAGCAGATGGCCAAAAGATTACATCCTCACTAAACCCAGCACATGACTTCCGAGCTGGTCACTCACCACACTACAACAAAATCCACGTCCTTCCAGAGGCCAGTCAGGCACCACGGATGGGCTGTGGGAGAAGAGGGACGGAGGAGAGGAAGCAGTTTGATTAGTGCTCCTAGAAGGAAAATCAATGCAGAAAGCAGAGCGTTCAAAACGCGTTTTCATGATCAGCAAATTGACAAATAGTTTCCTCTTCCCCCTGAAACATGAATGCAGCCTTAATGCGTTTCTGAGCGCAGGCCACGTAATGTAACTTCTGCAGTCAGACAGCAGAATCGATTCCTGTTTCCATTTCGCCCTGCGCTCTCCTCCCCTCCCGTGGGTGCTCAGGCCTCAGCGCACGCTGATACACGGCACAAGGTGCAAAGGTTGCTCACGCAGCAGGAACGAGAGCCCACAGCAAAAGGCTCCAGCCACAGAGCAAAAGGTACTAGCCAAGACTGAGACTAAACTCGGTGCCTGAGCGCCCTTGCAGCACACACACGGAACGGAGGGGACCCCTTCGGGAAGGGAGAGGCTGGCGTGGTGGTGCTCTGGCCCCTCAGGTCTGCTACATTTTCCATAAACCACTGAGTCTTCGGCAGCTGCTTCGCTGTCTGAACCCTGGAGCAACTGCTCTAGAACACGTACTCACCACAGAGGCAGAAACTCAGCACCTCCTACTCACTTCTTGAAAGCTACTTATAAAATCCATGAGACACCAGCAAGTGGTGTAAGACTGGAGCATCCACCAAGGTCTGTTCTGTCCCTGAGGATCCCACAAGTACCTTTCCCCCCCACATCTTACATGCACATCCTCCCCTCATATTTGTGGGCAAGAAATCCTTGCCTTTCCCACTACCTGAATCCAAAAGGGTGCTACAAGACAGAGGAAGCAGAGGCTGTGCCGGGACCCTGACCCCAGCCTTGTTTCATATGATCCCTGTAAAAGCCCAGCAGCATCAGAGGTATGCTATTAAATGCAACATGCAACAGCAGAACAGCAACACTGACTGTGACGTGAAATCTTCTCACCCCTCTGTAACTCTAAGAAAGGAAGGTGCTGGTGAAATGGCAGCGTAATGGTTTCCCGAGCCTGTTATGGGGATTCAGCATGGTGCAGCTACCTGGGCATTTCCAGCCTGAAACAGGTTTGGAAAGAAATGCTCCACTGCATTCTCACCCGTTCAGATCTATGCTAGGTACAGAAGGAAAGGACTTTCCTGAATGAGCACAGAGCAAGAATAATTGTGCAGGAGCCCCCCCAGCAACCCAGAGGGGTTCGGCAGCACCGTGACAGCCCCTGCAGGAGCCGAGCACAGCGCCCGCTTGGACTCCAACCCTGGCAGCAGCACAGGGCTGAGTTAAGGCAGTTATTGCAGCGAGACATTCCTTCAGCCTCAGGGCCAGGTAAGAGACTTAAGCCACATCTCTTACATTATGCTTTGTCTTTCTGCCAGGGAAAACAAACCGCGGGTTTGCACACAGCCATTGTTCCGCTGAAGCGGTGAGGAGAGCGCTTTGTGCGCTCCCTTCAGGAATGACGTGTTGGAAACACAGTGGGTACCTTCACGGACCAACAGACGTAAAAGCTGAGACTGTGTTTGCAATAAACAGAGGATAACGTTTTGTTACGGCTTGGTGTGAACGGAGGGCTGGGCTGACCAGAAAACTGCTCTGGCAGCAGAAGGAAGAAGAGCAGGAAACCAGCACTGACTTCTGTCAGCCCCAGAATAACTAATGTTGCTTTTAAAGGCAGAATTTTTCTGACTGAATACCTGAAATGGTCCTTCAAAAATCCATCACCTGTTGGACTGCGACAGCTGTGGAGGAATCTGAATGGCCTCAGCAGCAAGGCACCCATACTACGACGTTTACCTCAACTGAACTGAGAGATTTAGCTGCTTCAGTAAGCACTCCAGGATAAATGGAACAGAAACAATAGCGGTTTATTAATTTTTAATAGTTAATCAAGAAAGAAACACTTTCACACTGCATTTCGTGTTCATGTAGCAAAGGGTTTTCCTCAATCTGACCACTCTAAGTGCCCACAGGACAACTTGTCTCACCTTTCTCAAGGCATTGGGAACCAAAGCAATGCCAAATAAAAGCAAGGTGTGCTCATTTCAGCAACCAACTGCATATAAAAATCATCTACTACCACTCTCAGATTCTCTTGGGCAAAAAAGAAAAAAGAGCTTCTATTCTGTTGCCTGCAGTAGCAAATTGATCTACCCAAGGGATTTCCCTTTTGCCAGATGTCTTGAGAATGAATTACAATCCCTCTTAATTCATGTGAATTAGCATCTTCCTGCTCAGACGATCTGCAAATTCATTACCCTGTCCAGAGACACACAATGCTACTAAATTTATTTGATTTACTATACAATTTTCAATGAAGCTTCCTCAAAGTCACTCCACCCCTTCTGCCCACAGCACTGTGACTTACAGCAGCTGGGAAACATTTAACTCCTTGGAAGGCTTTTTCAAATTCCTGTGCACAGACAAAATCAACACCATTTAACTTTCAGGACCACTGTAGACAGCAAACACAAAGTGCACATCCCAGTAAACCTCCCAACAGCCAAACTTCACTAGAAATTCCTTTGTTTTATTGGTAAATCCTCTGGCAGTGTAGTATTTAGAGCCTGCATGCATACAAATGTCCCAACCCACAGGCAGAAAGCACCCTGGTGGCCTCCCTCCACAGCTCAGACGTCCCCATACACTGGACCCAAGGGACATTTCCAGCCCTGAAGGAACACTGCAGCTGCCTCCTCTTGCCTGGTTTTGCTCACTAAACCTCCCCTCAGCATTTGCTTCTTGCCAGAAGTTTCACAGCCTCGGGCTCGGCACCCCTTCGCCTGTACAGGCTGAACTTTGGTGAGCCAAGTACTGAAATCTATCCAAGAAAAGGCAAGCTTTTTTATATATATAAGTTATATGTCACTGTCTTATCTAAACCTCCTCTATTACTGCCATAGCCTGTGGGCATCAGAGCGACAGCACAGCGGCAGGCTGTCTGGAGCATTCCCTGCTCTGTCTCATTCACACGAACTTGGAGAGCTGGCAGGGCATGGTGACAGCCTGCACAGGAATAAGAAAGCTGGCAGGACAGCATGATGGCACGATGATCAGAACAAAGACGCACCTATTCTGTCCAGTACGCAGCCTGATGGCTTTGGTGAACCAGGTAATTTCACACCTCCTACAGATTCTTACACTTTTTATCTCAGCTTCTGCACAAAGCTTGCTGAGTACACACAGCACAGCTCTACCTGCACCGGAGTTTTACAGTGCTCCACTTCTTCCATCCTTACAACAAGGGTTACCTAGAAACTTAAACACAACAAATTTAAAACTTGCTAGAAAACCCTGAGAGTTGCAAACATGCCAAACAAAACCCCGTTATCAAGGTATACCTGAAACAAAGGTCCAGCTTTGCAGATTCTTTCGACACAGGGTGCTTACAGTTTTTCTTTTTTGTTGTTTTTTTTGTTTGTTTGTTTGTTTGCTTTATTTAAAACTCAACCCTCACTAGCAAAAGAAGCCTTCGTTTAAAAAACCCTATGTCTCTAAAAGATGTCACGCAACAGAAGGGGTGGCAATTCAATTTACTTTCTACAATAGTTTAAATGCAGAAGACAGTGTACGTAGGCCTCTAAACACTTTCAGTGACAAAATTGATTCAGACAGTTGGAGAGACATCTGGATCTCATTTACAGGTTAATCTGTTACCAGATTTGATTTGACACACTGACTTAACATCACACAGGTTTGCATGCTCCTGAACTGGAGTGTCATAGGCATTTGTGCTTGTTGCTTTACTCAGGAACTCACCCACCTGAAATATTCCTTGAACTACTTCAACAGCAGAAATTCACAGGTCAAGGAAATGCAGTTATGTAGTTAGCACACCCCTGCACAAACAGTGAAGGCAGGTCTAGAAACTTCTCAAAGAGCGCCCATTAAAAGGAAAATTATAAATAGTGCTACAGAATATGTGCTGAGGGAATTGGGGATAAAGAGGTTTCTTAGAACAAAAATCAAACTTGTGTCTCACAAAAAAAAAAAAAAAAATCAAAATCATCTTACTAGAAGGGTAAGGGACAGGAAGAATAAAAGAAACTAGGTGTGCAGCTTGGAGAAAGCAACTGGGACAGGGAACAAAACACAAGAGGAAAAGTAAAAGGTTTGCAACCGGTTCTTTCCCTGAAGGGACAGCAAACATCAGACTTCCAGGATCCTGACACCAGCACCTCTCAGCAAATATGTATTGAGCAGCAAGGTCTTGCTGTTATTTGTTGTTTTGAAAACAAAATTTAAAATAGAGCACTTAGCACTGGATAGGTTCACAGAGAGGAAGGGAGGAGAATCATAAAGCTGTAGATCCCAAGACCCAGAACTCTCTACATCTCTGAACTTGCAGAAGGACATGGTGATTTTACTTAAACACTGGCACAGAACAGGATCCACACTGGCAAAACACAACCAATATACCACGACCACTAAGGACAAAGGCTGTACTGCAAAAGGAATGACGTATTTTAAAAAACATGCTCACCATTTTATCCCAAAACCTTCAGGAGATCGTATCAATAAAATGCTTAAAGCATTGACAAGCTATCTCGTAAGCCACAGCTCACACCATTTATACACTGAGCATTAGCACTTGGAGCTTCCTTACTGCACAGCAGAAGGTTTATTAAGTTTACTTACAGCTGATCCCAGAGAGAGCTTCCTGAAAGTCAGTCGGAAACATTCAACTGATTTCAGATAAGCAGCAGCTGAAATAAGCTTGACAACATTGTTCCTTCTGCCAGGGTAAAAAGAGAGTATTCATGACCCACACAGCCAGAAGAGCTGGAAACAGATGCTGGGAAGCAGTAAAGAAAGTAGCAACATGCAATCCTTGAACTTTACAACCCCCTGTAACAGATTAGCACTGCTAGTGAATCCAAAGCACCAACAGCCCATAAAATATTTTCCAGTTTTTACATGAAATAGAGTTGGAAACAGAACAAGTGCAGAAGCCTCCAATTCTAGGCAGCTTGTGTGGCTAAATGTTGTGCAGGAGCAAGAAGGAGGTGGAAGTGTAAGGGGAGGAGCGGGTCGCATTGTGTTGGTGTTCCCAAAGCCAGGTGAGATGCAGCACTGCAGAAGCTCTTCCCAGGCACAGGGTTATCTATCCCCCTTTCTCCTGTGGTCCCTCAGTCCAGCTGGCAGACCGCCAGTCTCAGGAAACTTCCCCAGCCAACACAAAGCAGATCAACCACCTGAGCCTCACGTCACCTTTTGGGTGAGGAGCAGAAATTGTAAGCCATCTCCTGCCAGCTTTGGGACGTGCTGCAATGACAGCTTCCCAGCGCCCAGACGAAAATCTTCCCTCCAGCAACGCATCTAATTACCCGTCCTTAAAGGCTGTGCAGAAACTATTAGCTCCAACCCTCAGGAGCCCCACAGCCTGTGACAGACACGGTGCCTCAAAGACACGCCAAGTCAAAAATGCTCCAGAGAGCCCTTTACCTCATTACTCACCTCTTCAACTTCTCTGGCAATAATCATGATCTCAATGCAAGCTGACAAGTTAATTCTGGCAAGACAGGAGCCAGCATACTGAGATGTTTATTTAGAATTGTGCTTTACTACTGCTAACAGCCCCACAAAATCTGAAGAGTGAGGTCCCTTATTACTACCACCACTGTTTCTCTGGGGTAGATGCACGCATAAACCATCTAATCCCTCCCTAGCTTTGGCCAGACCTGACACAGGCAGGCAAGCATCACCTCAGACCGTTTGTATCATCTGATTTTTTCTTGAGAGGTGGGAAAACACACACTGAAATTTTGTTATGCTGTGATTAGCAAACCAGAAGTTGAAGCCTCTGTCTGAAGTTTACGAGGGGAAGAGGGGGGTGGAGCAGAAGATGGTGATGGAGAAATATATTTGATCCTATTTATGTAACAAAACTCCTTTTAAACAAAAAGGAAAACTCCTTTTAAGCAAAAAGGCAACGGAGGTTGTAGCCAACCTCCCTGATCCTGGAGGAGAGCTCCATCTATACACACTGAACATCCAAACACGGAAACCAGCTGATAAAAAGCACAGCTGGGAGAAACCCTCTAACATCTACTCCCTCCCTCCTCGGCTGACCAATGCAGACACATTGCTGAATATTCCCTGAAGTTTCTGCTCAGCAGCTGCTTTGAACTGAGCAGTGAGGACAGGAACAAAATCTCTTATTCAAATCACGGAGATTACGGAGAGGTTAATCCTCCTGACGCTGGCAACACAGACAGCTCTGTCAGGTGACCTGGTTCCCCAACCAGGAGGTGAGCTAAACAGCAATCCAAGCTGCCTCTTCTCTCCAATATCCTGTTGTAGCCTTCACCTTATTGTTAAAAAAAAAAAAAAAAAAAAAAAAAAAAAAAAAAAAAAAAAAAGCAGCTTGGATACAAAATACTGGAGTGAGCTACTGTGCATGTGTCTTTCTCTCAGATTTATTCTGTTAGCTTGTGCATCAGCCCTTTTGCTTAAAGGAGTTCCCTGCAGGTTACAGGTTTCTCTTAACTTTTCAGTTTCATGATCAAAAGAGACAGCATCTCTACTCCTGAATCTGTGTCTGACTAGGAGAAAAAAACATCAAATCTTTCAGAATTTGCACATGCAGAAGATAAATACTACTGGGCAGAGAAGAAAGGAGGCTTCTAATTTCAGTGACATAAATTACCCTGCTTTCAAGCTCTGCCAGGATGAGAAATGCATTACTTTAAGTAAGTGGAAATGCCTTAATTGATACTGTGAACAAAACCTGCACCATTTAATTTCACAGAAGACAGACTTAAATTCATATATGCTTATAGCTGTCAATGACTAAGGAAATATGTATAACGTAAGCTGTACCCTAACACCAGAAGGCAGGAAGACAGACAACATATTGTCTGCTGGAAGACACTCTGAGCTGGTGAGCTGACTTGGCTGGCAAACCAATAGTTCAACTAGTTTACAAGAAAAGCTTGCATATAAAAAAAAAAAAAAAAAAAAAAAAAAAAAACATGAAAAGAAGAGAAAAACCTCATTCAGAAGTGAGTTCCTTCAGCAGTTTTATTTTATTTGAAAATGAAGTCCACCTCTTCACAATTAATTTCTTCCAGGACACAAAGCACATGCAGCAGCTGTCCAAGCCTCGTAAGCTGTCTCTGGTACCAAACAAAGAAGAAAGAGCAGGAATTACAGATGGAAATAAAACAACTGGAATGTATTTCTCTCTCTTTAGTCAACAAAAGCACTGAAGTCACCTGTCTAGTGTCCTGAATGACTAAGGCTTCTATGCTCCCCAGGCAGATTTAGGTTCATCATGAAGCACCCTGGAGCAAAAGCTGCTGGCTAACCACACCAGCAGTGATCACCATCTAATCACAGCCTCCCTATCTTCACGTAGTTTCACTGAAGTTACAGGATGGCAAGCAAGCAGCCAACTGAATGAACACGGCTAATCGTCAAGCTCACCTGAGCACAAGCTTGCCCTGAGAGGGACTGAGCTAAACAAATCTCATTGTTCAACTTCAGAAGTTTAACATACTTGCCAAAAAAAGAACTCAAAAATAAAGCAATAGCATATTTGTGGTGGATTCAGTAATATATATATATATATATATATATATATATATGTATCCCACCATACTACAGCAAGTGATAAGCTCCCAGGCAAGACAGCACCTGCGTTTTCCTGCACCAAGTAATGAAGCAGAATTGGTCTAATTTTGAAAAATAGTTTTAATGAAAACGTTAACATTATGTTACTTAAATACTTAATTGCTTTGGTTCACAAACCAAAGACAACCATAACATCTAGAAGACAGAACAAAGCTGACTGCAAGCACTAAGGAAAAGTAAAAGAAATACTTAGGGTATCAGCTACAGTATAACTGAATGAGATCCCCAGACGAGAACTGGGAATCTAAGAGAATACAGACTAGAGATGAATTCTTTGGAAGCCTGATTTTACTCTTGGCATTCACAAACTGCTCAGACAACACTGGTTCTTGGATGACAAAGACAAATTCCCGAAGTAGGACCATGAGACTGGCACCAACTTTCAGGACTTCTTTTGTTTTGCTTAAGATCTTAAGATGCTAATCACCTACAATATTCCCTAGAAAGAAGCTGAAAAGGATATTTCAAGTTCAGGTTGTAAAGACAGAATGTGTTTTCCAAAATCCAGCTACAGACTGATACCCAAGCATCATTTAGGAAGAGCAGCTGACTGCTCCCCATGGCAGTACTGGTATCTGAAGGAGCTGTGTCTCCTGAACACTCCAGCACTTACCATTTTTGTTTTGACACAGCAGGTACACAGAATTGAATCACAACCAGATGTTACTATTGACAAGGATTACACCCAAGACAGCTGTCCTGAAACCCATGTGTTTGCTTGTATTTCAGCCTCCATAAAAATTACACTGAAATTCCATCAGGGTAAATACCATTAGTATCAAAATCATTAACTAAAATAAACAGCCTTCAGTAACAATTTAGTACGAGCAAGTTTCCTCACTTGCTGTTTGGTTTCTTCTTATTAAAATGCGTAATTAAGCAAAATGGTATATCAAAAGTTTACCTTAATGTATATTGTTTATAACGGACAGTTGTCAGAGCAGGAACTCACACCCCAATGAAGTCAGTGCTGTGAGCATCACAAGACTGGAAGGGGTCTCTCTGGTTACCACCTCTAGCTTCCATTCTCACAAAGACCTGTACCCTAATTTCCAGCCTAGGCTTTAATACATGACACACTTATACCTACTATATCTTATGCCAATGTTATCCTCCAACTTAAGTGGCTTTTCCCATCCTGTGCTTAATTTCCTGAAGTTATTTCTGAACAGAAGTCATAGATCCCATCAATGCTTGTTTATCAGGTGGAAGAAGCCACAGCCTCCTGGTCTTCTCGCTGGAAGAACTGAAAGGAAGGAAGAGCCAGCCAAATTTACTTCCACCCTCCCCATTAAGTCCTACCTGATCTTGTCCATCCCAAACAGGCTCAGCCTGTGCAGACTGCTGCATTCACAGACAACTTACCCATGTTGTTGGTCCTTCCCCTGTACCAGGAATACTTTCGCCAGCTCCACCTTTTCCTCTTCCCACAATTATCCCATACTGGTTGGCAACACAGTTCTGAATCACAAGAACTCCTCTTATTCCATGAAGCTCCTTGTTTTTCAGAAATTCCTGTCATTTGCCTTTACATGTGTAACTCTTCTACTTAATACCAGCTCATTTTCCTTATGGATTCCCCTGGGGTCACTTAATTCTTCATGCATTATATTTCTCTACTTCCAAATCGATTATGCCATTAGGACTGGGCTTAAAAACAAGTTTGACATATACATTCCTACTTTTCTTGCCACACCACAAGCGGAAGACATCTATCTACTTTTCCCATCAGTTTTTTAATGTTAGTAGCTTCTGCTACAGCCAGTCCCTCACCCACCTTACGTTTCTTCTGCCAGTTCCAACCTTCTTCAAAGAGAAACATCTGCTGCAGTGATTGGCAAGATGCATGTTTTCATACAGAGCCAAGAGGTTAGCCCAGCAGTCTGCCTCTTGCAAGCCTACACCACATTTATACAAAATTACCTTCCACACCACTTCCATCTGTCTATTAAGCTTTTATTACTCTCACTTTAAACCTGAAGCTATCACAGTCTCCTCTGCTTTTGAGGTCAGGATGCACATATTGCCCACACTTCTCTCTTATCTCCTTATCTTTCTGCCACCCCACAAAAACCACCAATCTCCTTCTCCGATTAGGTGATGCCACTGCTGGCTTACAGCAGTTACCAGACTCAGATTTCAAGTGTTGTACACGTTAGCACTCTGGGATGGAGTTTACCTGACTTATATTCATTAAGGTGTAGAAGATTTGCTCCCACCCTATACATCTGTGTATTGTTTTCAGCCCTCACAAGAAACAACAACTACAGCTCAGGGATCGCACCCAGCTCATCTTTACACCCTGTCCCTATGCACTGTGGCCCGATTCCTTCCTCTGCGAGATGGGTTGTTTCTCCTTTTCGTGTGATCAAAGCACCTGCTGTTATCTGTTTTAACATCCTTTGCAAGGGCTCACCTCTTCTGCCGAGTTGCAAACCCCTGCCTTATCCCTGCACTTCCTGATCCCCAAGATACATCTTCCTCTACAAACAGATTTTTCTGCCCACACCTCACATAGGTTCAGTGTTTGCTCACCGTATCCTGACACAGTGATCAGTCAATCATCAGCTTTGGGGTCATTTCCTGGGAGAAGCCTTTCCTTGTTATGTGAGATTCTAATATTTGCCCCTGCAGCTTCACAGACTTCCATGTCTTCCTCCATACCCAAGCTCCTGACTTCACCAAAAGGCTTCTATATACTTTTTGCAGGTGCTGGTATACAGGTTTAGCTCTTCAATTTCCGCTAGGTTACATCGTGGTCACTCAAACCAAGTTCACTTCCACATCCAGCATCTCCTCAGCATTCTCTGTGCTGCTTAAAGCCACAATTAAATTTGCCTTGCTCTTAGGGCCACAGTCACCATGCAATGATGAAACCGCCAGGTACCACAGCCCTGTACCCAGCCCTGACCAACTGCACACCTCTGCTGCGGGGAGTTAGCCTGCCACACTGACAATGCCCAGAAACACTTCTCTCTAACCACATTACAAGATTTCTACCCACATTTAAATCCTGGACACCACAGATCTCCAGTGTTACCACAGCAAAATCTCTTATCAGCTCTTCCCGAAGTAATTTCAGCCCAGCTGGTTCCCTTTTATCCACCCTAATGCCACTTTACAATTCTGCATCCCTAACCCACCACAATACTGCCACCAGTCACCTTTGTTGCTCTCTTCCCAGAGCAGGGCATCCCCTCCAATATCTTCATTCCCATCGTAACCCCTGTCATTGCTGCTTTGAGTCCTACACCAACAGCTCCAGCACCACCACTTCGGTCACACGCTTCCCACTGTGATCTTTAAGAAACGGACTTAGAAAAACTATTAATAAAATGCACTTCACTTTTTACTCTTTTTACTTCCTATAACTTTATACATCGCTTGTTATTTTTAGAGTCATGCAATCCCTAATTCATCTCTGACACCAGCTCTTTCCTGCTGCTGAGAAAAACTGGAATGCCAGCCCCAGCAAGCGTGCACAGGGTTAAGTCCTGTGTATTCACACTCCAGTCACGTGCAGCTCTGCTCCAATAGAGCCTGAACACATTTCTAGATCTCTGACTGAAGTGTCCGACACTTACAGGACGGTAACTACAAACTCAAATTCACAACAGGTTTGTTGCTAGCCTCCTGCTAAGCCACACTCTTCCCACCTAGCCAAAACATAACAAAATGCTGACTTAACATGCCAGCCTGGCAGGTTGCAGCATGTCTTGATCTCCTTTCAACCACTAGAAAATATATGTAAGTGTTTTTCATTACAGTCAGATCATCCATGAAACAACCAAGAACCTCCACTTAAGTAACAGGCATCACCGAAGTCCCTTTTTTCCCCAGTCCTTAAGTACTGGCAGGGCAGGGGAACAAAATTTCCTAATAGTTTTTCCAGCCTAAGGAGAGGCACACATGCCACTGTGATGCTGAAGCTGAACAATCAGTTCAGGTTAAAAAGCATGAATTTGTCACATATGATGATAATCAACAGAAGGCCGCCTAGAACTGCTGCAAATCCTTCGTCAGTTTTAATTCAGAAACTGATCTTTTTCTAAAAGACTCGAGGTTGTTATACTAAAAAAATACAGTGTCCTACAGAGGGTCATATTAGATTACTACAACAATCCATTCTGGCCTTATAACTATAGAGTTTCTAAGCAGTTAATCTCCTCAAAAAATCTGCTATTAAAATGGAGCATACGCAGACTCCACTTACTTAATTTGATATGTGAAAATCTAATAAAATTTTGCACACGCAGCAAGTTATACCAGGTAGGAAAGGCTGAAACATAATTACTGTCTCACATCCACTTCCCCTCCCCACCAACTACTATTCATGTTACATGCCACGTCCAAGTTTCCATACGTAAGTTTCAGCTCAAATCAGGATTTCGAGTCTGGGGCATGTGCGAGCTAAAAAAAAAAATAGAAAGAATTTATTTCATAAATAACAAGAACTTATTAGTCTATAAAACATCATCATAATTTTGGTGGTGTTTGAACTCCTACCTCTGAAAATGAAGGCAGCTTCAGCTTTTTAGTAACTTATGGGCCTCATGCTCTTAAGAAAAGTCACGTGAAATGCACCTTTCAAAGAGGCCAAGCAACCTCCTTAAGAATGGCACCCACTTGCTTATAAAAAAAAAGCATGATGAAGAAGAGCTCAAAAGATTGGGAGGCTGGACAGAATCGGAATGATACACAATTTTCTAAAACGTACGTAGCTGTTAATGCAGTAGTCAAATTCCCTCCTCACCCAAAGCTGATAAGCTACCTTGGCATCATCTCAATTAGTGCGCAGTACTGCTGGCATGATGGAAAAAAACAGTTATTAAAGGTTTCCAAGATAACAGCTTGCAGATCCCCAGTGCACCTGCAGTCGTAAAACCCCACAGGGGCTCCAGTTCCAAAGGACTGTGGCTGTTGCAGCAGAAGACCAAGTGATGACTAAATGGGGATCAGCACAGGCACTGGAAGTCAGAAAGCCCTGGGTATTTCCTGAAAACAAGTTCTGGGGTTTGAGAAATCCCTCAGGAAAAGCAGGTGTTCATGAAGGATTTCCTTCTAGACACTTAAATAACTCCAAATTCATTTACATTTTATTTTAATTCCTTGGAAACTGGAAGTTGGCCAAGCAGAAAATTTCAGTTTATATTACGGCTTAAATAAAATTTGTCCCACAGTTTCTTCCGATATAGCCTTTCCATCACTACCTGACCATACAGAACTGTTCTGAAATACCTTTTAAAAAATACTTTTCAGCAATTAAAAAAAAAAAAAAACTGAAAGGGATGAGTTTGCATAGCAGTCTTTGAATAATTTGGTCAAGCATTTGCTGAAAAAAATTGCCTTAAAGAAACCTTCTTGGAATACTCAAGATGCCAACATTCAGTGCAGAGCAGAATAAAGCATGCAGCTCTCCATCGCTGAAGTTTACAATGCTGTCTGGCCTCAATCAGGTACCCAGTGGCATAAAAAGATATAAAAAAAAAGCGTACAGTGAAACGTTACCATTGTACTGGCACAAAGCTTTAAAGGAATGAAGGGTTTAATGGGTTTAACTCCAGACCCAAACTCCCTTCCTCAGCAGAGGCCAAGAACGATGGCACCAGGTTGGCTATATGTTGGCAGACTTCATCTGGACAAGAGTGACCCAATATAGCCTTTACTGTAAAACTCCTCCTTTTAATTAATTTATTTATTTTTTAATTATACACCTTAAGCTGAATATTATTACACTGACCTTGGCTGAGAAAATAAGCATGAAGTGAGCTGATGCTCAGAAGTGCAATTCTGCAATTATTTTGTATCGATAAATTACACCTCCATGGTGGAAATGCGGGAGTTTCCTTAGAAGAGCATTTGGCTGTAAAGAATTAAGAGGGTTAAGTCACAGGAGCTTTAAGTAATAAGGTTAAAACCAGTATTCCTTAAAGGGACACAGCCAGGGCTGAAAGCCAAACTTCTTTTAAAACTCAGCAACAGTTTTAGGCTAGAGATTATCTCGAGGAAGACACCTTCTCTTATCCCTCATCAGACATTCCCTTCTAGTTCAATTCACTTTCCGTTCATAAGTGATGTTTGGGTGCAAGGAAGAAGATGAGGGGCCTGAAGCCTGCACAAAGTTGTTTGAAGATCATGCCTTGGTTTCTGTTTCTAAATGACCCTTTTCCTAGATTACAGGCAGGCAAAAAGGGAACAAAACCAGGGGTGTTTTTTTAATGCTTCACACAGCTTTTAACCCATGGAACCATGCCCAGAAATTATAAAACCTCTACAAATTTTAAGTCTGAACATTGAAAGTATACCCTGAAAACAAAGGGGACGGGAGTAGTATCTACCTGACAACATCTCAGTTTAATATAGAATCATAAAATCATAAAGATTGGAAAAGACCTCCAAGATCATCTGGTCCAACCATCACCCTACTACTACAGTCATCCACTAAATCCTGTCTCTACGGAAAGGTTGGACCTGGTGCTTAAACACCCTCAGTATAGAATTTCAATAAGCCAAATGTTTCTATAACATAGGCTTCCCCACTGAATGCAGGTACCCAACTCCCTTACAGTTCTTTCCAAAGCTTCCTCCAACTCACCTGACAAAAGGATGAACCTACGAACACTCAAGAGCAGCATGCTAGAGAGAACTTGAGCTGAGTCACAGCCATCAGCTGCTAGCATTTACTTTCATTTTTAAGATACCCTCACCTACTTGTGAGAGACACAGCAAACCTGCCAGCGACATCCTCTGTTTCCTCACCACTTTCCGTAACAGCAGGGTATGAGTTCATGTAGTAACGTGGTGCTTACGGAGTTCAACCAACACCAGCCAAAAGAATTCTTCAGCTGAGGACTTCTCTTCCTCCAACCTGACCCCATTTCCATTGCAAGTTTCTTCCACTCTACACTGTATAAGAAGGGAAAGACCACTAATATCAACAGGTACTCACTGTCTTATGTAAAAGTGTGATAATTCAGTTGAAGCTCAAAGCTAAAAATTGGCAAAATAACTTAAGGAGTCTGTATTGAAAGCCTGTTGAAGGAGGGGGGCACCTGAGCTTTTTGTGACACCCTGAGTAAACTCCACTTTATCTTTTCATTGAACAACAAATCATTGTTTGGAGGTGTTTAAACTTCTTTTTTTTTTTTTTTAATCTGGATTAAAATTGAAGCTTTCTTTCTATCTCAACTAGAACACAGATACTCAGCAAAACGTGTCACAAGCAAGGTGCTTGGTATGGTAGTATTTAACTGAAATGTGAACTCACAGAAGACAGTATTAGTCAAATAAAGCTGGTCAAGTTGAGAAATACTTGAGAGCTCTTATGCCTACTGGCAATTCCATAGTTCTTTTAAAACTTGTAGATAGCATTCCAACTAAAAGCACTAAGCAGGAAAAGTACTTTGGATCCCTATTACAATTTACTTCTGCAGAACAGTGACTTCAAAATTGCCTACAGTAGTTGTGATCAAATCAAATACCTAGCAATACAAAAGAGACATTTCAGAAATTCACAAAGCTGGGGATAGTTATTAGTTATTTCACTGAGAAAAATAAAATTGAACAGGAACTGTAATATTAGATGCAGAAAACATTTAAAAAGAGCTTTCTAGGGAACCAAAAGCCACTACTCCTTGAGCAAGTACAATTGTAGTCCACCCCACTCCAAAAGCAGCGAAGAGATACAAGCCACTGCACAACATACAAGAAATAAACAATTATCAATACAGGTTAATTGGCCCTACATGTAAGGGGAGATGAGATAAATACAAAAAAAAATCTTAATCTTCTTAGAGATAAAAAGAAACACTAAAAAGTATATTGCCATCCTAACTCAGTCACTGATTTATTTGCCAATGGCAAAGAAATGACAAGCACACAATAAACATCTGCTCTGTGCTTGGGGAGAGGCAAGGCACCTGTGTGAGCACGTACTTTGCAGTCCACCAGTAAGTGAAGACAAAATCCAAGATGCAAATAATAAAAATCAGAAAGTCTAGACATCTGAAGAAGCCTGGAGCCCTGTGACATTTGTTTTAAATGCATGCTGAAAGATTGGAAGAGTCCCTAAGGAGACCAGAGTGCCACACTCCAGGTGACAGTAAGCATGCTCACGGGAGGACAGGTACCTACAGATCACTGAGCACACCAGGCAAACGTAAAAACTAATGTGTAAAAACTAATACAGCAATCAATATTTACAGGGTAAAGTTCTGAAAAAATTGTTACTGCTAAAGCAGTGAGAGCAAGTTGCTTCCACACACTTTAATACAAAGAAAATGCCAGGTACTAGCAGGTTTTAGTCTACCAAAGAGAGACTGAGAGAAGTCCAAACACATCCTCACAGCAGCTCCCGATCTGTTTGCAAGACCACACAATGAAATCCCTGTATGAAAAGAGAGGTGTTGTTAGACATAGGACTCTGGTTTCAGGTCTCTAGGAAGAGCAGTGAGAACAGCTTTCACTGAGTGACTGAAGTAGTTTCCAAAATATTGTGTAAAGATTGTTAATGAGGTATAGGGGAAAAAACAAGGGAGGAAAGTTTCAAAACAAAGTAATAAAAGGATCATTTGCCACCAGACATATGCATTTCACAAGCCTCCAAGCCAAATATTTAAGGGAAAGTCCAGGATTTAAAAAAAAAAAAAAAAAGGCAGTTATATTGCTTGGACTTTATATGACACTATGTAAATTGTAACTAGCTCTCAAACTGTTACAGTTCATAATAAGGAATTTACAGAGCTTGGATTAAATCCATCAGTACATTGCATATTAAAATATTATGTTAAAAACAACTTTAACACATTTGACCTAGCAGATCCCAAACTGAAGGAGTCAGCTGAGAGGACACCAACTGAGAAAAAAATAAAAAATAAAAATAAAAAAAGCAGATGCTGCCCAAATTCAGGAAGCACCTCTGTACATTTCCCTTTCCCCACTGAAAACCAGAGAGGATTTTCCAGCGGTTCTTAGAGACCAAACTCTTAGAACAAGGAGTCCACATTACTTGCTGAAACGCTGCAGTACTAGTGCCCAAAGCTGAAGGAGGATTTGAAAGAGAAAAGTGAATGAACATCTGTGCATCACAAGCCAAATACAGTCTGTATCTTTTAACCATTCCTGCTACTTAACAACAGAAGCTTGAAAGCTTTAAAGTTCCCTCTATGATTAAGCCACCAATTCCATGTCACCCTTCCAAACCCTAAATTTAAGTCTCAATGCAATGAGGCTCCTTTAAGAGCTAAGACACTTTATCTTAGCATTACTATCCAAAATTGTAACACATTTTGTTCCAAAACTACACATGCTGGTAGTTCCCTGATTAATTGCAGATAGAGAAAATGAATCTGTAATAATATATAGCCACTTCTTCATGAAGCAATGTATTTGTATTAATACCTGCAGTTCTGCTACTGTCTTCTGGATCTAATTTTGTTCTTTTCCATTTTAATCTACACAGAAGCAGGTAGGGTTTTGTCATTGCCTTGTTTTTTTTTCAATTCTGCAACCATTTCAGAAAGCAGTCGCAACACAGCAGTACAATCACCCTATTGCTAAGAGTACTATTTACAAGAGAGAGTCCTTCACCATTGAGAAGCAAGAGCTGGAGGCACTGCATTCAGCCTCACAAAGAACACAGAGGTGAGTTGAGGCTATTTTATTGAGGAAAAAAAAATAAACACAAAAAAAAAAGCCCTTGTGCTTGATTACTGGCCTTCTAGTTATGGATTTTTCTATATATTCAACAAGGTGGACATGCTTTTATTTCTAGTGTCAGTAACACTAATTTCCATTTTCCCCACTTGCTTTTTTTCTCTTGGATGTCGGAGTTTAATCAGGTGGGCAGGTACTGGAACCCCAGTTTAGCTGGCCACACAAGAAAGCTCTGTTAGGTTCCCTGAGCTCCACTCCAGCTATTCTGACAAACCAAAAAAAGTCACCAGATAAGCAAGCTTTGCAGCTCTTCAAAGCACCAGCAACATAAGCAGCA
The DNA here is from genome assembly GCF_009819795.1 of Aythya fuligula. NCBI lineage: Eukaryota > Metazoa > Chordata > Aves > Anseriformes > Anatidae > Aythya > Aythya fuligula. Next base: position 10,336,905 of record NC_045593.1, on the reverse strand, counting down.
TGCAATGAAAAGAAAGTCCCTAGCCTCTAGGTGCTATGAATTTCCCACAGCAGTCAAAAACTTAAAATTTCAGAGAGCAAGACCAGAACAGATCTCCTAACTCTATGTCCCACATACCTCAGGCAGCTAAGTCTCAGACTGATACTGCAGAGCAGACATCAAGACAAAAGCACTGCGCCCTCACGGGACTAAGCCACACACCACGTGCAGGGATGACACAAGACCCCCACTGCCAATATCCCTGGAACAGCAAAGTAAAGCATTTCAGATACTGATACAGTGGATAGGACAGGTGATGTATGAGACAAAGCAACACGATTTTTATTACTATTATCAGATGGAGAAGGTAGATCCAGAAGCTAGGGAGACAAAGGAACTGAAGACACTGCATAAAGCTGTTATAAAGAAGGAAGGAAGACTAGAAGAGAGCCATCACTGGGTTTGGTAATAAGCTATGACATTATCCTGAGATACCAAGAGCTGGTGGCAAAGTAAAATGTAATAAAAGTGAGCAAGTGAAAGGGTCTGAAGTACGTCTTTGGACAACGATGCAAATAGAGCAAAGGAACTGATGACAATACACTGGTGACCAGATGATCCATCCTCAGTTGGTATGACCCTTGCAAACTGTGCTGAGACAGCAGCTACTTCTGCCTGTAAGCTGGTAGACAGGAAAGATCAGACAAAATTTAATGAAGTTAAGATCCAAGGTAAAAATCAAGACTTCCAAAAGGAAAAAAAGTTAACAACGTAAGACTGATATGAAAAACTGGACTGCTTCCCTGGGACTACTTTTATTTAATGCATGCTGTTTTCACAAACACAACCCTAAATGCAAACTAATAAAGCGAACTGTGCCAAGAGAAGATTATGAGACATAATCCAGACACAGCTGCTCTGAACTGGAGTATTGCAATCTCTTTTGCACTTAAGCGGTAGAATCAAAATATGAAGAAGTCTTCTCTAAAGGCCTCAGTTGTGTAAAATTTAGCATTTGTTTTCTGCTTCACTTACACCCTCTGCATCTTTCAAGATTCCTTCTCCCCAAGAGTCCCTTAGATTGCTCCTACAGCCACTTCCCACATCCTCCAAACACTTGCAGGTGAGCCCAGACTCAGACTTCTGCAGAGTTTAGATTTCCTGCCAGGCACATCTACAACAGACAGGGCACAAAGCTACTGAAAAAAAATACCTGATTTGATCTCTGAGAAGAAAAAAAAAAAAAAAGAAATGTACCTCTTAAAAAAAAAAAAAAAAAAAAGAGATCAAGTCACAAATGTCAGCTGCTCTATTGGGAACAAAGGCAGTGCTCAGATCTGTTTTGTGTGCACTGTTTTAGATTATCCATTCATTAAAAGATCATTAATACACATAATTCAAGTAGGGAAAAAATCTGTGAATTACAACACTTTCTGGCTGCTGGGCCTCATGTTACACTGCCACTTAGATTTTTTTCCATGTTTCGCTTTTATCTGTTAAACTGCAATTCAGAGGCGATTAACAGTGTCCTAATCACCTACTTTTCTTTCACAGGTTTTTGGTTGTCTTTCTTTTTTTAATCTCAGGTCTACAGCATACAACCCGAAGTTACAGTGCAAACTTAGATGTGTATCATTTTTAATGAAAAAAGCAGCTTGTTATAAATAAATACATAAGTCAACACAACTTACTCCTGCTTGCACCAAAAGTAATTGTTTTACCTCACCTTCTGGTACCTATTTTGTTTTTCAGACTGCTCTACACCAGTGTAACACCATTTTACGTTTAATGGTTCATAATTGTGAGTTCTCATGAGCTTATTCTTTCAGTCATAAACATTTTAAAAAACACATTTAGTAAATTGACTGTATTCTTCATTCTTATAATAAAGGTGCTCTGTATCATCTAAATCACTGCCAGTATTATCTGCCATCTTAGCACAGCAGGTGGATATAGAATCTCATTTTCACAGCAGTTCTCCACCACACAGTCACCAAACACTTCATTTTTCTTCTTTGTATCTTTGCACCCAGACAAAAATAAACCAAACACAAAAGTGTGTCATTTTGGACCACCGAAATGCTTTTGTCCCAAAGGCTCTATGGATCTTGAAGGAACAACCTTGCAAAGCAAGACTGTCTCAGTAACTGCAATATCCAGTTCATGGTCTTTCACTACTTTTAGTAGATGGGTTATAAATACACCTTTAACACAAGTGGCCAAGTTCCATGTGGCATCAAAAGCAGATTTTTTTTCATAGGACAGCCTGAGAGCATTTTGAAGATCAACCACTAAGAAGAATTGGGAAAAAAAGTAACATTTAAGCATCCCTGAGCTAGTAAGAATCAGCTGCAGATAAGATATTTTGGTAAAACTTTCCAAATTTCTAAGTCCACCAGAGATGCTCAGTGTGCTTTAGAGATAACAGAGAACATTTTTACGATAAGCTCCACACTTACACAACTCTCCTACCTCCTAAAACAGATATTATTTTTTTTTAATAAAAGGGTTGAAACTTAATTAAGAAGCCCTCTCATACAAGAACAGTGCCCTCCCCAAAACACTGCACACTCAATATACTCCTGTATTACTCAGATGGCATCTTTTCATTAACACTATCATCAAAACATCGATTTTCATTCAAAAAGGTGATGAACAGCTGGGTGAAGAGCTGTTATCAGACCAAGGGATACAAGCAAAAGAAAAGCTGAACTGGCAGCAGCACACTAGTGTCAGTTTTTTATCATATCTGGCAAAGGAGCTGAGAACATTAAAACAATACTTCTAAGCCGAAGGGCACGGCTGTGAGGACACCCTGCGACCAGCATTCAGCGCAAAACACTGACAGGAGACACGTCCCAGAAGCACGAGTCCTGGCAGATGGTACCCTTCAGGGATTTAATTTTTTATTATTTTTTTTTGGCACAAGAAAGCAAGAAATTGAGAACTGGAGATAAAGAGCAAGCGACTAGCACTGTAAGCCATCCTGCATGGGAAAGCACTACTTTTCAGTAACCTGTTCAGCAAGGGGACGAGGCTCGATAGCAGGAGATGATTAGTGATGTACCTGAAATAAATAATGCTGCAGGTTAGAAGCACAGACACTGAGGATAACAACGTTAAGGCTACTGACAGCAGCCTGCTCTCTGCCAGCAGCACAGCTTCATTCAGCGGCAGCGCTTCGACTCGTGTACAAACGAGCTACGAAACTCAAACACGGCTCCTCCCCGCTCCCAGGTTTTGGCCCCTGGCTCCTCGGCATCGCACCTGCTGCTTCCTCGCCTTCCTCGGGGCCTCTCCTCGCCCCAAAAGCTGTCCTCGGCCTCGGCCAGACCTTTGGGGTATGGGGGGGCTCGGCCACCTGAAGGTGCGAGGCTCAGCGCCGCCTTCACGGCTTCGCGACCCGACGGGGGCTCAGCTGAGAGGCAACCGGGATGCCGGGAGGGATGGGAAGCGTCAATTAAAAACAAAACACGGAAAGCCCCACGCAGACCTGAAACCTCCCGGCTGTGCTCCCAGCGCGAGCACCGTACCGGAGCGAAAACCAACTTCGGAGGCAGGTGCTGGGGGACTTGCCCGTCCCTTCGCGGATCCCTTTGGGGATCCCCACGGCTTCGCCACACTCCTCTCCCCCCGTTTGAGGCAGGACACCCCGAGGGGTGTGCGGGGTGGCCACCACCTGCGGGTGGCACCCACCGGCAGCCCCGGCTCCGCCACCGCCACCGCCCCCACTCACCTCGCACGCACAGCAGCGACATGGCGGCGGCCCCCCTCCCGCCGCCGCGCCTCAGCTGCGGCCCCGACAGCCGCCCCCGGCTCTCCTCATGCCGCCCCGCAGCCGCAGGTCGGCCGGGCGACGAGGAGGAGGAGGACGACGACGAAGAGGAGGAGAAACGGGGGAGGAGCGCAGGAGGAGCCGGTCCGCCGAGCCCCGCTGAGGGGAGGCAGCGGCCGGGGCGGGGAGGGCAGGGCGGGAGCTGCCCGCAGCCATCCCGACATGGCCGACAGGGGGCGCCGCCTCGGGCAGCACCTCAGGGCAGGGAGGGCCGAGCCTCCTCCTCACGGTGCTTTACCTGTTTTTCCTTTTTTTTTTTTTTTTTTTTTCTAAGTCTTGTTTTACTCCTGCGCTCCTTTGAGTCATGTCCTCGTAGTTTTAACAGGTGGCCTCTAATTCTTTTAGTGCTGCTTCATCCCAGAACCCTTGTCCTACTTAGTCCCAGAACTCTCACGCTGTTTCATCCCATAACCCTCACACTTCTGCATCGCAAACTGTTCATCCTGCAATGTACTTTTGCTTACAGACGATCCAAGGAGAAACAAATCCTTTCTGACACTGAAACTCAAAAGCAAAGTGGCATCTAATGTGATTTCTACACCATTAATGCTTACAATGACCCAAAAGTCCGCAGGGGGCATGGGACAAATCTCTTGGCCGGGTCTTTCAAAGACTTTTCCCAAAATTCAGACCTAGGCAGGAGACAATGAGTTATGTCCTGTGCAGCAGTGTGTTCTACTGCCTTTGAGTTTGCTGCACAGAAGTGTATCAGTCATGGAGATATGGCAAAAACACATACAGCTTATCTGAGATGGCAAGGGGGACCCCTTGAACTTTGTTCCTGCAAGCAAGCAGGCAGACTGTGTGAGGCAGACTGATGGTCTCAGAAGACTATGAACACTTTCCTCCCCCAGCAGTGCAAGCAGCCATCATCAGCAAGGAAGCTGCAAGGGCCAGCAGCAAGGCAGGTGGTAAAGGGATCTCCTCCTGCTGTCCCAAACTGGCCTCAGTGCTGCTGAGATGCTCCACAGAAGCTCTGGTTTGCTTATTTGCGTGTTATTTAAGTCTGGTAGTACCGGCATCTGTGTTTTGGCTGCATATCCTCAAAGACTGCCTAGCTGCAAGCTGAGCACAACACTGGCTTCCCAGTTAACTCCAGGGGACGCGTGAGTTCCTGCATGCCTGAGGGTAGGATGCTAGATCCTCAGCCTTTCCAGATCTCCAGTACTCCTCAGCTTTCAGTGGAGTCTCAGAACTTTTTGCCAGTGAAAGATCGGCTTTCACTGATCAACAGCTTGAGTCTCCAAGCTGTTTGCACACCTCTCCTTGTCCTTCTTTCTTTGCAGTCTTGTTGCAAAAGAAAACCCTTTAGCTGCACAGGAGCTGATTTGTGCACTAGCCATGTGAGAATTTCTTCACAGATAGGGTGGTCAAGGGGCGGTCAAGCATTGGAACAGGCTGCCCAGGGAAGTGCTGGAGCCTTCCCTGGAGGTATTTAAGAGACATGCGGACATGACACCAAGGGATGTGGTTTAGTGATGGGACTGGGTGGGTCAGGCTGATGGGTAGACTTGATGATCTTGAAGTTCTTTTCCAACCTAGATTGCTCTGTGATTCTATCATTCTAACTCCATCATGACTGTTTTCCTTTTGCTGCTCCCCATTCCTCTGCCTGTCCTAATTTAAAGACTGAAATCTTTGGAGCATGATTGTCGCATACAGCATCATACAGAACTTGGTACAGCAAAGTCCCATTTTCCCTACTGCTTGCAAAGGCTACCATAATACAGAAATTACCTCAACAAAAGCAGATGATGTCACACTTTTGAAAATCACAGTAACATGTTGTTAGTAAGCATGGCAATCAAGTAAGCATCTTGTAGCTAGGAGCTTTGCTGGGAGAGACGTCATTACCAGCAATGACTGTGAACACTGGGATTATCACAGGTGTTATGAATTCCCTGCAGTTCCAATGGAAGTGTTTTAACAATCGTTATCTGATCCAAAGAGATTGTTCGTGTAAGTACTTCAGCCAGATCCTAACTCCCAAATACAGTGGTTCCTTGTGTGCCTGTCCATCCCCTCCCTCCTTTCCACTTCAGATAGGCTGGAAGAGGGACAATGCTACTGCAGAGAAACTTTTGCAAGGCAGAATTACTCCCCACTAAATTAAAGTTGTTCTATGAAATCAAATTCTCTATGTTTTACCAGATGAAGTGACAGTCTCCAAATGCATCTTTTTATGTTATTTTTTCTAGCTCTTCCTCTGGACATTGTTGTCATTAGTACAGAAAGAGTTTAGTATTAAAATTTCCATGCAATATAAGGAGGGGAAAAAACAAACAAACAAACAAACAAACAACAACAACATAAAAACTTCCTGTACTGTCCTCAGCCTCTTCTACATGGAAGATCTTTCCAGATCTGTTTCTATAAATCCACAAAAGGGAATAAAAAGTTCACAAATAATTATAAGCAAAGCCCTAAATCCTATTGCAGACTTGATCTAAATTCTGCAGCTCACAGTGTGCTCTGCTAGCACAGACAGTACTGCAATTTTATTTTTATTTTAATGGAGAATTTCACTGATATAAAGAGGGGAAATACGGTATGGCAAACACACTGACACCCTGAAACTATTCATCTTTCTGAACTAAGATTGAGGTACTCTGCAAATTCAGAAACAAGTCGTTGCTGGCAACTCTACACCAGGATGCCTAATGTTCATTCTCTGCAGAACAAGAGTTAATTTTCTCTGGCTACTCAAGCTCCAGCCATTGGTTCAGGATCACCTGCTGTTCAATAGGAGGGTTATAAATGGGTGGTCTCTGACTTACTGCAGCTTGCCAGCTGTTTTATATGTGCCTATTTGTTATAGTTTCTCTGTTGAAAGAGCAATCCCATAGATATATTTGCACACTAAGTAAACTGTGTTTTCCTCTGCTTTTCTTGCTCTTATGCCTATTTTGAGTTTTGTATTTCTACTGCTTTAGAATGGATCAAACTGAAACCTGGTGTGTAGCAAACCCACAGGGGCTTTATTTTAAATCAAAAGATTTAGATCTGTTAAACGATTTTTCTGTTATGCAACTGACAAAGAAAAAAAAAAAAATCGTCTCAGACCAGGTTTTTGGGGCTAAGCTCTAAAGATAAGGAAATAAAAATGCTTTTAATTTCCCCCATGATGTTTGGCAGGAACTGAGTGCTGAATATAGACTAAGCAGTGGATTGATATTCCGGTATTGGGAAACACCACTCAAATTTCACTGTAAAAGCAACAAGCTACTGAGCTGGCTTTCACTGGTATTTCTGTTCCATTTATTTACTAATAAAATGTAACATTTGCAGAACAGCTAAGGGATTGCAGGGTCTTTTTCACAACACTATGTGGCATCCTACCTGTGCGGGGAAAACATTTCAATAGTATCTTGAAGTGAAGCTTTCTCTACAGTGGATCACAGCAGATAGTCAGTGCAGTAGCAGTAGAACAACGCATACGTGATCTGGAAGTAGGCTGTAGTTCCCTCCATCATATTTAAACCAAGATGTTGCCTTTAACATTCTGAAATGCCCAACGTGGAAAATACCTGCAAAATTTTAAAGGTCTGGAAATGGATAGGACTTCTGCCTCATGTCCTACCCAAAGGAGTGTGCCTGCATGTCATGTTGCAGGGCAGAGAGGTAAACAGGGCAGTGGAGGACAGCAATCCCCACCAAACAACCAGCCAAGCTTAGGACTGCATCTTCATGTATCTTCTTTCCTGTGTCCCCAACTTAGATTTCCCTAAAGGTGACTTGGCTACATCTGGAAGTGACAGTGATCTGTCAATTTAAGGCATTAACCCATGGCTTAATTTTAACCAGAGACTCCCCTTGCACTGTTCAACCTGTCACCATGCCTGAGTCTTTCCTTTTGTGATGCTCCACAACGTCCCACTTTGGCCCTTCAAATCACTCTCTGCAGACATTTGGCTTTCTCCCCATATAGCATGGATACTTGGATAGGGTTTAGTCTTTGTGCCACAATCCTCCACCCACAAAATGGAGATTGTGACAATTATTAATGAAGTAGGTATTAAAGATAAGGGGTTTCCTGAAGATAAATACATTAGCAAAGATGGGATACTCAGACACTCTCACCACATAACCATATAAGACAGATAGCACAAAGAGATCTGCCAGCTTTTAGATTACAAATCCCTGTTCAAAAGGCTGGAGAAGCAAGAAGCATCCTTTTATCTCAGGGAAAAAACTCTCTGCGTAACAGGGCAGCTTCCATGGGAACTGACCTCTCAATTACAGCTGCTCACAGAAAAGTCTTTCAACCACTCATGTTGAAGTCAACAGAATTGAACCCATTTCTCAGGCAACGATCCCAAGCATCCCTGTGAGCATCTGCGCATTTCTTGTTCATATTGGGCATTTCACATTTGAGCATTTCTTGTTCATACTGGGGCTCTTCGTCCTTGAGCACATGTGGTCTGTCATGTGCAGCGTGATGTCTCTATCTGACCAAGCAGTGAGCAGCTAAGCCAGCAACACAGGGTTTCTGTAAAATAAAAACCCTGACAGGGGACATGTTCCCAATATCTGATCATCCTAGGTCTTGATACATGCTAGGATTGGTGCTCTCTGACAGTGAACCTTCATTTGGCCAACACAGCCACTGCCACTATTGCTGTTCCCCAAAAAACAGGATCCTTAACATATCCATGAGCTGAAGGATGTTCAGATGCTCTGAAAGCCTTGCCTTACACTGAAATGATCTTTGTGACCAGCAGAAACACTCACATTTAAGCCAAACTTATTTTTGGCTAAGTTTTATCCTTAACTATCTGCCCTTGGCACAGATCTGCCATCGGTGGTCAGGAGTTGGGGACCTCTGGGGTCCAAAGCCCTGTCCCTGTGGCCACACAGCAGCCCTTTCACAAACTCTTTGGTGGTCTGTTCCAGTGCTATAGAGGAACCAGGCAGCAGCTGCCACCTCCAGCCTAGACATATTCATGTTCCTCTTTATCTTCCTTCCAACTTCACCTTTCAGCTTAAGCAGTCTCCCTTCCTAGTATTTATGTACTAGGTGTATTTATAGGCAGTAACCCCATCCTCTCTCTGATTTTGGTTTGCCAGACAAAAAAAAAAAAAAAAAAAAAAAAAACATTTTTTCCACTCGCTCTGACTGTATGATCTCTGCTTTGTAGCTCTTTTTTTTTTTTTGTTTTCTAAGTTAACTCTTTTCAAGAACAGATGGCATGTGTTGTACACAGCAGGCGACATGGATATCAGACCAGTATTTCCTGAGGTTGGTGTCTCACATTCAACGTGTGGTTTGTGAGATGGTCACCTTTTGATCTAATAGGAACATGCAACACCCTTTGTGCTATTTCACACTCCTCTTTGATCTGATTCACATTTAAATTGAACCACGGCTTCCCTGTTATAGAGGGAGAAAAAGAGAGAAAGGGAGATAGAATAACTATTTTATTTTAAAGAAATCACACATTTTGCTTTTCTAAGAGGAGGCACTTTTATCTTGGAAAGGTGCACAAGCCCTCACCCCAGACAGGCTTGCTTCCTGCCTCACAGCTGTGCCTTTAGTTTTTGTTCTGCTCATGTTAACAGGAGAAGTTCGAGGCATACAGAAGGTTATTCTTCAATAGAAAAGCCTAGAGGGAAAGCTTTTCTCTTGCTTTTGTAGTTTTTATTCATTGAAAAGGAATATTTGCAGAGAGAAAAGAGGAGCTATTTGTCAAAGCTAAAGGAAAAATTGTTGTCAAATACAGCCCAAGTGATGGGCTCAGAGGAAGAAACACCGTGAGACTGCAGAGGATTCCTCTATCTGCTTGCCCTGCTTCACCATTCCAAGAGCAGAGTGAAAAGCAGTGGAGTTGCTTATCTTCTAGCAAAGAGTACCACAGGTGTAAAGGAGACTGTGCTATCCCTTGGGGTTACTGGGTCCCTCTTGCTTTGCTGGGGGGCAACCGGCCGGAATTTCGTCCCTTTGGTGTGATTTCATACCACAGCATATATGTTATCTGAGAGCAGCAGGGAGAGAAGGGGGGCTTCAGAATAAAAACAAAAGATGCCTCCGTAAGACACATGGGACTGTATTTATGAACAATATGGGTTTTGTCAGGGGATTTTTATGGTGCTCTTGTAAAATTACTTCCTAGAGCAATAAAGTACATAGCAGGGAAGGGCCAAGCTCCCACAGCTTGCCACAACCACCAGCCTTCTAGAAGCAGCTGGGTGACTGACATTTCTTCTGCTAACAGGCTGGTGAACCCTGCATAAAGGTGTCCATAGGTGCTGCAGTGCAAGCAGCGTGCACATGTGCCGTGCCTTTCAGCTACACGAAGAACAGGGGAAAGCAGGCAGCCACGCAGGCAGGCTCATCCTCCTCCTACACACACACATCCAGCTTTCAGAGCTGCGATAGCAGAATAAAAATAAATAAATGAATGAATAAATAAATAAATAATAAAAAACCTCTTTGTGAGCACTTTCTGCCACCAGTCTCCTTGCAGGGGCGTGCAGGGGGCAAGCATTTTGTAATGCTGTCCCCCCAGGTTTACCCAGGAGTCTCACTACTATCGAATTTTGACTCCTTTTATCCCCTTTTCCAAAGAATTTGAAATTAAAAAAAAAAAAATTAAAAAAATAAATACATAAAAATAAAAAAAATCCAAAGAAAGTAACATGCAAAGATAAGAGAAGCCCTTCTATTTCAATAAACGCCTGTGCACCACCCAGCACTCTGCTGCTGACTGTTGCAGGTTAACACGAGATTTAACATATCTGTGTCCACAATGCCGCCTGCCTGGCAGCTGTGGGGCACTTTCCTTCATACCAGAGCCAGCTGCAGGTGAAGATAAGTCACAGAAGATGCAGCACAACAGCCTGAAAGCTGCTGTTTTTGTGGATTGTAACTCTTTATTACTGAGGTTGCTGAACTTCACTGTGTATCCCTGGTGGTAGGTGCAAGAGGATGAGTTTTGAAAGAATAATAAAAATAGAAAATCCTCTCAAAATCTTCCCCAGGAGCTACTTGAGTAACATCTGTTTGAACAAGATGAGTTTCACTTAAGTACTTTTTCTCTATACTGTTGGCTGCAGCTTTGAATTAAATATACTGATAAACAGCAAATGCAAAAGCAGAATTCAAACTGTAGCTAACAATCTGAAATTTCCTCTGTTTCTTGGTCAGGGTATTATCATCATATGATAATTGTATTATATGATATGTTATATTATATTATATCATAGAACCATAGAATATCTCAAGCTGGAAGGGACCTATAAGGATCATCAAGTCCAGCTCCTGGCACCACACAGGTCTACCCAAAAATTCAGACCATGTGATATATTACATATTCATATGATATACTGCAACCAGAACAGCCACCATTCAAGAGCTCTTTAAAGCTCCCAATAGTTGAGGATTTAAAAATAAATAAAAATAAAAAGTGGAAAATACTGCCCTTTCAACTTTATTTTCTGTTATAAAATGACTAAAAAGACCTTGCTCCACACTAATGGAAGTCCAACCCAGCTGGTTACATACAATTGTTTATGGAAATCAGCAAGAGGTGGAGAGAAATAACCTGGCACAGATATGGTTGTTTAAACATTAGAACTGAGATAAGGGGTCTGCAAGGATCCTGCCACCGTCAAGGTTTGCCTTGGCAGCAAGCTGTGAAAGCGGAGGAGTCCCAGGGTGCTGGGTCACAGCTGCCAGCCCCACAGAGATTCCTTCTGTGGGGCACTGTATAGGGCAGCCCCAAACCTCACCATAATGCCTGGAGCCCTTTGCAATATGCCGTGATTTGAAGCTATCCCACAGCTACCCTGGGAGACTTGTCCAAACATACCCAAAGGGAAGGAGCAAAGGCCACCAACACCTCCAGCCCCCACACCTCCACCCTGAACAGTGTCCTGGGGTTGTCATTCCCCCCTCAGTTCCCTTCTTTCCCATTTCACAGAGTCCCAGAATCCCAAAATGTTTCCAAAATCCCAAAATCAGGTCAAGAGGAGCAGAAGAAAGCAGGGTGATGTAGGAGGGGATGGAGAGCACCTCATATCTAGTCTTCCTTCACCTACAGGGAAATATCTTTCCCAGTATGCTGAGATGCCTCTCTCCATTCATGTAGTTTCTCACACCTGAGCATGGAAACCACACAGCCTGGCGTTACATCCATCAGGACGAGCTGAAAGGGTCGTGACAGAGATGCCCAGCAAAAGGTGAAGCCATGGTCCACCCATCTGGACCAAACCCTGCCCTTGCCAATTAACAGCTGGGGGTCTAAGACTTGCCAGGAGGCAGAGGTGTGTCTCCAATGTGTATAAATAAGAAGCCACCAGGAAACAACCTATATGAAATGACATTTGCTCAGCCCAAAGCATTTTTGTACAGTACCAGCTTTGCTTTCCAGCCCTTTATACTTCCTGCTAAGTGATAAAGCCAAGATCCCAAGTGCATGCACTCAGCAGAGACCCTACAAGCTTTTCCTTGGGGTCCCAGCATCCTGGCAAAATTCCAGTTGGGTAATTAGATCATGATTAGGTAATTGTTTGCATATGCCATTCCTCTTCCTTGGGGAGCCTGGCTCTAAATTATTTGATGCTTTCAGGACTTCTAGTCATTAGCAAAGCTGTTTCCCTTGCCCGTGGGAGACCAAATGCTGGTGGAGCTTGGGGAATGGCTCCACTGTGCATGGGCTGCCATGGGTAGGACGGGTATTGCCCATGGTAAACAACAGTCCTCCTGACATTTGGGCAAGGATGCTCGTTTTGCAAGCCTGCTCATAAAGCTGCGGTGTGAGCAGTAGGACCCCAAAGTGGGAAGATGAACCCAATGTCATTGTTACGCTTAGTGGGTGGGGAAGAAACAGATTGGCAGAGCCACTAGGGCATGCTGGGGATCATTTTGTGGTTTACAGACTGAAATTCTTAACGACACTCCTTACAACTTGTTTGCTTCCAGATGCTGTTTGCTTTCATGTTCAGAGTTACATGCATTTACATAGAAAATTCTTCCTGGAAAAATGCTGAGTACTGGCAACTGCACAAGTTTAGAAAAAGTCAGCATCCAAAATGCAGGAAATGTTAGGTAGATGCCATAATTTTTTTTCTGCATTTTGATCCTTAATTGCTGGCTGTTTATATTCCATGTGATATTTGCGTACACACAAACAAAGCTGCTGATTGCCTGCAAAGATACCCAGTGTTTTCCTTCCATCCCAGGATGTTTCATCCATCATCTGCTTGTTGCCCTACCCAGCAATTCTTCTCTGGCCAGCAGCTCTCTTTCAGTTAACTATCACCTCCTGTTCCCAACTGGTAGCACTGGTGCCGTCTTCCACATCCAGAAGCCACTTGAAAAATGAGCCTTGGCTGACACATCCGCAGGCTGGTTACAGCCTGCAGCATCCACAGCAAGCTTGACTGGCAACAAAAAGCCAGATTTTCTGGCACCAGGGCCCCATGTGTAAAGCAGAAACAACACAGAAGAAAATATCCCTATCTGAATCCACCTTCCTTTAAGGCAGCCAAGTTTCTGTAGAAGTCTCCCATGACAGTATCAAGCAGTCCAAGTGCTGCTTCTGTGTGCAAACATCTGCCTTATCAGCATCCAGCAGCAATAAAGCACATCCTTTCCCGGCAGGATGCGCCTTGGTGTTGAAAGCCCCAGACCCAAAGCTCAAACCTAATGTGTTTCTTGGGTGTTGCTTGCAATCTGCAAGTTTATCACAAAGCTGCCAAGTTTGGGTGCTATTTAGGGAGAGTTTCTCCCTGTGGCCTCATCAGTTTAGTGCTGATGGCGAATTTGCACAGAGCAAAGTCTCTAACTTCTCCTCAGTCAGTAAGTTTTAGTGCTAATTTTATCCGCATGTAGGGATGGAGGAGCCAGGATCTCTACTTTATCTCAGCTTTCTAGAAGAAAGAGCAGAGTTTTTCTGGTGTTTATGTTGATGGTTTTGACTTTCCCAATAGCAGGAAAATGGGGTTGAGATGCACACTGGAGTCTCTGGCCAAAAGCAGAGCAGTGAGCACGGCTGGGAGGAGGCAGCAACCTTGCAGAAGCAAAACCGAGCCAAAGAAACTTTCTCTTTGCACTCAGGGTTTGCTCAAAACTCTGTGCACCTACTTCCTTGCCATCAGTGCTGAATGCTCTCAGCCTCATCCTTTCTACATTTCTGTATGCTCGTATGGCCACCTAGCTGTCTGCAGAGGTGTGATGTACCAGTGCCTTGGCCATGAAGTGAATCAGGAGACACTTTTTCTTGACACTGCATTTGTGCCAACCTGCACAGCTGCCCCACTTCTCCATGAAGCTCTTGAGGACATTTTCTACCCCCTTCTTCATCCTCTTGCTGTTCCAATGCACAGTTAGAAGGCAAGCAGGTGTTTTTTTTTCTCCCTCACTTGTCACCACCGGGACATTGACCATGTTTTCCTTCAGTTCTGTGTCCTCTCAGGTTGTTCCCTCAGCATCCTTCACAGTGGGCACCCCTTCAGCGTTATGTGAGATCCCCTCTGGGTCAGGATTCAGCAGGGCAAATGCAGATATTGGCAGCATGGGTGTCTGTCTCTGAGCTCTTCCCACTGTCTTCTACAAAATCAGTGCAAACACCTCTCAGAAACAGTTGCCTTCACCCTCCAAAACATTTTCAAACTAAGTTAGGCACCCTGAAAGTACCTACTTCTCTCCACTAAGAGTAAAGGGAGCCTGGGGTCCTTACAAAGGCCCTTTCCCCAGCTGAATGCTTGGACCAGGCTGACACAGTCCTAATGAAAAAGCACACAAAGCTGCTGTGTATGTCATCCAGCTCCCTCTGCTCTTCACCTTCTGCTTGTTTTTATCTACACAGCCTCCACCATCCCTCCACACCCATCTTGTAACGCTCCCCAGACCTGAGCTGCCTGCTTAGCTCAGCCAGCTCACTGAGATCCACACAGTGCTGGACGACTTCTTTTCATTTTCCCCCGGCATTTCATTTCCCTTGGCATTGTCTCTACCTGCTTCTGGGCCTCAGTCTGCTGGATTTTCCTTTTTGCTGTGAGCCTGCACGGCAGCCGCTGGAGCGCAGCCTCTGGGGAGCGTGGAGCTGCTGCAGTAACTCAGGCTGCTGTGGCTGAAATACGCTCTTTGCCTGATTAAATCTGAACAGGGATTAGTAATGGAGGAGGAAAGGGCTGCAACTTTAATTCATGAATGTTATCCTCTTTCCTTCCCTCACCCACTTATCAGCAGAGTGGGTGCCTGGCTGCGGAGCAGCACGTATATTAGAGGTACAGGGATCACCCTGCTCCCTGTGGACTCAACAGCATAAGCTGCATCATCAGGTGATGCTTATCAGCACTAGGTCATTTGGGGGATGTGTGTTTTTTCCTCTCTGAAATGAAATCAAACCAGCTCTGCTTGCAGGGCTTTGTCATGCAGATCTAAGCATGAAAGGCAGCGCTCTAAGCCAGAAATTGCTCTGGGGAGCCCCAGACCACTTTCCAGGAATTGCTGCAGCATCCTCCACCGGTGCCATGCAAAGCCCGCAGGCAGGTGGCCTGTCCCCCCCATGGCACTGCTCTCCTTTGCTGGTGCTCCAAAGCTGGTGAGACTCACACAGGAGCCCTGCATGAGCAGCTGCAGGGATTTTTGTGATGTTTAAGTCCCAGTCCTCCTGAGAGTCTGATAAGGGACTGGATGTGTTCACTGAAATGAAGGGCTGGTGGGAGGGGCAGAGCCAGGCACTGGGAGCCAAAGAGGCTCAGGAAGAGTGGTTTCTTCCTGGGCACCCCCACACATCTGGGTGTGTTTGCACATCTGGGCGCTTTCAAGTTGTGATGTTCAGCAAGATCTGAACCCATTAGTGGCAGCAGTTAGTGCATCCCCTCCTTCAGATCTGCTCCTCTGCTCCACAGCCTCCCCCTGACTTTGTTTGCTCTATAGATGCAGATGTGCTTAAGATGCAGAAAGGATCAGATAAACTGTTCGGCAATGCTTGTCTCCAAAAACTGGGAGCAGTCCCTAACCCAAAGATTTGGTTTTAAGACAAAGGTACAATTGGGTTGGGGTCACGCAATGCCTGGATTTAGGAAACCAAAACTCAGATTACAGCAGCAGAATGAGGGGTAAGCATGCTCAGCATGAGATTTGCTTTTAGATACAACGAAAATGGTGCTTGGTGCAGGCCACTATCAAAGACTAACACCTCAGAAGTATTCTCCTGTGTCTCTGCTAGAGATGAGCAAACAAGAAAGGGAAGGGAGAGCATCAGGATGGCATCAGTTCAGCAGCAAGTGCACAGCCAGCAGCTTCGGCTGCCCCATGGACATAGATAAATCCCAGGCTGAGCCGAGCATCACCAGGAAGATCCAGTGAATTATTCTACATGGGAATATGGTGAACCCCAAGAGGTGAGACCTGATACCAAAGGAGAACCTCCACGGCTTTGTGACTTTGTAAAAATGCTGTCACAGCCCCCTGTGTGTCCCTGCTCCCCGTGGAGGGCAGGGAGGAGCCCATCGCTCCCCTTGGCTGTGCTGGCTCCTTTATTCCTTTCTGCACCGCTCCTTCTTGCTCCGAGCTTCTCCTCCACGGCTCCGGGCAGCTCCCAGATGAAAATAAGCAGGGCTGGACTGCCATCTGGTGTCAACAGGCAGCATCCTCTGACCCAGCACGGCGAGGAGAAGGCATTTCCAGTGACCCCAAAGGGCCAGGAGGCACCCCAGGGTCCCCTCAGCTTCCAGATGGACCCACGGACCTCAGCCCCTGCCCGGCAGCCGCCTTTGGGACCCCGCTCACCCACCAGAGGGGAGCATCGCTCCCAGCCACCAGCCGTCACCGAGCCCCGTGGATGGGGCTCAGACAAAATCCGAGCCAGCAGGCACCCCTTGGCCCCAGTGGGAATATTTCTGCGTTGGTCTCCACCACCGGCACCCCTCCAAGATGACGCTGAGGGGATGTTTGCCGAGTGCTATCGTGGTTAACACGGCCCCAACGTCACTGCACGGCGCCGGGCAGCCCTGGCACGCACCGGCACCGGCACCGCCGGCGGCTTGCAACAGATGCTATCTGGATTGGTAAACTGAGTTTATCAGCTCCTCCCTTGCCTTTTTTTTTTTTTTTTTTTAAGGCAGGTAGGAAGGAAAGAAATCATCTCTGCAGCAACACAGCAGTGGAAGATGCTGGGGCATGGGAGAGCAAGAGGACGCCTTCCTACATCTGACATGGGCACGGGGCTGCTCTGCCACAGTTGCCTGCACCACTTGCACCCTGTCCAGAGCCATCCCTGGTGCTATACTTAACCCAAAGGACCAAACTCCCACCTCCAGGCTGGGCCTGGCTGATGCTAGGAGCTGCTCCCCCATGTCTTGAGGCTCAGTGGTGTCCAAGAATTGAGGATTTTATGTGCCCCAAAGGAGAGAGGTACACAGGGGTTATTTCCTCGGTGTTGAGCTGGCACATGTGTGCTGGGACTGGATAGGTCGAGTTGCACTTGATGACCTTGAAGGTCTTTTCCAACCTCAATGATTTAGTTTTGACCCCAGGCTCTGTTCCAGCATTGTGTATGGGGCTGCAGCTGGGCACTTCTGAGCACCACTGCCAAGGGGCAGGCAGGGACAGCCCCAGCCCGACCTCCTGCTCAGAGCAGGGCACAACCAGCCCAAACTGGCCCTAACACCACTGCTCATTAAAGTGGCATCAGATCCACCTTTGTGGTGCTGCTGCCACCCCCCACCACCCCCCCCCTTTCCTGCAGGACTCTGAATCCTGGCAGGCACCCCAATTTGGGGCAAGGCATCTCCCGAGCTCGCTTGGGGTGACATCAGCTGGGTTGCACCCCGATCCCTGCTCCAAGCCACGCAGGGAGGACTTCCCGCAGGTGCCGCAAGGCAACGCCACTCCTGTCCCCTCTGAGAGGGGAGGAGGGCTGCTTGGGGATGACGCTCTTCATGCCTGAGTCACCTCCAGCCTTACAGACGTTTCGGTTGAACAGGTAAATGAGCTCGGTGCTGGAGGCTGGTTCTGGTGAGGGAGAGGTCCCGCATGGCTGGGTCTTGTGGGGCTGACCAGGGCCTCTGGTGCAGCACCTAGGGGTGTTGGGTCCAGCATCGCCTCCAAGCACCGTGATGGCTCCTCCTACCAGCTCCTCCAAAATCTACTGTGATCTCTTCCTGGCTGAGCCCCAGGTCCATCTGATCCCATCCCTTGCATCTCTTTACCTACAAGCAGCCGGCCTGGCTGCCGGCACGGGGCGAGGCGTCGGCTCCGACGCGGCACTTTCCGGATTACGAAACCCACCCACACCAACAAAACGCGCGTGTGCACGGGGAGGTCACCTCTCCGTGATGCCAACTAAAACCTCGGCAGGAGCCTGGCTGGTGTCAGCCCGCTGGCTGCCGGCAAGCCTGGCAAACCGGCCGTGCTGCTCAGCAGGGCACTCACCCAGTGATGAACTCACCCTGCCGGCACCCCGCCAGCGTTACCCTTCAAAGGGAAGCCCCGCGGGCAGCGGGGCTCCTGACGGAAGGACGTCGTGGCGCCGCACGCTGCCCAAGACACCTCATCTTCCTGGGGAAACACCCCGCTGACGGCCCTTACAGTGGGAGGGACTCCGTGAGGCCGCCAGCGGTGGCGTGGAGCCGTGTGCCAGGGATGGAAACTGCTCCCCGTGCACACGGGTGGGATGGCTCATGCGGGACCTTTCCCTTCTCCCCATCTCCTCTGAGCATCTGGAGGTTTTATGGGCATCCCCCAAAGCCCCGCAGCTCTGTCCCTGTGCCTATCCATCGCCAAGTGGCCCTGATGGAGGTTGTAGGCAGGGAAGTGGAGCAGAGAGGATGAAAAATCAGAATATGCCTGTCTGGAGAGCAACGCAGAAAGGGTTAGGCAATGCTCTCACCCCACCAAGCCTGTTAGCACGAGCTCTGGCATCCCGCTCCTTAATCCTGCTTTTGGAGCTGGAGTCATGCTTTAAAAACCAGGGGAGGTTGCTAAGGGACAGCGTGCTCGGCAGGGACATCGCTCGCCAACCCTAAGCGCTCCGAAGCGGGAGGTAAATAACTTGGGGCATTATTAATCCTCCGCTGCCCACACAATGCACAGAGATGTATTATCCCCGCCGAGGACAAAGGAACCCACATCTCCCTGCAGCCAAGGAGCTGAACCAGCAGATCGTTCGGATGGGGCTCGGCGGTGACTGAAGCTGTTCCAGTTCAGTTCCTGCTCGGGCTGATAATGGCTCATTAACCATTTGCTAATGCCGAGCTCGTTTCGGCCCTTTCCAGCTGCGAACACAGCCCGTGCCGTGCCCACCGAGTGGCTCCAGCCCACGGGGCGCTTCCACGGCCTCTGAAATGTCCCCGATGGGACAGAAAGGGGACAATTTTGCCACGTAGGCAGCCCCTGTTGTGACTGAGAACCCAGCCAGGCTCTTCCTCCCCGAAACCAGCACCTGCACGTGAAACGCCCCTTGCTGGCCCCAAATTTGCTGGTTTTAGGGCAGCATCACGGCCGGCTGAGCATCAGGGACAGCTGTGGGGTGGATTCACGCTGTGTTTCCTCCACACCTCCCTCAAACCCCTGTGGTTCCCGCATGGAGCTGCCCAGGCTGGCAGCGGGCTCGTCCCACTCAGGTTTGGTGTCATGAGGGGATTTGGGGCCCTTTGGTGGGGCTGTGTCCGTGGGGAGGGGGACACCCGTGGGGCTGTGACTGGGGGAGGTCACAGTGGGGCTGGGGGGTGGTGTGTGTGGGGTGGGAGGTCTGTAGGGCTGGAGGCCAAGCCTATAGGGCCGGGACATGTTGTGTCCATGGGGTGGGTGTATGTGGGGTAGGTGTCCTTGGGGTCAGGGGTCTGTAGGGCAGGAGGCCAAGGCTGTGAGGCCAGGACATGCTATGTCCATAGGGTGGGTGTCTGTGGGGTGGGTGTCCTTGGGGTGGGTGCCCATGGGGGTGGGTGTCCATGGGGTGAGTGTCTGTGGGGCTGACGGCCTGTGGGACAGGAGGCCAAGCCTGTGGGACCAGGACTCACTGTGTCCATGGGGTGGGTGGCTGTAGGATCAGGGGTCTGTAGGACAGCAGGCCAAGCCTGTGGTGTTGGGCCATGGGATGCATGTCTGTGGAATTAGGGCTCTGTAGGGCAAGAGGCCAAGTTTGTGAGGCCAGGACATACTATGCCCATAGGGTAGGTGTCTGTGGGGTGGGTGTCTGTAGGGTGGGTGCCCAAGGGGGTGGGTGTCCATGGGGTGTCTGTGGGGCTGAGGTGCTGTGGGACAGGAGGCCAAGGCTGTGGGGCCAGGACACACTGTGTCCATGGGGTGGGTGGCTGTGGGGTCTGTGGGGCAGGAGGCCAAGGCTGTGGGGCCAGGACACACTGTGTCCATGGGGTGGGTGGCTGTAGGACCAGGGGTCTGTAGGACAAGAGGCCAAGCCTGTGGTGTTGGGACATGCCATGTCCATGGGATGCATGTCTGTGGAATTAGGGCTCTGTAGGGCAGGAGGTCAAGTCTGTGGGGTCAGGACAGGGGGTGTCCAAGGGATGGGTGTTTGGGGGGGGAGGAGATATCTGTGGGATGGGTACTTGTGGGGTTGGGGCTCTGTACAGAAAGAAGCTAAACCTGTGGGGCTGGGACACACTGTGTCTGTGGGATGGGTGTCTGTAGGGTGGGTGTCCTTGGGGTCAGGGGTCTGTAGGGCAGGAGGCCAAGTCTGTGGGGCCAGGATATGCCCTGTTCATTTGGGGGTTGCCCATGGGGTGGATGCCCATGGGGTGGGTGTCTGTGGGGTTGGTGTCTATGGGGTGGGTGCCTGTGGGGTGGGTGCCCATGGGGTGGGTGTCCTTGGGGTGTTTATACATGGGGCCAGAGCCCCGTGGGGCAGCACCCAGTTCTGTGGGGCCGGGACATGCGGTGTTCACGGCGTGGTGCCCACGGGGGGCGTTTCATGGGGCCGGGGCCCTGTGGGGCCGCCTCAGGGGTTTTGGGGTCCCCGCGACAGCAGCGCCCCCCCCCTTCCCCCCCCTCCCTCTCTCCCTCCCCCTCCCCCTCAGCCCCGAGCCAGGCCCCGCCCCCTCCCCCCCGCCAGCCAATGAGAACGCTCCCCGCGAGGTCCCGCCCCTTCCCCGCTGTCATCACACACCCGCACGTGGAGGGGGCGGGCCCCGCGCCCCTCGCGTCACCACCCCCGCGCTCTCCCATTGGCCTCCCCCCCGCTCCTCTCCCCTCTCCCCCAACCCTCCCCACCAATCAGCGGCGCGGAGGCGGCCGCGGGGGGGCGTGGCCTCGCGGCGCACCCGGAAGGAACGCCCGGTAGTCGGGGGCCGCGGCGGCGGCGGCGGCGGTGGCGGCGCTGGTGGGTCCGGGCCGGCACCGAAGGGGTTAACGCCCCCCCCCCCCCCCATCCCCCTTCCCATCACCGGTTCCGGTTCCAGAAGGTTCGGGGGGCTCTGGGACCGGGGGGGGGGTGAGGGGGGGGGATAAGGGGACGGGGGGGGCTGGGGCGTGAGGTGAGAGGGGGGGAGACGGGGTTGGGGGCAGGGGGTATAGGGACAAGGGGTATAGGGACAAGGGGTATAGGGACAAGGGGTATAGGGGCAGGGGGTATAGGGGCAAGGGATAAAGGGAGTAGCCCTTCCTGAGGGTTTTAGGGACAAGGGATATAGTGACAACCCCTTCCCAAGGGGTTCAGGGACAAGGGGTATAGGGAGAAGCTCTTCCTGAGGATTTTAGGGACAAGGGGCTTAAGGGGCAAGAGGTATAGGGAGAAGCCCTTCCCTGGGGGTTTAGGGGACAAAGGGTTTGGGGACAGGGAGTTTAGGGTCAAGGGGTTTGGGGACGAGGGGTTTGGGGGCAGGGGATATAGGGAGGAGCCCTTCCCAAGGGTTTTAGGGACAAGGGGTTCAGGGGCAAGAGGTATAGGGAGAAGCCCTTCCCGGGGGTTTTGGGGAGAAGGGGCCTTGGGGGACAAGGGGTTTGGGGACAGGGAGTTCAGGGACGAGGGGTTTAGGGACAAGGGGTATAGCGAGAAGCCCCTCCCAAAGGTTTTGGGGAGAAGGGGGGGGTTGGGGACAAGGGGTATAGGAAAAATCCCTTCCTAAGGGGTTCAGGGACAAGCCCTTCCCAAGGGTTTTGGGGAGAAGGGGTTTGGGGACAAGGGGCCCAGGGACAAGAGGCATAGGGAGCAGCCCTTCCTGAGCATTTTAGGAAGAAGAGGTTTGGGGACAAGTGTTTTGGGGAGAAGCCCCTCCCGAGGGCTTTAGGGACCAGGGGCTTGGGGACAAGGCTTTTTTTGGGGACAAGGCTTTCGGGGCAAAGCGTCGCCCGGCCAAGCCCCGCTGCCGTCCCCGTCTCGCCCCGGCAGGCAGAGCGGCGCTGGTGTGAGCGAGGCGCGGGGCGGCCGCGGGACTACGGCTCCCGGCATGCAGCCCGGTGGCCATCACCCCTGCGGGGTCGGTGCCGTTCGGGTGCCGGGTTTTTGGGGGGCCTGCTGGCAGAGGCACGGCTCACCCGGGGGGGTACACGGCCACAGGGAGCGAGGCGGCGCTTTGGTTTCGCTGCCAGGGTTGGTCCTGGCGGCTTCCTGGCAGCTGAGCCAAGCGCCCAGGCCGTGTGTGCTGCTGCCGGTACGTGCTGAGCTTCCCCCGTCCCTGTGTCCCCCTCATCCCTCGGCGTTTTTAGGTTTTTGCTCCCTCCTGGGCTCGGGGAGAGGGGAGGAAGCTCCCTCCCCTGGATCCGGCTGGCCTCCGAGGGTGGGGAGGCACATCAGCACTGCTGCCTTCCTCCTTTTTGTCCGGCACCAGCGTCTAGTCCTGGCATGTCTCCGCATAGCAAAGGGCAGAGACATGCAGGGTGATTTTTTTTAATTCCGTTTTCAGGCTTTCCTCCTGATCCTGAGGATGGTTTCGGGGGGTGGGCATTGATCTGGCTCCTGAAAGTTGGTTTTCCTAGACTCCTGACGCTCCCCCAACCCGGTACCTGCCCTTACTGCTCCGTGCCTGCCCGTGCTTGTCCCCTGTCGGTGCTGGGTCTGGTGGCACCGTCACGCACTGTGTGGAAACCCACAGTGCCTGGGGGGCAGGATGCTTCGGGTACAGAGCGAGGAAAGGAAACGTGTCATCCCTGTGCATGTGGCAGAGGATGTAAAGGGAGGATAGAAAGCTGTTTGGGTGAGGAAAATGGTGTTGTGGTGCTCTGAGAGGACTGCCAGCATAGCTGCGATCGAGATATCGGAGACTTCCCTGGCTGGAGGAATTAAGGATTCGGGTTTGAGGCAGGACAGGTGTGAAGGGCAACGCGGGCGAAATCCCAGAGGGAGCCATTTGTACGCTAGCAGATGGCTGGTGGAGGATGTCATTGTGGGTGAAAATGTGAGTCTGCAGCGAAAATCTCCTCCTGGAGGTTTTGCCCGGTCCCTTTCCACCTCACACCACAGCCGGGACCCCCCTCCCTTCATCGGGTCGCGTGGGTCCCTGCACCTGGGTGGCAGCTGCGTGTTTCTGCTCTGCTCTCCTGTTTGCAGCACCTGGCAGCTCTGCTTCCTGGGGCAGTCTTCTCTGAGCAGCTTTTCGTTTGTTTTTCCATTCCTCTTGTGCCCGCAGGTACGCGAGCCAGGTTGCTGTAACCTCCAGAGAACCTGGCCTCGCAAAGCTTGAGGTTTGATCTAAAAACAATATTATTTGATCGGGAAGCTGCCTTGCACATCCTTGTCCTCTCTTTGCTCCTCTCCTTCATGGTCTCCTTTTCTTGGCCTCGCCAGTGCTTAGCAGCCAGTTAATTTTCCCCTGTTTTTGTCACTGTCCCCAGCTGATTGTGAATCCTGTGATAACAGCAGCCGAGCTCGCGTGCTCTGCATCTCAGAGCCGGTGGTCTGCAGCCAGAGCCGCCTGCCTGGTGGCCTGGACCACCCCCAGCCGAGCAGTGCGGTGGCAGAACAGCACTTGGAAGGAAGCCTGCGGAGAAGTCCTGTGTGCTGCAAGAAGTACAGTCAGCGATTCAGCTGGAAGTGCTTTCAGTAACGAATCCATGTCCCGGGCCCGGGCTGATGCCAACACTCTGATTGTTGGTGGAAGTTAACAGAGACGCCAAGCCCTTTGTGCGGGAGCCGGAGTGATAATCCACATCTCCTGCCCTCAGCCCACGGGGGGTGATCGCTGCCTTCCTGGGAAGGGTTTTCAGCAGGCCCTGTCAGATGGATCGCCCTCGCTTCCTGCGCCACGGCAGCATGTGGGTGGCAGCTCTTCAGCCGTGTCCGAGGCAATTCTTGTCACTGGCACGCTCGTGCTCACAGCCTTCCAGCGTGGAACAGCAGGGCATCAGGGGAGGCTTTTAAATGTGTACACAAACATATATCTTTTATATATATTTATATGCATGCACACAAGTTGCTCTTACCAGGGCTTGTTCTTGTAAGCTCTCTGAAACCGTAGCCCTGGTGACTTGGTGACCAGCAGCACAGCATCCTGGTGGCATCTCTCCTGCCGGCTGCGTGGGTGCAGGTAACAGCAAGCAGCAGCTTTCTGGGTGCCTTCACGGTCATTTTGTGGACCAGCGCAGCAGGAAGCTGGTGTGTGGGTGCCTCTCTGTGTCACGGTGCATGGGCTGAGCCTGTGCCGCTGCAGAGCAGAGCGTGGCTGTGGGGGAGCAGGGACTGCCCCCAGACAGCTTTTGCTGATCATCCGAGTGGCCAGGGGAGTGTGAGGCCTGGTTTTGGGGAGGCTGGTGTTGTCCTGGTTTTCAGGGACGTCGCGTCTGCACAGCGCTATCTCCGGTAGCCTGTAATCTCAGCACTGGGAGCCCAGGGAGGAGTCTTAAACAACGGCTTTGTGACAGTTCTGGCTGGCCTCGTGGAGTTTTCCATAAAGCAGTTGTCGCTTCCCCCTTTTGCTGTAGCCTGGGAAACGCTGCAGCGTCGGGTTTGGCTGGGTGTCTTTGGGCTGCTGAGAGCGCCGGGTCCCCCCGCAGCACTGTCTGGCCCTTCCTGCCTTGGCTGTGCCCTGAGGCTTGGTGGGCAGCCAGGGGACAGCAGATCAGAGGCTGAGCTTGTCCCTAAACCCTATCCCGGTGTGCCCACGGACGTACAGGCAGCACCCGTGTGGCGGGGCAAAGCCAAGGCTTCCCCCTGAATTTGGGGAAGGGGAAGAGTGGCAGCGACCTCAGCAGCTGTCTCGTGGATCCGGCTCTGTCTCAAACAGCACATCTACTCGGAGTCACTCGGGGTGTTAACAGGAGAAGGTTGTAGCTGGAGGGGTGGCTTTAGCATGGGTAGGAGATCCTGTGGGGTCTTCACGATGCTGGGGGTGCTCAGGGTCCCTCGGAGCTGTGCACAGACCGTAAAACTGCTTGGCTTGGGATGCGAGCCATCGCTGACCGACCAGCACTGGGGAGGTTATCCTGTGTGGACAGGTTATTCCTCAGCTGAATTTAACATGGATCTTTAATGTGTACCACTTGTCTTTCCAGGTGACCCAACGCAGCCAGAACCAGCAGCCCCAAGACCACGCTGCGGGTGCTGAGAGCTGCCTCCCCTGTCTGCGTCAGCCCCGTGCCCAGGTTAGCACTCGTTCAATCACTTCCAGTTTCTCTTCCTTCTCCAGGAGGGTTTGAGGAAGGCCGGGAACGCCGTGCTTTCCTCCTGCCTCCCCTCAATCCCTGGGGACAGCTCAGTACAGCGGGTGTCACGGAGCTGCTCACACCCTGGGCTGGCAGGGTGGCCGAGGGAGCCTGGGTGGGTGTCACCTGCGCTGCTGAGACTGCTGAGCACTGCACGCAGCCACCAGTCGGGAGCTAAAGGGCAGTGTATTTTAAACCCTCGGGACCTTGCTATCTGTGGTGCTCGCTGAGCTTGTCCTTCTGTCCACCAGCAGTATGGAGTGGGAGGATTTCCCAGCTGCTGCTCTGCTGCTTGCTGTCCTTCAGCTGAAAAAAAAAAAAGAGAGCTAAGGCTTCACCCAGAGCTCAGTAGAGGCACAATCCTGCTTTCTGTCAGAACCAGTTGAGCTCTGCCTGCATTTTCCCAAGACTTTGTACTTCTAGGAGGGAGCCTGGCTCTTGGCCATGGCGTATCAGTGATTCAGGAGGACTGCCAGTCTTTGTATCGCCAGAAATGTGACGGTCTTTGGGAAGGGAGCCTTCACCTGCGTTTTGGTTTTGGAGAACCGCAGCGAGGCTCTCTCTTGGTCCAGAGTTCAGGTGCAGTTTGGCCAGGAGAGGTTTCATGGGGCAGCCGCTGCTCAGTGCACGTGACTGCCCAGGCTGCACGGCTCTTCCTCTCGGCGTCTGCCAAGGAAGGTTGGGGCCAGGCCAGAGACAAGTGGAGGCTGGGCCTCGGGCCATCTTTTCCTTCCCATTTCCTTCAGCCTGATGCCGAGGTGGAAGCCGCAGGCAGTGAGGCAGGGGTAGATTCACCTGGGAGGTTAAAAGGAGGGAAGGAAGGAGTCCTTCATTGCAGCTCCCTGTTACATGGGCTGGAAGCAACAAAGCAGCCCTTTTATCCAGCTGAGGTGTGGTGGACACTAATGCCTGCTCCTTGCTGAGATCCTACATCTTAATGATGGAAAAGAGAGGTATTGTGTGGCTTCGACCAGAGAAGAGGTGCATTTACGTGCTCTTAGCACGTTTGGGCTGCCATTGCCCCTTGGTCATACCGGTAGGTCCTCTTCCCACTGGAAACCTCAAGGAAATGCTGCTCCCCCTTCAGGGATGGGGCCCTGGGTTCCTCATGAGTGTTGGCACTGGAGTTATGCAGGGAATCCCCTCTTTGCCCTACCATCTCTGCTGCAAGGAGGGCGGGCATTCAAAGATCCTCTTCTTGGGAGTGCTGGGACAGCTGGATCCTTGTTCAGTTCTCGTTGCTCCCAAGAATGGAGCAGAGTATCATCTGCTGGGGCTAATTTTAGGCCTCCAAATATTGCTGATGTCCCTCTGAGCTCCTATTTGTGTGCAGTCCTGCCATGCAAGAGTCCTGTGTACGAGGGTGTAAAGGTTTTGCAGGGGCACAGTGTGCTGGGGATTAGGAAGAACTTTGAATTCCTCACTTACCTAAAGTGTCTGAGCCAAATCCTTTCCATATCAGATTTAGGTGTGACCCTCCTTTTTTTTTCGGCCTCATGCCAGGCACCCTTTGGACCTTGCTTTGTGGGTGCCCACGCATTGCGTGCCTGCAAACCATCAGCTTTCCAGCCTTTGCCTGCCAAAAACTTAGCATCCCTCTTGTTCACAGCAGTCAGTTCCTGTCACCTTGGATGGATGCACCCAGCACCAAGCGCAGTTTTCCGTGAAGGTTTTGGGTGTGGAAATGCTCAAAGGCCCGTGCGAGCAGGGCTCTGACCTTCTCTGGGTGGCTGCACAGCATCTGCTGCTGACATCCTCCCACCTAGCATGGCACAGGGTGAGGCCTCCAGGCCTCTCCCTTATCTGCACACACAAGGCTTCTCAGCCCCTCTGAACTTTCTGGTTTCCACCTGCTCAGGCGATTGCTGTCACGTCTTTCAGCCAAGCTGAGGTTAGCACCGAGCTCTGCCGAGTTCAGTGTCGAGGCGAGACGTGGCTCTGTCGTTCTGGCCCATCTTTATTTTTAGCCTGTGTAAGACTCGTTTGATGGTATCAGAAGGAAGTTGCACGTTCTCCTGAGCTCCATGACTCATCCTGGATGAGGACCGAGGCTTTGCTAGCTTCTGCTATAACCCTCAAGTGATGTAAGCCGTTGTGGTGGGCCCTGCGCGAGCTGGGGAAGGGCAGGGGAGGGAGGAGCAGCAGCAGAGAAGGAAGCAGAGCTTTTAAAAGTGTTTTATCCATCTCGTTAAGTCACTGAATGAATTAATCTGAAGATACTGGTGGGTATCACACCTGAATGTGGCTCGGCAGGGTCCTTTGTCTTTCCTTGCATCTCGTGCCTGTGTCGGAGAGGAGAAAGGGAGAGGAGCTGTGCTTGCAGGCTGGGCTGAGTAACTGTTTAACAGCACATAGCAACAGTAGACAACAATTTTTAGGACAGGAAGCGAATCAGGATCTTGTCTCCTGTTCAAGCCACAGCGAGGTTAAGTGCGGCAGAACAGAACTGCCTAAAGTGGAAATGGGCTGGGACCGGAGAGCGGAGACTTGCCGCCCTACAGACCTCCGCTGGGCTGCGGCGAGAGGAGCCTGGGACCTCTCTTTCCATCAAACCTGGTGCTGCCGCAAGGTAGAAGGAGCTGCAGGGGCCTTTCTGACGTGCAGCAAGCCTCACGTTGTGCCGCTGGTGGCAGCGGGAGGTGGGCAGGGGCTGCGTGTCACCGCGGGGACGCTGTCACCCAGCTGGGGCGATGCGCCTGGGTCCGGCACGGGCACTGTGCCCACCCGGCAGGCTGGGATGGGGGCTTATGGGGTCCCTCTGCCCCCTTCTTTTTTCCTTGGGGGATTTTTGGGAGCACGTCGAGGGGGGTTGATGTGTGGGATGGCGGGGAGGGGACAGCAAGGCTTGGGGGAGCAGAGACAAAGGAGGGAGGCAGCGGGGCGTGCTGGGGGGATTGCCATGGCAACTCGAGCTTTAGGCAGCCTGCGCCGCGGCGCCCGAGCAGCCTCTGGGCTGGCCGTGCATCCTGATGCAGCCCTGGACCCCTCCTTTTGTGGGCTCAGTGTCCCCCCAGCACCCACAGCCGTCCTCCCTGGGGAGCAGCCGTGGTGCTTTGTCCGGCTCGGGCAGCTCCTGTTTGCTCGGGTTGAAGCCTTGAGTTGCAGAGCAGGCCCAGCTGGAAGGAAACCGGTCTCCTAAGCCCTCTCACTGAATCATGGAGGGCAGCGTGGCGTCCTGCTGCCCTTGCTCATCCTCAGTTAATCGATGTAAGTGGGTCCTGCTGTGCCTGCATCTTGCAGAGGTGCCGGCCCCGTGCCGTGCCGCGCTGTCCATCTCGCGCAGCCGGTTTGCCTTGCCCCGGGGTAGCTGTACGCTGGTGGGGAGCGAGCAGACACTGATGAGCCCTGTGATACGGTCTGAGACCATCCTCTGGGCGGGTAAGGGAGGCGTTGAGCAATTCTGAAGCTGCTTTCGGGCAGACCCCTTGCCAGAGGATGGCAGAGGGCCAGCTCCTGGTACTGAAGGAGGCAGGGAACACCATCGCCACTCGCTGCATGGAGAGAAGGGGTCAGGAAGCCAGGCTCCAGCCTGGCCATAATGCGAGTGTGACTGAGACCTGACCTGTCCTCTGTCAAGTGCCTAAAGCCTTGGGTGTGAGCCAGGGGAACGGGACTGGCTGGTCGCAAGCACAGCTTGCCCATCTCGACACCGATCACTGTGTGAGCTGTAAACCTCTCTCGTTACACCTTCCAAAGGTCCGTGCTCACAGTTTACAGTACTCTGCCCAAAGCCCAACGTGAGGGAGGAAGGAGCCTGCCCTGCCTTCAGAGGATGCTCTCAACTGATGCTGGTCAGACAGGTGGGGTTGTTACGGGATGGTGCGTGCTGCTGTGGTGCCTGCGGTCAGGAGTCATCTGGGACCAGGATGTTCAGGCAGAGCTGGAGGGAAAAGGATGCCCAAACAGCCCTACATTCTCTGTGCTGGCAGCTGGAGCTTCCTTCCCATGGCGGGGAGCTGAGGTGCCAGTACCTGACGTTGAGGCCAATTTCAGATCATCAGCTCGAGCGCTGCTCTTAACACAGGCGACCTTCAG
Source organism: Aythya fuligula (assembly GCF_009819795.1). NCBI lineage: Eukaryota > Metazoa > Chordata > Aves > Anseriformes > Anatidae > Aythya > Aythya fuligula. The sequence goes on along the minus strand of NC_045593.1, from coordinate 10,307,512 downwards.
CACGTGGCGTGAGAGTTGGCCTTGCAATATGTTACAGGCGTGGACGGTGGCAGAGTGATCACAATCCATTGAGCCAAGCAGTAGTTCCCTCTGACCTCATTTGCACAGCCCGTTTCTTCTGATCTTTCCTCCAGACTGAGGCCCCAGGAAGTGCAATGAAATAGCATGGAGCGGTGGCAGGGCTGAGTGGATAAAGCTGTGCGGTGTGCGCGTGTGTGTGTTGGGGCGTGGATTGCCAGTTTCTAGGGCAGAGAGTGTTTTTTTTTCCATTTATACAGCACCTTGCATGCCGAGATCCTTGTCTAAGACTCGAGCTCCTGGGCACTGTGACCTGATGAGTTAGAACCGTGTCATCTTTGAAGTGCTGCTCCCCGTGTTGCTGCCTCGCCTCCTCACCCTGCGCATTTTTAAGCACAGCACGAAGGACCAGAAAAGCCCCAAGGCAGCAGGGTCACATCGGCTCCCGATTTGGGGAGGAGTTAGGCGCTCAGTGCTGGAATAAGCATTTAGGGAGAGGCAGCCAAGAGAGATTTCCTCCTGGCTGAGCTGCAGCGTCGAGGTTCGGAAAGTGCTGTGTGGGTTACGTGCTGCGCTCTGCTGCCATCGCCTCGGCGGCTCTGGGACACGCACGCCTGCGTGGAGCCAGATGGGGACACTTTGCTGAGGAGCATCACTCTGATAAAATGGAGCTTTTGGACATCAGGAGCAACATTAATGGTGCTGCTGCTGAAAAACCGCCGGGGATTTCAGCAGGGACGTGAGGAATCATTGGGTCCAGAAGGAAACTTTGCCGCGGTGGGCACTGCTACCTGCATTCCCTACATTGTGAGAAGATAGGCAAGCCCAGCCGTGCTGTGCAGATTGCCCTGTCTGGAACATGCATAAAGGATATTCTGCAAGAGCCAACTTTTTGCTCAGATGGGACCTGGGGGAGGCATATCTGGACTCACTGTGCTGGGGTTTTCTTGCTGCCAGCCAGCAATGCTGTGGCTGTGCAGTGAGGGCGTAGCAAAAACAGTTATCAGGCACTTGTGTCCTTTCCGTACCGTGCTTCCCTTGCTGATGGGATTAGTCTGGGCCAGAGGTGTACAAAGGGTAATTCCTGAGGTCCTCTCTGCCGCAGCTGCCAGCAAAGGAAAGCACTTGTGGCATCAAGTGGCAGGTCTGAGCTTTCAATTCATCTTCCAGGAGCCTGCAAGAGCCAAAAATATTATCAGGCTTTGAGGAACTGGAACATTCTCAGACTTTTTGTCTCGAGCTGGTCGGCCTGCCTCTCCCCGCGGCTGCCAGCCTGGGTTTCTAAAGGAATTTGCAGCAATTTGTCCTGGCCAGGTGATAAAACTTGGTGGAGAGAGCCAGAAGTCGTGGCACCGAGCTGCCAGCCTGCAAGTGCTCCTCTGGCTGCTGTGCCTGCTTCCTGCAGCCGAAGGGCTGCTTCGTGGCTTGGATGTGTGGAGGAAGCAGGCTTCAGATTGGAAATAGCCTCTCCCTTTCTGCTCTGCAGCTCTCTTCCTGGCAGCTCAGTAAGGGTGATTTATTACCGATAACAGCCCTCTCATTCTGTTTCCCTACACTATCTTACTGGTAGCGTAACCCAACAAAACGCAGCGATGCTTCCTGTAGGAAGCTGCTATCAGAGGCCTGTCATGTAGCAGAGGCTGGAAGCAAGGAGGAGCAATTTACCAGGAAATGCCTGTGTTTGTTTCTCGGGGAGGAAAAGGCATCTCACCCCTGAAAGCTTCCTCACAGCCTAACCCCAAATGTCGCTGGTGGAGCTGCACCAGCGTGAGCAGCGCTGAGAATGCTGCCCTGGGAAAGGTGTGAGCAAGGTGGTGGTACGGGGAGAAAAGTCACATGCTGTCTGTAAGCGAACCTCCAGGAGGAGTACCAAGAAGAAAAGGTATTGCTTTTATAAACCCTTGTAAGGAAAGAGCAGGGAATTTCCTTCGGAGTGAGCTTGTCTGAAACTTGATATGTCTCAGATGTGTGTTAAGAGAGAAATGAAAAGATTGTGCTATAAAGCGATAGGGGATAATGAATTTAATCTAATATGGTGTGCCCTGGGAAGCAGAGCTGGGGCAAGGAAGGATATTGGCAGCAACATTATGCTTTGTGTGGCAACAAAAGCAAATACCACCTGAACGCACATCCCTGGGAGGGTGAAGGGGTTCACTCTGTAGGGTCTCCAGGAGGGTGGAGCAGGACCAGGGGACAGGAACCTGGGGGAAGATGCTGGGAGATCTGTAGATGTGAAGAGGCTGATAGCTGTGCATCTTGCTGCAGCGTGAGCTTTATTTTCCCATTTGGCAGCTCTGGTGAACTGAACGGCAACACTGGGCTCTTAACCTCATTGTGGTCGTGATAAATGCAGCAGAGAAAGAGTAACTTGAATAGCATTAGTGAAATGTCTGAACTGGAGCCTAAATGATCGAATCTATCATTAGCCTCTGGGTTTACCGAGGAGATGGATGGTGATCCAGCCCCCTACCAGCCTTTTGGGGGCCAGGGCACTCTTCTGCTTTATAACGTGATCTCTGGGTATCTAAATTTTTGGTTCCCATGTGGTATTAACCTTTTCTTGGCTGAGTTACGTGCACATGCTGTATGCTGGGGCTCTCAAAGGACAGAGGACAATGCTGAGCGACTTTTTTCTTGAGGTTTGTTTGGCAGAAAGCTGCTGTTTTCCCCCCATTTACTGATGGGCACCACTGCAATTTCTTGCCCCTCCTGCAGGAGCAGCAGGGGCACTTCGGGCTGGCCTGAGTGGTGCAGACACCAGGAGCTTTCCATGCCATGAAGATGCCTGCTGTGCTGATGCCCTCCTGCTCAGCACCCGGTGCCTCTCACTCCGTCTCGCTGCACGCCGTGCCTCAGTTTCCCTGTGAGGCAGGGAGGGACAGAACCAGCCTGGTGAGGGGCAGAGGGGAAGTTGCAGCAGCCGGTAGGAAATGGCCTTTTGGGGTGCTGCAAGGTGGCCCAGCCCCATCCTGTCTGTAGAGGAGGGTGTTTTGGGGTGCTGCAAAGCAGCCCTGCTCCGACCCAGCCGCAGAAGGGATGCTCCGTGGCATCCCTTGCTGTCCGTGCTTTGCAGCATGGGGCGGGAGCAGAGGGGTCCTTGCAGGAGTGATGAGAGGAGCACACGGTCCTGCTGCTTCCTTCCTCACCCCCGTTCCTGTTTTGCTGCCCCAAATCCACCTGCTTGTGGCATGGATTGTAATAAACCTGCTAAACTGGGGACAGGCACTGTACAGAGCCGCAAACCCTTCCCACCCTCGTGTTGCTGCAGCAGCGTGGGGCAGAGTCCCCACAGGAACTGCTTGGCAGTGTGTGTATGATACTGAGGACGAGGATGGTCGGAGGGGTCTTGTTCTGCATCCTCCCAGCCACCAGCAGATTGTCAGCACAGCTCTTCCCCAGGCCCCGTGGCTGCTGCAACCTGCCATGCCTCTGTGAAACACTTTGTATGTGAGGCAGTGCCCCAAGGGTTAAGCCACGGTCGTGGGGCAGGGTTTGTAGCAGGAACAAAGAGGGCTTTTAAAGTTGGGATAGGAATAGAGGGAAGGGATTGAGCCTTTCCCAGTGTGTTGAATTACAAAGGTCATGGAGACCCCTTTGCTGGGAGCCAGCAGCAGTTGAGGTCCCTGTTGGAAGTGGGGCAGAGAGAGAGGAGATTGTGGAAAACGGTGAGAGCGAGTTCTTGGGGAGCTTTAAGACCAGAGTGAAAACTCAATTGTATCCCGAGACAAATGAGCCCTGAACACAAGGCTGGGAGCCGGGGGGCCAGGATTGTCTGCTCAGTTCAAACCTTCAGTCCTGACGTTTTGGGGTGGCTTGATTTTTTTTTTTTTTTTTTTTTTTTCCTATATCTCACTCCTTGATGTGAAAGTGTTTAAGCTGTGCTATTCCCACCCCTGGTTTTGAGGCTGTTAGTGAACGTGTCAAGCATCCTTTCTGCGGTGGGGAATTGTTTTGCTGGCCGGGGAGGCTGAGAGGGAAGGACCCAGCGGCACATCGGGGTGTCTGGGTACCCCCATCAGGGTGAGAACAGGCAGCTGAACTGATCAGGGCAAAAACAGCAGCAGCTGCTGTCTGGAGGAGTGTGGTTAAATGCAGGGGGACAGTGCTGCTGGGAAGGATCCTGGTGTAAAGTTAATTGGAACAAAGGAGGAAGAAGGAGCCCTTGTCTGCTGGAAGGAGACCGGCTTTTGATCCATGGGGAAGTGGTGAGGCTGTCTGGGCTGAACAGACCACACTAAGGCACTCAGGTATCTCGTAAGTGCTATCCAAAAGCGTGGGGCAAGGGGGCACTTGCAGCTGCCCCATGTGTGGCTGCTGGATTTATGGCATCACCCGTGCAGCCAGTGCTGGGGCTGCTCCCTCCTGCTCTGCGCCGGTGAGTGCTGCAGGGTGAGCAGAGGGTCAAAAGCGATGCCTTTGAGAGAGGTCCTCTCCAAAATGCAGAAGAGGGCCTGCAGGCACATTTTACTTTGTCAGGAGGCTTTTAAATGCCCGCCCAGGCTAAAAGTGGAATTCTGCACGTGTAGTTCAGCAGGAAAGCCGAAGTCTGGCTGCTTTCCTATCCAGGCCTCTCTGCTTAGCATCGTCTGTGCTGAGTGCCCCATGGGGCACAGCAGCAGAGGGACCAACAGAAGAAGCAAGGGAAGGGATGGATGGCAGAAACCTCCACTTCCCTTCCCACAGCAAGGTGGGAAGCGAACACAGCTTGTTTCCATCCTGAGCCTCGGCTGGTGCGAGCCAGCCCACCCAGGATGTGTACGGAGGGCTGCAGGATGTGCTGAGTCAACAAGAGCATCCCCTTGCACAGGGAGGTTTGATCGGGGCTGCCAAGACAATAGGGGTTTGCAGCTTGCAGGAAGGGTGAGCGCCAGCTGCAAGCCACACGGTGGGCTTTCCAATTTTAGCAAGCTCGGATTTGTGTTACTGACCAGAAAAGGAAGCTTTGTCCTTAAAACTTGCAGGCTGGGTTAGCAGGCGCTTGGCCACTCCACTCCATCCCTCGCCACGGGTATGCTCCCTAATCTAAGCTTTTATTTAAAGAAATTCCACATCTGGTCCTTACATCGGATCGGATGACCTTGGATGTGATTTTTGGAACAAAGGGCTGATGCTTCACTGGGCTCTGTCTAGGAGATGGAAAGTGGTCCCAGGGAATGCTCCATGAGCGCTGGGTGCCAGCTCCAGCTATTTCATCTCCCTGAGTCCTGGCAGGAGGAGATGCTGGGAGGGGAACAGGCTCTGTTACAGCCTCTGTCCTCATGCTGGCATCTCCGACTGGGTCGCTGCAGCCACCAGCTAAGTTAGCAGCCCTGTGGCTGCTCCGCTTTTTTCAAGCGCCATGAAGGGAGATGTGGGGAGCACAGAGCCACTGTGGGAAAGGGAACCCAGCAATGAAAGGCTTGGTTTGGGGCTCCTGGAGAGACGGTAAATGTCCTCTGTTGACCTTGGTAGATGGCTCCTTGTCAGTCTAGCAATCTGTGTGCCTGCCCTTGTTAACAGGAACCGTTTCAGGAACTGTTTTGTCAACTTCACGTACTTCTCGCTGCTTAGCATCTGCATTCAGAAAGCCTGAACTTCTCCCTCTGTCGTTGCCCAAAATCCTCAGTTCTCACGCTGCCCTTTTGGCGTCACCTGAGCAGCAGAACCATGCCACTGACTTAGAGGTGGGTGAATAAATCCCTCTGCTGGCAGTTCAGGAAGCCCTTCTTTTCAGAGCCTGCTTTCAGCATGTGCATTTAAATTGCTGGGCCTGTCCTGCTGGTGGCTGCTGGTTTGTTCAGGCGCTTACCCGCTGCTGTGACCTTGGTGGCACCGTGACCGTGGTGTCGGCTGTGCCTTTGGCCACGCTGATAGCACGCGGTGAGCACTGTGCATCTCCCACCCTGCTGCCCCTGGGGAGCAAAGCATCCTGATGGGAGCCTGCAGGAGAAGCAGGGTGGCCTGTCTTGGTTCTCTTTGCCCTGGGAAGGCAGATTTTCTCGGTGGGAGATGGATCCTCCAGCCACGAGGCCGCAGCAGGGAGAGGCGCAGCTCCGCAGCCCAGGCGTGTGCACGGATCCGTGTCTTCCCTGTGTGCCTGCTCTCCCTCGTGCACTCCTTGATGGATGTGCTCTGCTCTGCAGAGCTGCTCCCCAGCAGGAGCAGTGATGGGCGATCAGCCTTTTGTCACATCTGGCTGCTTCGGTCCCTTCCAGAGCCTGGGGTCAGCCGAGGAAGCTCTCCACCCCGCTGAGCCAAACTGGGAAGAGGCGCAGCACAGGATCACACATGTCAGCCTATACCCAAGGCAGGTCCACTGGGTGTCCCTCCCGCAGCCAGAGGTGGGGTCAGGCTGCCAGAGGGTTGATAAAACCACCGTGTTTGCCTGGAAGGCAGCCTCGGAGCCCGGAGGAAACCCGCCCCCGGCCTCGCTCCTTATCTCGGCCGTGCTTGCGCATGGCAGCGCTCCCACTCCTGGCTGGCCCCGCCGCCCCGACGTGGCCTCGAGCCAGCGCTGCGGGAGAAGGGGGGTTTGGCACCACTTCCCCTGCCCTGTTTGCTGCCTCACGGAGCTTGTGGCATTGCCCTGACGCCCGCGGCCGGCCCTGGTGAAATGGGTGAGTCAGGCAGGAGGAGGGGGTGAGTCAGAGGGGGGTGAGTCAGCGGGAAGCAGAAGGCAGGTGCCATCCCGGGGCTGTCGGGAGCCCAAAGGTCTGGCAGCCCGTGCCAGGTACCCCCAGGAGCTGGGGGAGCCTCAGGGCTCTGGAAGCAGAGCAGTGGAGACGGGGAAGGATCCGGCTCAGCCGTGTGCTGCACCAGGTCCCTGCTGGTGTCTCACCGCTGGTACGTGTCCGTGTCCTTGGAGGCACTGCTGGAGGGACTGGAGACGAGCACTGCAGGGAGCAGAGTGGTGTCAGGGTATCCCAGCCTCTGTTGGGAAGGGTCAGTCCTTGTTCCGGGAGGTAGTGGGGTGTGCAGTCACCTTGGGCAACCTCAGCAGGTCTCTGTCGTGGCTGGATCCTGCCTGGTAACCTTCCCCTCCACGCTAAGAGAATGGGAGAGGCAGGATGGAAAAAGGAGCAGTCCCTGCTGGGGCAGAGAGGGATAAGAGGTAGGTCTTTATTAAGCCAGGGGGAAGAGCCGGGCTGGGGAGGATGCTGCACAGATCTGGGCCACAGCTGCAGAAATCCTGTGTGATCTGTGCCCCTCTGGCACTGCTGCAGACCCTGGGGGGTGTCCTGGGGGCTGTGGATGGCTGCTCACCTCCTCCAGCTCGGGGCTGTGTAATTTCTATCTAGCCCAGCTGGTCTCTGCTGAGTTTGACTCGTGGTGGTCCCGCTCGTCATGGCTGAGGGCTGGTCCCCCGTGGGAATGGTGGAAGTAGGGCCAGCAGTGAAAGCAAATCACTGTGTATTTAGGGCCAAACTTCCTGGAGCAGCCATTTGGGATTCCCACCTAGGCATTCTGCAGCAGGTGCTGGAGTAGGCACTCGGTATCTCCGACAACCAGAGCCATAGATCAAATACCTGAAGGGAAAACACCCCGTGCTGGTCTGTGCTTGGGGGAGACTCTTGTTTCATCACCCCTAAGGTCTTGTAGGCTTGCAGCTGGCTCCAGGTACCTCCTGTCCTGCCTTTTTTACCCTTGGCTGGGAGGGATGGAGATCAACAGGCTCCAGCACCCTCCAGAGACCCCCAGGAGCCCTGGCCCTGCGTCGTGTCCATCTGCTGAGCCTGTTGGAGGTGAGGTGAGGAGGGGAAGGGAAGGGCAAGCAGGCTGCTGAGTTGTGCCTGCTTGCAGGAGGCTCCAGCTGGGGCAGGAGGTGGTGGTGTCCCTCCCTGCCACGGGTGACTGCTCCCTCCTGCTGGCCAGCTTCTCAGCCCACGAGCTCAGTCTCTGCGGATTAACCTTTTGCCCCATTCCTCCTGCAGGTCTTCCTCCTGCCCTGGGAGGTTTTGGGCTCCAGGCAGGTTGGGGTGAGCCAAGATGAGGCCGTGGAGGTGATGAGGGGCTGGAGGACAGGAGAGGAGCAGTCAGAGCAGCAGGACTGTGCAGCCTGGGAGAGGGAAAGGGTTTCACTGCTGCCTGGTGGGGCTTTGGAGAGAAAAAGCCCGGAGCCGGGCTCTCCTGGGAAGTGCCCAGGAACAGGATAAGAGGCAGTGGCACAAGATGCATCGAGGGAAATTCCAATGAGATATCAGGAAAAATATTTCCCCACAAGGACAGTTGAGCTCTGGAGCAGGGCCCAGAGAAGGGGGAGCAATCTCCAAATTCGGAGAGCCTCAGCCCTCGGCGAGGTTGGCCCCGCTCCAAGCAGGGTTGGACCATGAGGTCCCATCCTACCTGCACCACTGCCTGGTCCTGCAGCCCTCGGGGCACCTGGCCATGTAGCAGCTCACAGTTTGCGGGGCTGACGTGGTTGTAGGTGCATAGAGGGCTCGGAGGTGTGTTTGTCCATCCCCTGGCCGTGGCACAGCAAACGCCAGCCCTTCTCCTGGCTTGGTTCGCTTCAGCCAGCCCCCAGCTCCACAGCTGGAGGGGCTCTGGGGTTATCATCCCCGTGGTGCCTGTCCCAGGCCCGGACACGGTGACAATTGGAGGGGGAAGTCACCAGTAGTCTTTTTAAAGGCTCCAGCTGCCTGACCATCCCGAGCAGATAGGGAGCAGATGGAGGCTGAGATGAGCCCAAAGGACTGTCTGGAAAGAATTACTTGCTCCCAGTATTTTCTGTTTCTTTGCCAGCCTTTTATTCTCATGGCTGCTCTTTTCCTGATCCTGTCCTTCTGCGAGGCTGGCTGCTGGCAGCTTCATCAGCCTTGTCTTCAGAAACAGCTTCGCTCTGCGATTTATTGAGTCTCCTAGCTTTGACCCTGGTGTCTGATGCTCCAGAAGCCTGAGTCCTGCATGCAAGTGCCAAAAGGGTTTTTAGTGCTTTCCCTGTCCTGTCTGCAAGAGTAACAGAGCAAAGGGGGCTGCATGTAGCCTGGGCAGAGCTGACCTGCAGCAACAGCTCCATGTGCCTCCCCATCTGGCAGAGGATGCCCCTGGCATTCAGGCTCCCCAGACACTTTCATGTGGGTTTTCAAGGTCTAGGACATTCCCACGAGCCCACATTTGTCCCCAGCTCCCTTCTCAAGTTGCTCATCTCAGCCTTTCCCATGGGCTCGTTGCTGCTGGGCTGCGACTCGGGGTGAGTGCTGCGCGCTCCCTTCCCCTGGCCGCCTCTCCGTGCCGTCTGCCTGTTGCTCAACCCGGCTCTGGGCCCTGTTGCGTTACTTGGATGTCCCTGTTACAACACGCGTGCATCAGGAGAAGTGGGGACCACTCATCTGAGCCAACAGGCCCCTGGAATCTCCTCCCAGCTGCGTGGGTAAGTCACTGCGTGGCCGGGGACCTGCTGTTGTCTGGTGGTCCGTGGAGAGCTCTCGGTTCCTTCGTGGGCTCCCTGTGCACATCAGATTTGGGGGGATGTCTGTGTCCCCCGTGACATAGCTGCCACCAGGGTTGGTGTTTTGCAGCTGCTGGTGATGGCTCAGCTGCTCTCTGAGATCTCTGGGCTGTAGCAGCACAGCAAGCCATGGACTGCAGCAGCAGCAAGCCCAGCTTGCTCACGGGGGCCTTCATGTTGTAGGGACAGATGTGGGAACTCGTGTCTTGTGCAGGAGGCTTGTCTGATGTGGCTGTGTCTTGAACCCTGGGCAGGTCCTCTGCCACCAAAACATGGGCCTTGGTGTCCTCGATGCTGCCATCTGCATCCAACACCTCCATCCCGAGGCCATCCCCACTGCATGCAGCTGCAGGATGCACGGGAGGTTTGGGGCTGTGGGCCACGGGGTTTGGGGTTTCCATGGGGTGGAGCAGGAGCTGGTGCTGCCCTGCTGGCTTGAGTATGCCTGGAAGCAGGCACCCCAGGCCCTCTTGTTGCACTTCAGAGAGGCTTGAGCGCTCGTGTGTTTGCAGTGGGAGTGTTCAGATGACAGCTGTGACACCCTTTTCCTAATGCCAGCAGAGAGTTTCTCTCTTATCTTCAGTCCTCACTGGAAGGAGAGATTTTTGCCTTTTCCTGGCAAGACGCAGGACATCGAATTCCTGGTAGAAATACCCCTTCCTCGCAGCAGCCCTCCTGGACTCATCCAGTTTGGAGGTGGTCAAACACCTCCAAAACCTCACCCTGAATTCCTGCCCAGCTTCTGTCCCTGCTTCTGGCCTTCGCACCCTGGAGACTCCCTAAATCGCAGCTGGGAAGGGATGAGTCGGGTGCAGGTGGTATCTCCTCCTCCTGTGCCACGCAGACATCCAGCACGGGGAGTGGAAGAGATACGGGATGTCCCTGCTGCCTTATCTGCAGGCTGCAGCTTCGTGACGCCGAGCCGGGTGCCGGTGCCCAAGCACCTCCCTTGGAGGGCTCTTACGGTAAAAGGAAGTGTATTGCAAGAGGGGTGGTGGCGAGCAGGGACGCTTCCCACGGGTCAGCGCTGCCCTCCTCACCGCAGGCGCTTCACCTGCCCCATCTTCCCATCTGTGGCTTTGACACCCCTGCCCGGAGTTGCTCCGGGTAATGCAGCATCCCCGGGACTTTCTGTGACGTGGTGAGCAGCAGGGCAGGTAGGGAAAAGGTGACACTGCCGTGGCTGTGCCAGCTGGGGGCTCGTCACTGGGTCTGGTGGGTGGTGGTGTAGGTTATGGTGTGAGCTGCAGAGATCGGGAGGGAGCACGGCTCAGGTAAGGAGCTGAGGATACGGGGGACCTGCAGGGGATGCGCCTAAATAGGGTCTGCTGGCTGCGGGGGACGGGGATGTGGGGTGAGAGTGAAAATCAGCATGCAGCAGGGGATGCAGAGCCAGGCTGCCGGGCAGAGGATGTGGGGAAGGTGAGGATCAGGCGGCGTGGGTGGCTGCAGGGACTCGGGGCACGGTGAGGAGGAAGGTGGATGGCTGTGGTTGTGTGCAGCGGTGGCCGGGGGTGAGTGTTGGGTGGCCAGGGGGCAGCTGAGGTGTGAGCAAAGAGGTTCCTGTCACCCGCTGATTGCCGTGCTGACATCCCTCAGCTTGCAAAACCTCAGCCCACAGCCCCAGAGCGCCCTGCCAGGGGCTCAAGCAGCCCGCTCAGGTCGTGCTTCCCTGCCACAGGGAGCAGACAGGATGGGAGTTACCAGTAAGTGATTCGCCTTTCCTTCAGGGTCAAGCTAAACAGGTCAGGATAGAGTTCCCCAGGGCTTCTGATGCAAGAATAAACCAACCCCAGGGTGTTATTCCTCCTCCTGGCACATCAGATAGTCAGGCCGAGAGGACTGTTAATCCTAATGCCTGTGCTTCACTTAGCCTGGTGATGACCTAGTCCTGTTTGGACCTGGCGGATGCCTCCCCTGGACGAGTGTCCTGCTGAACACGTGGCAGCACGTTGGTGCCCTGGTCACGGCCAGTGTGCTGAGCAGTCGTGCTCCCTGCCCTCTGCCATCCTGTGAGCTTTGTAAGCACAAACAGTGGGAGATTGCCCGTCGGTTCCAGTTGGCACCAGGGGCTGGGATGGAGCCACCAGTCCCCGCTCCCCGGGCTGCCACCCATGGGACCAGCGAGGGGAGCCTGCCCTTGTGTCCCTGCATGGGGTGGCACTTCTTTTGTCACCCCGGGGTAACCACCACCACAGGGTCAACTCTGGAGCCTGCACGGTGCTGAGCTCCGCAGATTCCCCTTGCCATAAAACTTGCACGCCTGGTGCTGGCTGCACTTTCCCCTCGGGAGCGGCGGCGCACGGTGGTTACCCCGAGGTGGGGAAGACACGGCGTTTGGCGAAGCGAAGCCAGCCCGGAGGAATTTTCCCCTTGTGGCCAGCTGTTGTCCTGGGCCTGGCTTGCGTCCTGCAGCACTTCCCACCCCACACGTCCTCGGGGAGGGGACCGGGACCGGCCCACCCTCCGTCCTCCCTCCGCCGGGCGAGCGGGTGCCACGGTGGGTGCTCGCGGGGGTGAGTAGCTGCGGTGCAGCCCGTCAGCATCCTGCTGCCTCCGCAGGGATCCTCTTGGGCAGCAGCGGAGAGTTTTCCCCACCCCCAGCTCTGCCGCTGCCTCTTTGTTTTCTGGCAGAAGCCTCCGTGCCTTTTCATCGCCGTTGAGGCGCTGAGCAGGAGCCTGCATGTGCCGTGAGCGCGTCTCGCCGGGGACGTGACGCGGGCTGCCAAGCCTGCCGGGCTGCGCATCGCCCCGCGGGGGCTGGTGGGCAGCTCCGGGGGTCTCCCTCCCATGGGCTGCCCCTTGAGCGAGGCTTCGAGGCCGCCGCTTTCCTCCGATAAGCCTCCTGTCTGCTTGGCAGCGCTCCTGCACCTTGCCACAAGTGGAGTAAGTTGGATGGGGAGGGCACGGTCCCCAGCCGGGCTCCGCACGGGGCTCGCCGTGGCCATCCTCCCCGTGCCATCACTCCTGCCGGGCAGACACCTGAGAGGAGAGCGGCGCGGGGGGCTGCGGATCCGGCAGCGGCGGCGGCTGAGGATTGCGTGTGCTGCGCCTGCCTCCTCTCCGCGCATTTGATCTCTCGACTTCCAGCGGGGACTGAATTCCTGTGCTGGATTCTGGGCTCGGCTCTTGTGAAAGGATCCAATTATTTCAGAGCTTTGAGCATCTCCATTTGCTGCCCATATTTGCAGCGCCCGGGTCTGCGCTGGCTGGAATTCCAAGTGATTAACGTGGCTGTGACATCCCTCCTAGGGGTGTTATCTTTGCTCGCTGTCCCCCCACCGCCCCCCCCTTTTCCTCCTCCAGCAGCGAGCCTGCGAGACAGGCAGGCAGAGACAAAGGTCTGTCCTCAACCTGGGCTGTCCTCCCGGTGAGCCGAGCGGCTGCTGCTTGCCTGGGATCTCCCCGTGCTGCGGGTTTCGTGGGCTCCCGGCTGGACGCCGCCGGCTGCATCGCGGAGGTTTGAGCCTGCTGGGCTGGGTGGGCAGGGGGTGCTGCCGGCTGGGGAGAGCAGCCCGATTGTCCTGCCGGGTGCTGAGCTGCTTTTCATTCTCTGACCGTGCTTTCCTGGGGGAGAGGGGCAGCCGTGCATGGAGGGGAGGCTGCTGGGGGGGGGGTGGTTTGGGTATTGGGGAGAGCCACGCACAGGTGGCCGTCGCCCTATGGGGTCTGCCTGCAGACCCTGCCAGCCCCCTTCCCAGCCGCAGGCTATTGTCAGCATCGCTGATGCCGAGGCAAGGTGTTGGAAGAGATCCGGGTGCGGGGCTTCAGGTGGTGCAGGGGTAAAGCCTGCGGGCTTCCCGAGCCCCCCCCGGGGGGAGCTCTCATTGTGTTACCCCAGCACGGCGAGCGGGAGGGCTCGGACCCCACGTAGCCTCCCCACGGCACCTGCCTGCGGGGATGGGGACGGCACCGTGGGGCAGACCCCAGCCCGTGGCGGGGACAGGAGGCATCGGTGCCCTCGGGAGCTGTGTCCTGAGGGGTGTTGTCAGCCTGCAGCGAGGTGCTGGGAGGGAGAGAGAGAGGGACAGTGCCATCGGGCAGAGGGAGGTGCAGGGTCTGTCCCTGGTGCTGTCCCTGGTGGCTTCCAGGAGCTCGCACTCCTGATGTGGGCATGGCCCCTTCCCATCTGGGCTGGGGCTTCCTCCCTGCTTTCTGCACGGGGGCCAGCACGAAGCAAGGCTCTGCAGCTGCGTAAATCTGGCACAGCGGCGGGCCTCCTTCAGAGCCCCCGGGAGCAGGGCTTGCCCTTGCAGCGGGGCAGGGATGCTCCCTCCCTCTGCACCCTCTCTCCTCCCCTCTCCCTCCTTTCCACCAGGCGTGAGCTCCTTCCTCCCCAGCCTGAAGCCCAGGGGACCTCCGGGGCCACCTCCACCCCGTTCCTCCTTCCCTTCAGGCTCCCCTCTAACTGCCTCCTCTCCAGGGTTGCTGCCTCGCCCAGGGATGATGCTGGAAGTGGTCCCCAGCCTCGCCTGTCCGTATCTCTGCTGACAGCCATGTACCTGACCTTGCAGGCCTCAGAAAAACCTTCCTCTGACGCCAGCGTTGCTGCTGGTGCTGCCGTTCTTCGGGCGTGTGATGGGAACTTTCCGCCTGCCGGCGCTTCTCAGGCTCCGCTCTCAGCCTGTGCCAAGGACCTTGTGGCTTTACACATCCAGTGGTTACTTTTTCTTCCTTTTTCTGCGTTCAGATAGGACTGGCAGAGCTGTGGCTTATCCTCTGGGCAGTCACTCCCCAGCAGTTTCTGTTGCTTCTTCTCTTGCCTCGTGCTCTGCACGTACCATGGGTGATTCTCTGCCAGCCCCGCTCCTGCCTGAACCCAGGGAGGCTGCAAGGGTTTCCTTAGCTCTTCCCAGGAGCAGAAGGCAGTATAAACACCAGCTTGGCATTGTTTTATTGTCCAAAAGCTGCAAGAAGGTCTCTCATCCGTGCCAGCCCACGGTCCTGGTGCTCTGCCCCAGGCAGACCCACGGTCTTGGGTCCTGCTGGGTCCCTTTGGGCACAGCCCTTGGTCTCCTTGCATCAGTGCCAGGTGCCCCTGTCCCACTGCTCTGCCCGTCCTGCCCCCAAATTGCCCCCAAAGCTGCCCTTCCCCAGGCCTAGCCAGGCTGGGGGAAGAAGGGGAAGCTCTGGATCCTGGTGCCAGGAGACCCACAGCAGGGCTGTGACCCTGGTGGCACTGCAGAACCATAGAAGGGGATTTTTTCTCCTTCAAAACGTGGTTGGTACAGAGGGAGCTTTGCCACACAGCAACCATCCTGCTTGTCTGAATGATGGTCTGGGGCAGATGACTGCCCTGCTGGCCCCATTGCTGCTGGGGTGGCCTGGGAGCTTGGTGTGAGCAGGACAGAGAGCAGGAGGAGCTCTTGCCAGGCTTCCCCCTGCAGGCAAAGCCCATTCAGTCCTATCTTAGAGCACTGATACGGGCCAAAACACCAGCAAAATCACAGCTGCTTGGGCTTAGGAGGGACCAAATCTTTGGTGTGGGCACAGGGAGCCCCGGGTGGCACCTGTACAGCTCTGCAGGGAGGACCCAGACCTGCTCCTGTCCCATCCAGGCTGCCAGAAGCAGGGCTCTGGAGATGCCTGGCTCTGGGGGAAGAAGAAGGGAGAGATGTCCAGGGGATGTCTCCCTGTCCCTGCTGTAGGTGCAGTGGTTTGGGGTCCCTGTGTTGCTCTGTAGAAGGGCTGTGAGGGGCTCCTGATGCATTCAGGGGAGAGGAGCAGTGCCATGCTCCTGCTGCTCCCTGTCCCCAGCTACAGGGCGTGTAAAGGGGTCCCAGGGTGTGCTTTTAGGGGTGGGATGGGGAGTCCTGGTGTTTCCCTGCAGGGTGCATTTGGCAGCAGCACCTGGGTTGGCAAAACGAGGTGCAGCCCCTCAGGCTGGGGGTGCACCCTACTGCCCTGTGCTGGCATCAGCGGGTGAATGGCATGGAGATCTCTGGGATGGGTTTGTGGTGTCAGCGTCTCCTGATAGACTCATTCTCCTGCAAGGCAGCTGCCTGTGGGGAGCAAAGGGCTCAGCCTGCCTGCCCGGGGACTTGGGAAGGGCTGTGGCTGCAGCAGGGTGTGGGTCAGAGAAAAGAAAGGGCGCAGGCTGAATCTGCACTTTTGTCCTGCGTGGACACTGGCAGGAAGGATGTGGCTTTCTCCTGCCGCCCCGTGCTGACTCGTGCTGCTGGCTGCTGATTTTGTTTCCCAGTGGCTGGCCGTGCCACAGAAGTCATGGTGCAGACCTGCCCTGGGATGGAGGAGGGAAGCAGCTACCTGTGGTGAGAGCTCTCCCCGTTCCAGGTGGGCAGAGCATGGTGTGCCAACACTGCAGCGTCTGGCCGTGGCTGTGAGCACCCACCTGCTCCTCTACCAGCCTTCCTGCAGGGTGCCAGGAGGAGCTGGGCTTTACAAAGAGCTTTTGTCAAGGGTTTGGACCAGGGGGGTTGTGGTGCTGCAGCATTGACTTGTCCTGCTGCGAGTGCTCTGTGGGAGCTGGCGTGTTGCACCTCTGTTCTGGCTCTGTTCTTCCCCTGGCTCTGATGGAGGTGGCTTTTGGGCTGGTCTGCTCTGAGAGACTGGGACTAATTGCAAATCTTACTGGAGATGTAACGAAGGAGCAGCACATTTTCTATGGCAGTCAAAGTCAGGCCACACATTCGTTGTACCAATGCAGAATTTGCTGGACCGAAGTGCAATGGGGTATTTGGTGCCTCTGAGCATCCCTGCAGGGATTTTGTTCGTGTGCCTGGCCCTGCTGTTTCCAGCTTTCAGAGCAGTGCTCGTGGTCAGGTTGTTCAACAGGACACAGGCAGTGGCTGCCTGGAGGGGAGCTCCATGGCTGAGGCTTCATGGGGAGGGAGGTGCACAGCCCCCAGCGGTGGGCAGCATTTTCTCCTTCACCCAAAGCTTCCTAGGACTGCAAAGCTCCTGAGCAGCCCCGTGGCAGAGGGACTGAGGTGCCCCAAGGCTGTGACGGTGTTGCACCATGAGCTGCTGCCTGGATTAATTCTCCTCTTTGCCTTCTTCCAGGCATCAAAGCTGCGGTGCTGGTGGATTGTGACCACAAGGGAGCTGTGTGGCAGCTGCAAATCTACTTCACACATCAAGGGTGCCTCTGAGCAGGTGAGAGCTGTGCGCGTGGAAGGATCGCTGTCTTTGCTCTGGGGGAGGCTGATGGGAGGGCACTGTGCTCAGAGCTGTCAGGCTCCTGGTTTCTGCCATCCCTACCATGCATCTCCTCCCAGAGGAAGGCAATTGCAAGCTCTTTTCCTTGTGTGTAGGGCCAGAAAGTGTCCTGTGCTGTGGGTGGATGGGGTGGATGGGCATGAGCCCAGTGGCTAGCTGGAGGCCCAGAGGCTGCTGGTGATCTGCAGTGTCGTGGAAGGCAGGCCATGGAACGATCACCAAAAGGAAGCAGGGATCTGTTCCTACACACAGGTTTTCACGCAGGAAGGCAAGCAAAAGGGGTGTAAAGGACAAGCAAGATACGAGAGTTTACAGCTGAGCTTAAAGTATTTGTGGCTTAAATGGAAAGTAAAGTGAAAATACTGCCTGAGATGACCTATAGATTCATGTGACCTTTGGATTTGGGAGAGGCTGAACTTCAGTACTGCCTTCTCTGTCTGTGTGACCCTGCGGGCAGGTAGCCCCAGGGTTTGGGCAACCTGGTCCGGTGGGAGGTGTCCCTGCCCATGGCGGGGGGCTTGGAACTGGGTGATCTTTAAGGTCCCCCCCAACCCAAACCATTCCCTGATTGCAGCCTCCTGCCCTGCTCTTGGCGAGCCTCTGAATCTCACCGTTCCTGCATCTCCCCTTTTCTTTGCCCTCAGAGCTGCTGTGGAGACTGAAGAGCTGGAGAGGACGGCGCAGAGGTTCGGAGGCACACCGTGATGGTGGGAGCCATTCCACGGCAGCCACGCCGCTTCTGGGGGGTGCCTGGCTGGCAGGTGTCTTCAGCGAGCTGTGCCAACGACAGCCCACGGCGGGACGGGGAGGTTGATCCGGAGCACGCTGGGGTTCTGCTGCAGAGGGGTGAGTGTGGGGGCAGCCAGGGCGGGCTGCAGCATGGGGGTTACACAGCCTCAGAGAGGGGATGAGGTGGGAAGGGACCCCTGCCCAAGCAGGGACACCCAGAGCAGGGCGCCCAGGACCACATCCAGGTGGCTTAGCCTTCTCCCCTCCAGGATGAACATTCCCAGCTCTCAGCCTTTTTTCATAGGAGAGCTGTTCCAGTCCCTTAATCATCTTAGTGGCCCCTTGCTGGACCCTCTCAGGTGTGGCCTTCACTGACCTGCTGGTATTGTTCCTCAGAATACAGCCCAGGATAGCACTAGCCTCTTTGTGACAAGGTCACACCACTCCCTTGCGGTCAAATTGGTGCCCACCAGGACTCTCAGGACCTTTTCAGCAAAGCTGCTCTTCAGCCAGTTGGCCTCCAGCACATACTGGTGCCTGGTGACACCTTTCCTTGCTTCTCTCGAAGTCCCTGGCCTCAACTACACCGACTGGGCACCTTTGCATCCCCATCACAGCGGGGATCAAACTACCACCTGTGGCATCAGTCTCCAGATGGCCTTGACCTGCTTGGGGAACTGCGTCCCCTGTTGCATGCCTGCCCCTGAGCCTTTGTTCCACAGGAGCAGGGAGAGCTACTGGGACAGGCAAAGGGCAGAGCTGCAGGCGTGGGCTCTTTGTCAGGCTCTGAGGCTCCTCAGTGGGCCAGTGAATTTTCAGCAGGCATCCCATCTCCTCTCCTCTTGCAGACATTTTAGGGTTTATTGTGCCAGACAGCTCACAGCTGGAATTCTCAAAACCCCGAAACCGGGCTGAAAATGGAAATAGAAGCCTTGTGTAGCATGAAGGAGGCTGAGTCCTCGAGGAGGGCAGGGGTGGGTGGTGTGGATGGTATGGGGTGGGTGGATGGTGCAGGCACCCATGGTGGGCTCTGCAGCCCCTGGTGCCACCCAGCTGCTTCAGGACTCTGGTCCAAGCTGGCAGAGCTACCCGTGACAATAATTCAGGTTCCCCCAGGTTGCACAGACAGGTTCCTGTCCCCACTGTGGGGCTGGCAGCCTCGAAGCCAACCCTGCCTCCTTTAGCGCATGCGGCTGGGGCTGGTTTCTTTGGCAAGCGCTCCGAGATCTGGCTGCTGTTGCCCAGAGGGGTGATTACAGTCCAGAGCCCCTGGGACTGGTCTGACCTGCCTGACTCCTGTGCTCCAGAGCAGCACGAGCACAGCAGGTCCCTGGCAGAGGGCAGGCCCCCTTCTCCTCACTTGCACAGGCTTGTCCCCAGACTTGTAGCCTCCAGCCCAGCTGGAAACTCCTCTCTGTGCCCAGGCCAGGAGGGAAGCGCTGATCCTGCAGGTGGGTGATGCTGTGGGGTTCCCTGCAGAACCCACACAGGGCTGGTTCCTCTTCCCATCCCTGGGGAGGGAGGTCCGAGCAGGGCTGCCCACCTCCCACGGGTCCAGAGGGCAGGACGAGGACCCTGATCCCTGCTGACCTCTCTCCTCTCGCTTTCCAGATGCTGCACTGCAGCGCACCCCATAACGGGAGGCTCGCTCGGACGTCCTGAGGGAGAGGGCCCAGCTCCTGCCCTGCCCTCCCACTGTCACCCGTGGCACTTTACTGTCCCCCTCCTGCCGCTGCATGGGCTGTCCTGGCTCCAGCTCCTCGTGGGGCCCAGCCAAGTGAGGCTCCATGCGGCACATCCACACGGAGACGTCCCTGCCCCCGGAGCCCAGCGCCGACTCCGGCCTGCCCCGACCCAGCAGAGAGGCGGCCTTGGAGCCTTCCTCGCAGCGCTGCACCCACCACGGCATCCTCATGGGCTACAACGAGACGGAGATCAAGCGCCAGAAGGTTTACCAGGTCTCCATCTTCTCCCATCTCTCCAGCTCCTCCGAGAGCACGGAGCAGCGGGCGGGCAGCCGGCCGGCTGTCAAGAGGGGATACCCCGAGCAGCGAACTCCGGAGGGGGTGCGGGATCCCAAACGAACTCACTGGGGTGGAGGGGGGGTGGACAGCAAGTGCGAGAGGGGCCCCGGGCAGGCTGCCCTGGAGGATGACGATGCCTTCGAGGACGGTCTGCTGGTGGAGGAGCTCTCCCTGTGCGGCTCTGCCCAGCACTTCTCCCATAGCGGGCTGCGGGTGGTGGAGCACCGGTGCGAGGGCAGCCCCAGCCCCAGCCCCAAGGCCAGCAGAGAGGACAAGCCGCAGGATGCCTCCTCCTCCTCCTCCTCCTCGCGGCCTCAGCACATGGCTTGCAGTACTTTGCACACGAGAGACGGTTGTCCCGTCCCGCCGGGGGATCAGCCCGCGGGCTGCGGGGAGAACGGGGATCGGGCGAGTGGCCACAACCTACTTGACCTTGATTTGCACAATATTGCACAAACGTCCCAGCTGGACTCTGCTGGGAGGAGAGAAAAGCCGGGGAGCAGCCCTGCTCACAGCAGCAGGGCTAGCGGAGGAGAGGAATGGCCAGTGGCGGCCAACGGGTGCAAGGAGCCCCCGACCCCGCAGGCGGTGCTCAGCCCCGAGCCTGGCAGCCTGAGCTCCCTGGAGAAGACGCCTTGCGGGAGCAGCCGGGTCAGCGGCAGCAGCTGCCCGGCCAAAAGGAAGCTGCTGCCCGCTGGTGAGGTGGTGGCCGACTCCTGCTCCGAGGACGAGAGCCTGTCCCCGCCGGCGAGGAAGAAGAGGGCCCTGCCGTGCCACCCGGTGCCCACAGCCTGCCGCAGCACCGACGCCAAGGGAGCCCCTTTCTGGAACCACCTGCTCCCTGCAGCCAAGGTGAGCATCACTGTGGGGTGGGAGGAGGCAGGGAAAACAGCCTGGAGACACCCAGAGCTGTCCCTTTTGGGCACATGGCCCAGAGTGGCACGGCACCCTGTCCTGTCCCAGTGCCACGGCACGGTGGATAGTGGCCGGCCCTGGGACACGTCTGTTGCCTGCCACCAGCCCTACAAAAGCAGAGGCACCCTGGCTTGTTCCTGCTCAGAGCCAGGATGCCCTGAGCGTGGGACACACACAGCTCCATCCCTGTCCACGTGCCCTTTTTGGTGACTGTCCCCCAGCCTGGCTGCCCCCAGCGCTGCCCTTGCAGAGTGAGGTCCTCCAGCAGCTTCCCTCGGTTTTCCAGCCTGGTCATGCCAGCTAGCTCCATCATCCCTTTGTGTTGTGCTGCCCTTTGTGTGGCTTCCAGAAAGGAAAACCCCTGAAAAGGGGGCACTTTTAAAAAGGAAGCAGCAGTGAGGCCCTGGTTTTAATCCCCCACCCTACAGCTGTAGGAGCCAGGCTGTGGGCAGCCCAACCCTTTGCCCAGATTTTGCATGAATCGCCTTGGGAGAGGACTTTTCCCAGACTGGCCAGGGAGCTTTGTCGTACGTGTTACCCTTCCTTAGATGTGGTTTACGGGGTGGGAGGCTGCGTGCTGCACCCTTGTCTCAGGTTTTGTCACCACCTTTCTCACTAGAGCCACTTTGGGAGGGTAAAGACCTGCCCTGGCAGCCAGGTCTGGGTTTGGGCAGCTCTGCAGCATCTCTGTGCTTCATGCTGCCCCGCATGCCATCCCAGCAGGGATGTGGGACAGGGCAAGAGGTGGTGCACGGTCCCTGTTTGGTGCCCTAACACGTTCCTCGGTTTCATGTCCCTTCCAGAGCTCTGAAGATTGCACTGCGGTCGGGAGGAGGCTGAAGAGCGGGCTGCGCCTCAAATCGTGAGTGTCCCAGCAGCTCCTGCCCCACAGCAGGTCTGGGGTGCACAGTGATCCCAGCACCCTACAGCCTGCTGTGGGGCAGATGGATTGGGTTGGGTTCCTGGGCATCTCCCCTACGCAAGACTCTGGGCTGTGGGGTGGAGGGAGGCTGCCCCTGGGGTTAGGAAAATGGCTCAACTTCTACCAGGGAAAGGGGTGGTGGGAGAGACGTGTCCCTATCAGGGGAATCAGGGGAGAGGGCTCTGCGCCCCCAGGGAGATGTGCTCTCTGGCCCCACACTGATGCTTGCTCTCCTCTCCCAAGGCGACATCTCCGGAGCAGCCCCCGGAGGGGGACCCGCTCCTCTGCAGCACCCTGGGCCACCACCACCGTCAGCCACGCTCTGCTGGGCAACTTTGAGGTAACAGCACCCACACGGTGATGGCCTGCTGGGGAGGGAGGTGGGTCTGGAGGGCTCGGGCTGGGCTGGCATTGAGCTAGGAGAAGATGAGCCCAACAGGAGCTGGATGCTTTCTGTGGCAGCTGGCGTGGGGCTGGGTTGCCTGTCCCCGAGGGCTTCGTGCACGTTGGCGATGTGACGTGGCAGCTGCAGGTTCTTTGCCGTGACAGAAGGCTGGTTTGAGGTCACCTATGGCTGGATGGGATGGGATCTGTCCTTGAAAAAGCAGCCGTGGTCCCTTGCAGGCAGCCTGCAGTCCCTGACGCTTCCCTCCTCTTTCAGGAGTCCATCCTGAAGGGGCGCTTTGCACCATCGGGACGCATCGAGGGCTTCACAGCAGAGATCGGTGCCAGCGGCTCCTACTGCCCCCAGCATGCCACCCTGCCTGTGGACGTCACCTACTTTGACATCTCTGAACACAGCGCACCCTCACCTTTCCTGGTACGTGCACACAGGCTGGGCTTATAGTAGACATGAGTGGGGAGCTGTGTCCAGACACTGCACATCCTCAGGGGCTGCTCTTCCATGGAGAGCTTGGCTCAAGCAGCCACACGTCTAAGGAGACCATCAGCTATGGCAGGAGCAACATTTAACCTGCAAAGCAAAGAGAAAGTGGGGTCTTGGCCCCATGCTGCGTCCCAGCTGGGCTCTCCGTGGGCTTTTTCTCTCTCTCTCTCTCTCACACATGCTGTTTATTTTGCCCCAGGGAGTGATTGACTTGGAGGCCTTGGGAAAGAAGGGTTACAGTGTCCCCAAAGCTGGAACCATCCAAGTGGTGAGTGGTAGCTGGGCTCCTGTTGCTGCCTGGGGTGGAGATACTCCATTATCACAGAATCTTAGAATGGCTTGGGTTGGAAGTGACTTTAAAAACCACCTAATTCCACCACCCTGCCATGGGCAGGGACACCTCCCACCAGACCAGGTTTCCCAAAGCCCCATCCAGCCTGGCCTTGAGCACTGCCAGGGATGGGGCATCCAGAGAGTCTCTGGTATTGTGCTGCTTAGCAGAGGCAGCAGCCAGATTTTTTTCTGCAGAGTAGCAGCATGGCCACCAAGAAAGCACAGTGGAGGGAGCACAGGACCTCCAGGGTGCTGACAGGAAGACAAGGGGGCAGGAGATATGGGGAAGGATGATGCTGGTGGGGTGTGTATGTGCAGAGGGGATGGGATGGGAATAAGGGAGTGGAGGTGGGTGGAGAGGATGAAGCTGTGGGCCAGCTCAGAGTGACCTGTGCTGGCTCTTCTGTGAGGGACACGGACTGGGCAAGAGCCGAGCCTCAGGCAAAGCCCGTTTGGGGCTGGTGCGGGGCAAGGACAACTCTTCTGGTCCCTTGTGTCCTCTGTTGTCGCCCCCAGACACCCCAGCCCTGTCCTATGGATCTGTTCCTGGGCCCTTCCCAGTCTGACCCCCCACCTACCCATCCTCTACCCCCAGACCTTATTTAACCCCAACAAGACTGTGGTGAAGATGTTCTTGGTGACGTACGACTTCCAGGACATGCCGGCCAACCACATGACCTTCCTGCGCCACCGCATCTTCCTGGTGCCCGTGGGGGAGGAGGAAGGGGCCACCGTGGCCCCCAGCGAGCCACCGGGCACCAGCCCGCCCCGCAGGGTCCTCTGCTACCTGATGCACCTGAGGTAGGGCGTATGGGGTGGGATGGAGACCTGTCCTGGGCTCCCAGACCCTCTTCCCTATGTCCCTGCTTCCCCTAAACTTGCAGCCCCCTCTGGGGTGGCAGCCTGACCCCGTAGCCTTGGGGGAGAGCAAGCACCAGCTGCTGTTGGCACTGGAAGGGCTGCAGGGAGCTGTTCTCCTGCCCCATGGCAGCCACCTCTGTCCCTCTGAAGGCAAACAGAGCGTGGCCACTTTGACCAGGGGCCACAGGAGGGGAAGGAGTTGTGTCCCCTCCTCCTGATGAGGCTGTCCTGCCCTTGCCTTCAAGTCTGAGGCTCTTCCACAGAATCATTAAGGGTGGAAAAGATCTTCAAGATCATCTGCTCCAACCATGCCCCTACTCCCAATGTCACTCACTAAACCCTGTCCCTAAGCACCACGTCCAGCCTTTCCTTGAACACCCCCAGGGACAGTGACTCCACCACCTCCCTGGGCACCCCTTTCCAATGCCTGACTGCTCTTTCTCAGAGGAAATTTCTAATTCCCAACCTGAACCTCCCCTGGCACTACTTGAGGCCGTTCCTTCTAGTCCTATCACTAGTCTCCTCCCAGGTTTCACAGCTCCAAGTCGGGGAAGATCTACCTTCACGACGACATCCGGCTGCTTTTCTCCCGCAAGTCGATCGAGGTTGACTCGGGGATCCCCTACGAACTGAAATCTTTCACGGAGATGCCAAGGAACCCCTGCTACTCGCCCTGGGCCTGACCTTCTCCCTCGCCCCGGGGCTGCCGGGGAGCTCCCAGCCCGCTGCTTCGGGGAGAGATGAGTAAAGGAGAGATGAAGCCCTGCCACCTTCACGTGTCGCCCTCCTCACCTGCCCCCAAGTCGCGGCTGTGCCCCCCTGCCATCGCCAAGGGGGTTTCATGAGGAGGAATGGGGGCAGCCCCACTGCCCCAGGGACGTGCCCAGGGCTTTTGCCACTGCTGCCCCAAACCGGGAGGCACGGCTGGAGGCAAAGGGGGGAGGCTGCCCGTGCCCATCCCCGGGGCGTGAGCTGAAAGCGTGGAAAAAGTTTGTATTTATTAGTATTTATTGTCACTGGGTGGGTGGAGGATCGGAGGCGCTGCTTTTTTTCCCCTACAGGTGCGGGATGAGGCCCCGAACAGCGGGGGCTGCACCCCCAGCCCCATGGGGCTGCCAGGGCACAGCGAGGGCGGCCGTGGCCCCAAGTGGAGGGCAGGGGTGACCCTGTTAGAAGATGGGGGGCTCTGTTAGAAGCCGGGGGGCTTTGTTAAAAGCCGGGGGGCTCTGTTAGAAGCTGGGGGTGAGGCTGAGACTCGCTGGGCACCATCTCGGTGATGTCTGAAGCATCGAGGGGTGCGTGTTGGTGGATCCCCTCACCCCTTGGGACAGAGGAAGGAAGGAGCCAAACCCGGAGCTGAGGGAGCCCCGCAGGTCGCCGTGTGTGTGTGTGTGTGTGTGTGAGGCGATAAATTTGGGGTGGGGGGGGAAGAGACGGGGAAGGGTGGTGTGGGGGGGGGGGAGAGCTGCCTCAGCAGCCATCCGCCCCCCTTCCCGCAGCGCCGCACCGGTACTTCTGTGTTGGGTTTTATTTAATAAACGTTTGGAGACCGAGCCCTGCCTCACACACAGCTCCCTGAGGGAACGAGGAGGAAGGGGGGGGAGGGACACGAAGGGGAGGGAACACAAGGCTTGGGGCCGCCGAGGAGGGCCGGGAGGCGGCATTGAGGGCTCCGGAAGAGGCGGCGCGGCCCGGGGAGGTTCCGGGGCGGCGGGCGGGGAGCGGAGGCGCTTGGGGGGCAGCGATGCTGGGGCGGGCAGCGCCGGGGCTGCTGCGGGTGCGGCCGGGGGGAGAGCCCCTGGGGGGCCGGGAGGGTTTGGGGAGGGGGTGTGGAGGGGTTGTGGCCCCTTATAAATAGCGTGGGGTGCGAGGGAAGGGGCTGGGGGGGGGCTGTGGGCAGCCACGCTGTGTGGACTGAGCCCAGTTTGGGCACCTCGGGGTGCTGGGTGGAGGGGGAGCAGGGGGAGGAAGGTGAGGATGAGGATGAGGAGGGTGGTGGTGGTGGTGGTGGTGGTGGTGTCAGGGGGCTCCACGCCGCGCCTCTCGGTCCCCGCAGCGCGCCCAGCAGCTGAAGCGTTCGGCCTGGCTGGCCCCAGCTCCGCAGCGGCTCAACTCCGGCCTGCCCGTCAACATCGGGGTGCTCTTCGTGCCGCAGCAGGAGGCCTGGGTGGTGGAGAGGATGGGCAAGTTCCACCGGATCCTCGAGCCCGTAAGGAGATGGGTTTCGGCCCTTCTGGGGGCTGGCAGGTGCCTGTGGCGGCGGCCGGGCGCGTGGTTTGCACGGGGTTTCAGGGGACGCTCGGAGCACCTGGGATTATTCTGACAGGCTGCCATCCTCTTAGGTGCCTGTTGACTGATTTCCTTTAAAATAGTGTGTTAAAAGCAGCAAGAAAGCTAAACTCACCACGTTTATTCTACTTGAAGCGTCTGCAGCATGTCGCGTACTTGGGCTTTGTTTGCACGGCGCTCTCTGGGTGGGCAAACTTCTGCCTGGCTTCGGGGCTCAGCTGCCTGATCCCACCTTTTTCGCAGGGTTTGAATTTCCTCATCCCTTTGCTGGATCGGATTCGTTACGTGCAGAGTCTCAAAGAAATTGTCATTAATGTCCCAGAGCAATCAGCTGTCACCCTAGGTAAGGAACAGGCTCTGTCTCCTGCCCTTTCCCTTTCCCTGCATCTGTGGTGAACAAGGGACAGCGTGGGGATGAGAGGAAATGTGCCAGGCTCCTAGAATCAGAGAGTCATTAGGGTTGGAAAAGACCTTCAAGATCATCTGCTCCAACTATCTCCCAAATACCGTCACCCACTAAACCCTGTCCCTAAGCACCACATCCAGCCTTTCCTTGAGCACCCCCAGGGACGGTGACGCCACCACCTCTCTGGGCAACCCGTCCCAGTGCCTGACTGCTCTTTCTAAGAAGAAATGTCTGTGGACCCAGACTTGCCCATACCCATGGCACTATGACCAGCAGAACCCCTGGAGGTCCCGTGAGCCTCTCTGGGCTGCTCCACTTCTTGCTATGATGAATACAGAATCAATTTTTCAGATTTCAAAAGTTTTCATTTGTTGAACCAGGAAAAGTCTCCTGTGTTTTTGCAAATGACACAAAAATTTTTGATCTGGTTGGTGGACTTGTCTGTTAAAATTCTAGTGTTAAGTTTCCTTTTTTTTTTTTTTTCCCCTCCTAAATCTTTTATCAGTTAAGATAGCTACAGCACGAGATGTTTCGATCTTGACACCTGAGGTTTCTGGTGTATTTAAAAGTCAGAGTGAGGCACTTTGTAGGGAATGTAGGGATCCTTCTGACAAAGCATTTTACACAAGGAGACCTATTTCAGCTGATCCCTCTCTCCATGCTACACTGTTGACAACAGGAAGGAGAGGGATGACTGTGCCCAGCTCTATTAATTCTGTCAGGGGAGAGGGGGGCTGCCATGCCTTTTCTCCTCTGTTTTAGTAAACAGGATGTGTCATTCTTTTCCCGGCAGATAACGTCACCCTGCAGATTGATGGAGTGCTCTATCTGCGGGTCATGGACCCCTACAAGGTACCGTCCCTGCTGTCCTGGGGCCCAGCTTGACCCTGGAGGCACGAGGCAGCTTGCAGCCTCCCGCACCCGTGGCTGTGCCCTGCAGGCTCTGCATGTGTAGCCTCACACAGCTGGCTGCCGTGGCCAGTCTCTCCTGGCCTTTTTCTCTTTGAGATGCACGCTTCAGCCTCTGTCAGGCTTGCTGTGCTCCACGAGTGGGTGGGCTGAGCGTCCCCTTCTTTGGGACTGCTCTCTTGGAGGAAGAAATCGATGGGGGTGCCTGTGGCAGGTTTTTCATCTTAGCACAACCTTTCCTCACCTTGCCTCTTTTGGGATCCCTTTCAGCAACACCACGGACTCTCTTGTTTTTGCTTCTGTTCCGCAGGCCAGTTATGGGGTGGAGGATCCTGAATATGCTGTGACGCAGCTGGCCCAGACCACCATGAGATCTGAACTTGGCAAACTCTCCCTCGACAGAGTATTCCGGGTGAGCAGGGGAGGTGGATACCAGCACCGCCAACATCTGGCAGCATCTCAGAACCCTGCGGGGCCTGTATGGCCGTACATATAACACTAATGTGCCCTTTGCTTATATGGCATTAGGCTTCTGTTTCAGTGAACGTGTTTGTGAATCCTTGGAGATGGGTCTTGCTTTGGGTCTGTTTGGCCAATGTCCACACCCAGCTGGCGTGATTGTGTTTCTCTCAAGTCAGCTGCACTTTGCTTAGGCCCAGTGATGAGTGTCCTGGCTGAAGTGGTTCAGGGGGGCTGTAACCCTTATTGGACAGAAGCAGGAGCTGTTGGTGTTCCTGGGACATCTCTGTATCCAGCTGTAGACCAGATGCTTGCATCAGCAATTTCAGTTTGGGGCACTGCCCTTTCTAGGAGAAAGTGACCTCTCCGAGAGATGTGGGAAGCATCTTGCCCTGCCCTACACCTGTGGAGTTGTGATTTTCTGGCTGACCTTTGCCCACGAGACGAGGTGTCTATTTCCCTTCTGACCCCTGTCTCATGCTAAGCACCTCTCCTTTGTTCTCTGCTGTTTCTTTTGTGCCTGCCAGGAGCGTGAGTCCCTCAATGCCAACATAGTGGATGCAATCAACCAAGCCTCAGACTGCTGGGGCATCCGGTGCCTGCGATACGAGATTAAGGACATCCACGTGCCCCCAAGGGTGAAGGAATCTATGCAGATGCAGGTTCGTCTCTCTGGGTGGGCGATCTGGAATGAGAGGGAAGTTTCCTCTTCCACGAAGCAAGGCTGTTCTCCATCCAGAGCTGGCAGCACTCTGGGCCATCCTGCAGGGAGGGAAGCCTGTTGGCACTTTGGCTGTGAGCACACAGCTATTGAGTAAATAATCCCCATTCTTATTTCTGCAGTGGTGACCCCTGCCTAGTACATACAAGCTCTGCCAGCTCTTTTTAAAATCCCCAGGGCCTGTTGGGCTCTGCAGGAAGCAAATCCCAGAGCTGGAGATCTCCCCTTGAGGAAAGGGAGCCCAGGGCAGGCCTGGAAGGGGAGGAGGGGAAACAGGCTGGCCTGTTAGTTGTGGACCAAACTGAGGAGGGTTGTGTGGGCTGGTGGGTGTTCGTGGGAGCAGTTTCAGTGAGCTGGTGGTGCCCAGCAGCATTACAGTGAGTGCCCCACATTGGAGTCAGTGTGGCATATTGTGAGCAGCATGCCCAGGGTTGGGGCAGCGTGGCGTGGTGTGCTTTGGGCTCACTGCTGCAGCAAACTGCATCTGGGAAGCAGAACCAGCCCTTGCTGGGGACCACTCAGTTCTGTAGCTGTCTTCTTACCCTTTGCTAAGCTGCCCTTGCCCAGCAGGGACATAGAAGTGTCTTTGCTGTGCTTGCCCCATGGGTGGGATTCCCCCGAGTGGCTGTGGCAGGCAGGCATCTGACCTGTGTTTGCAGGTGGAGGCAGAGCGACGGAAGCGTGCGACAGTGCTGGAGTCAGAGGGGACGCGGGAATCTGCTATCAACGTGGCTGAGGGGCAGAAGCAGGCCCAGATCCTGGCGTCGGAAGCTGAGAAGGCTGAGCAAATCAACAAAGCTGCTGGTAGCACCTTTGGCCCTGAACACCAGGGGATCTGCACCCCTCTGTATTGAGGGGTGGTGCTCCCTGGGAGCAGATTGCACTGCTGTGAGCCAGGCTGCCTCAACTGCTCTCATCCCCCCTGCTGGGACCCTTGGGCTGTGCTGCAGTTGGTGTTGCTTCTCTACAGCCTGGGGCAGCAGGAGAGGTGTTGCAGGACAATCGTAGTGCTATTGTTAGAGAAAAGGAGGCATTGCATGCACTACGTTTTCTTGATGTATTTCTTGCAAGCGTGTTGTCACAGTTCTGATCTGCATCCCGTGCTTCCTTGCAGGAGAAGCCAATGCCATGCTGGTCAGGGCCAAGGCCAAGGCCGAGGCCATTCAGCTCCTGGCGGCTGCCCTGGCCCAGCAGGTGAGTGAGGGCTCCTTGGGGCAGCCAAAGCTTTGGTGCCAGCACAGGGAGGTGATCCCAAAACTGGGGTGGCACCTGGCTTCCTCGCAGATACCCCCTGGCATCTTAGCAAAGAGATTTGCTGACACCTGGGGCAGGCTGGGGGTGCTGGCACGGCTGAGCTCTTGGTGGTGCCTGGCTCAGCCTCCTTCATGCTGAGCCTCGGCCATCTCTCCGCAGCACGGTAGCGCGGCTGCCTCCCTCTCTGTGGCCGAGCAGTATGTGAACGCCTTCTCCAAGCTTGCCAAAGACTCCAACACGGTCCTGCTGCCAGCCAACACTGGCGACATCACCCACATGGTCGCACAGGTCAGTGTCGGAGGAGGGACCCTGCCTCGTGTCAGAGGCTGAGGGAGGTGAAGCTCGCAGCCCCTGTTGAGGAGGTGGTGGTGCTGGGAGAGGAGAGGTGTGGACATGAGGAGGAATTTGGCCCAGTGGGTGGGTGTGAAATAGAAGGTGTGGGTTGGGGAAGCTGCTTTGCAGCATCCTGTGGGAACTGGAGGGTCTCTGTTGTGGCAGCCCCTGGCTGTGGGGCTGGCCTGAGCCAGTTGCGGCTGTAGGAGACAGGACCCTTCTCTTCGTGCCAAAATAAGGTGGCAAAAATATGAGGCGAGTGATGACTTTCTGTCTCCTTGAGGTGGAAGTTTGCCTCTTCCCTCTCCATCCCTGAAGAAACAGGACTGAACGGGGATTTGGGTAACTGAAGGCACCTGAAGGCACCACTGAACTGGCAGGAGTCCTGCATGGGGCTGACTGATACTGTGGTGTAGCACAGCGACATCAGGGCCACAGACAGAGCCCCTTTAGAGACTGCTGCGGCCCTGCCTCCTTGTGGGACCTGCCCTGTCCCAGCCCTGTGTGTGCCCTGTCAAAAATCGCCACAGCCCCACAGCGGGGACACTTCTCGCTGCCCCACAGGGCCTTCTCTGGAGACCTTCCCAGTCCCCATAAGCGTGCGTTGTCTCTCCTCCCTGATGGCTCTGTCATTCCCTGCAGGCCCTGGGCATCTACACCACGCTGACCAAGACGCAAGCTGTGAAGACTCAGGACGAGATACCTCCAGCCCATGGGGACCCCCAGCCCCCCAGCACGGAGGTGCTGAAGGCAGAGCAGGCGACCTCCAGCTAGCGGGGCCTGGAGGACACTGGACACACTGACGGCGCAGCACCTGCCAGAGGGGATATTTGCTCAGGGCCTGCTGGGCTGTGGGGAGCTCTGCTCTGCTGCCCTCCCCAGTGGGACTCTCTTCTTTTCCTTCCCTTAGCCCTAATTTTGTATTTGGATTTAATCATGTAATAAATAGTCCTGGTGCTGCAGCACATCCTGGTGGTGCTCAGGGCTGTGTATCGATGCGGGGTGAGGTGATGTTCGTCCTGAGCAACTCGGGGGGCTGGATAATCTGCAAGAGGATTGCTCTGTGGGGCTGTGGGCTGCCTGTCCCTGTGGCTGGATTTTCGTGCAGCCTCGCACCGGGCTGGGTTTCACCTCACGTGTGGCAGCTCGAGCTGTTGCTGCTGTCCTCAGGGGATGGGGACTGGGACAGGGGTGCAGTGGGTAGTGGTGCAACTGGTGTCAGTGCCCAGTGAGGGCTCATGGCCTGGTCTGAGGAGAAGGGGAGCAGCACAGGAGTGTGTCAGGGACCCAAGAAGTGCTCATTTTGGGGGACAAATCTCTCAGGAACCCTACAAACCCCATGGGACTGCTTCGTGTCTGAGGCAGTGGTCGGGCGGAGGGGATTTTCCCCGAGTTTTTCCGCGGCGCTGCATTAACCCACGAAGCCCCCGCTCAGGCTGGGCTTGGGGGAGGGTCTCAGCTCCCTAAAAAAAAGCCTTTTTGGAGGACTCGGCTCTGGGGAACGGCTCCCGGCCGCCGGGTGCCGCTGTCGCCTCCGCCTCCTGCTCCTCGCCTCGCCGCCGCTGGGCGCTTCCGAGGGCGGCGGAGGCCGGGCCGCGGGGGCCGCAGGTGAGGGAGGGCCGGGGGGTGAGAAGGGTGGGGAAGGGCCCGGAGCGGTGGGGGAGGACAATGGGGGGATTTTGGGGGAGGATGAGGGGAGTGGGGGCACGGGGAAGGGGCGCTGGGGGGCGAGAGGTGGCAGGGGGGCGGGGAGCGGTGGTCGGCGTGTGGGGCTGGGGGTGTCAGGGGGGTTTGGGGGGTGTCAGGGGGGTTTGGGGGGTGTTAGCGGGGTTTTGGGATCAGGGAGGGTTTGGGGGGGCATGGAAGGGGGCAGGGGGTAGGCAGCAGGCTGGGGGAGCGGGGTGGTGGTGGTGGAGGGGATTTGGGGTAGCAGGGGGTGGCAGCACTAAGGGATTTACTCAGGTTGGGAGGTGTTTGTAGGGGCAGTGGGGTGCATGGGGTGGGTGCTGGTAAAGCCCTAGGGGACTGAGTTGACCCCTTCTCCCCCCGCAGGATGCAGCGGTGGCCAGTGCTGCTCTTCCTGGCCTGGGTCTGCTTTCTGTTTTTTGCTGGCATCGGGCTCTTCATGAGCGGTTTCCTGCTCACCCGCATCGAGCTCGCCAACAGCAGTTCCTGCTCAGACCCGCTGGTGCCGCCGCCCTGGGACGAGCAGAGCCTGCCGCCAGGCTCCTGCTGGCTGCCCCGCCGCTTCCCCAAGGCCGTGCTGGTCATCATCGATGCCCTGCGTTTCGAGTTCGCCAGGTTTAACCCAGCCAAGGCCAGCCCGCTGCCCTACGAGAACAAGCTGGGTTTCCTGCACCGCCTGGCCAGCTCCCAGCCCCGCCATGCCCGCCTCTACCGCTTCCGAGCCGACCCCCCCACCGCCACCATGCAGCGCATCAAGGGGCTCACCACCGGCTCGCTGCCCACCTTCATCGACGTGGGCAGCAACTTTGCCACCTACGCGATCCAGGAGGACAACCTGCTGGCACAGCTGGGGCAGAACGGTACGTGTGGTGTCCGTCTGGGGGGAAAAACATGGAAAACGCTGGCCAGGACCTGTATTCCTCTCTCTCTGTGGTGAGGGAGCTGTTTACCATGCCGCCCATTAGCTAATTATTTCACCTTCACCCAGATATCAATTATTTTGGCCTGGGCTGTCATGCAGGCTGGGTTTCTCTGGCGTGTTCTGAGAGTAGGAAGCAAATGGGAGCATGGCTGGGATTTCTACAAAGATGGTGAGGAAGCAGGTGAAGGTGGCTGTGCAGGTGGTGACTCACAAGGTCACCACCAGGAGTGGCTGTGAGAAGCCAAGGGCATTGCCAGTGGGTTGTGTTTGCAGTTGGGTGATAGGCCTCACAGGGGCAGAGCTGGGCCAGGTGTGCCGTGGGGTGTCACACAGGGTGCCTGCGGCTGTCACCACGTTTTTTTTTTGTAGTTTGGTGCTGTCTGGCTGTGTAAAGAGCTTGTTTGGGTGGGATGATGGAGTGGAGAGAGAGAACTGGGCCTGGTTAGCCTGGGAAAGAGAAGACTGAGGAGAGACCTCATCAATGTGTTTAAATTTCTGAGGGGAGTGTGTCAAGAGGATGGAGCCTGCCTCTTTTCAGTTGTGCCCAGCGACAGGATGAGCGGCAATGGACACCAACTGAAGCACAGCAGGTCCTGGATGAATATGATAGGGCATTGCTTTACTGTGAGGGTGACAGAGAACTTGAACAGGTTGCCCAGAGAGGTTGTGGAGTCTCCTTCTCTGGAGATATTCTACAAGAGGCGCCTGGATGCCATCCTGCGCAGTGTGCTCTGGGCGATCCTGCTCGGCAGGGGGGTTTTAGACTGGATGATCCTCAGAGGTCCCTTCCAGCCTCAGCCATTCTGGGATTGTGTCACCCAGAGATTTCCTTCTAGGGCTCAGTGCAGCAAGGCTGTTAGTCATGCCTGTGCCTGGGGTGAGGCAGCAGTGCTGGGCTGTCAGCTTGAGAAAGGTGGGCGTGTGCAGTAAGTCATCAGAGGCCAAAAACACTCGTAGACCCTGCGCAGGGTTATGGTTCCTGCTCCCATGTTGGAGAGGCTCTGTGAAAACACCGAGGGGTGGCTGGTGGTGGACAGAACAAGGACAGGCAGAGTGAGGGCAATGGAAAGTTGCCGTACTTTTGCCTTCTCTTTTCTGCATGTGAAGCCCCATCCCTGTCATGTTTCATGTCTCAGCACAGAATTTTTATTTTAGGTCACTTTTGAGTGTGGGTTGGAGAGGAGCCAGTGCTCCAGAGCCTGACCTGGATTTGCCTGGGCTCTTTTCACTAACGTGGGTAATGGCATAACTCACGTGGGCTCCCAGCTCCTGTTAATTCCTTTCTTTCTGTCTCAGGAAGAAGAGTGGTCTTCATGGGTGATGACACTTGGGAAGGACTCTTCCCAAACAAGTTTTTCCGCTCGTATTTCTTCCCTTCTTTCAACGTGAAGGATCTTCACACTGTGGACAATGGGATCCTGCAGCATCTCTATCCCACCGGTAAACAGCTCTTCTCCTAGGGCTTGGCTTTATCTTATACAGGGGTCCTGCTGTAAGTTTGGGGTAGAACTGAGAACTGTGGAAGTTTTTTTTTATTCCAGAGTGGCACTGGGCAGCCTCACCCACTGTTGTCTGCTGCCCGGGGATTACAGTGCTCTAGCTGGATTTCCACAGATAAACCAGCTTTCAGAGCCTGTAACTGCTTCTCTAAGTACTTTTCCTCCATCTGGGAGAGAGCACAGATTGGTAGGATTGGGCTACAGTTTAAAGCTATCCTAGAAATACACTGCTAGGAGAGAACAGGAGGATCATCTGTCTCCTCACACTTAATTTTGGTGCGTGGCCACCTGGGCAGTGGCGCAGGACATACCCAGTAGTGCAGCTACGTGGTGGGAGGCTGGGGCACAGCACTGCTCTCAGCAGAATTTCACGTCCCAGTCTTGGGGAGAAGGCGAAGTGTGAGGCTGATCTGTGAATTTTGTGAGATTTCAGACTCCTCGCTGAGCATGTGGGACTAGGGGAAATGTTCTTTGCTTTATCTGTGCATAAATCTAGCTAAATCAAAGTTGCAAAAGTCTTCTACAGGGAAGGTGGGGAAGTTGCCCCAGCAATAGGTGCTGCCTTGTAGGAGAGACGCAGTTTGTCACTGAGCTGCAAGCTTGTTGGTTTTCATGTGTGATGACCCCAAAGCAGAGGAGAGGGGCTGGGGTGACTTTGTACCTAGGGACAGCAGTGGTGTGGCAGGCCCATGTCCCAGGTGGGACGCAGCAGGGCATGTTGATGAGGCTGATCTGAAATATCTCCAGGGAAGGACTGGGTTTTTGCATTCTTCTTTTCCTGAGCCTCCCCTCGGTTTAGCTCAGTTTATGTCAGTTTGAAGTGAGGGTATTTCAAGATGGCATGGGTGACATTGGGCCATTCCTCTCCTGAGGGGTGGTGAATGAAAAATATGGATATTGGGGCACTTGCTGGGCGTTGAGCTCTCCGCAGTGTGGCATCAAGGTGCACAGGCTAAGAGTCTGGCTCTGTTAAAACATTCACTGATCTGCTTGAAAGATGGGAGTGAAGATGGGAGGAGCGGAAGAATCAGCAGTTTTCAGAGGTAGCCAGACAGCTCTGGCAAAGGGATCCAGGAAGAGAACACCTTCCTAAATCCTTGGCTATTATGTGACAAGGCCTCTCTTGTTCTGCAGTGGACAGTGGTGAGTGGGACTTGCTGATTGCACACTTCCTCGGCGTGGACCACTGCGGGCACAAGCACGGACCTGACCATCCTGAAATGGCAAAGAAACTCACCCAGATGAATGAGATGCTCAGGTGATTACCTGGTCACATCTTCCCAAGGCATTTATGGACGGAGAGGGCAAGAGGGAACATTTACTGTGCCTGTTACAACAGAAAATGGCTGTGACCACCAGCAGATTAAACCCCAGCTGTGGGACAGTCTCAGTTGTGTAGACCTGTGTTTGTGAGGGAATGGCAAAGAACAAGGTTTGGTTTTGAAACCAAGGTTGTCTTCAGATCTTGGAGCCTTGGTTCTCAACCAAACCATGGTGGTGCATGTAGAGTACAGCTGAGCCTCGCTTTCTGCATCTCTAAAATAAAGACTGTCACAGTGGAACTTGGCTAATATTTGAAAAGCATTTGGAGAACCCTGGCTAGGGAATGCTGCGTTTACTGTGCAGGCTCATGAGTTGTGCCTTCGTGTCAGAGGGCAGGATGGGATCCAGAAGTTCTGATCACACAGCACAAAATGCTGTGGCTTTTGACTCAGGATTGATTTCATTTTTGCTGCTGGAAGGAGGGCATAACTTGTGAGCATGTGAGAATGTGAGCATGTGAGAATGAAGCATACATAATGTCATACTTCTTCCATCCTTCAGGGACAAATCCCCTCTGTCTTCCTTCAAAGTAGGAGATTGCTCACACAATGTGATACAATAGACAAGTCCCAAATAGGATCAACCTGAAATTTGTTCCTATTGGGAACATTCCTTATGAATTGTATTTTTTCAGAGGTCCCTTAAGGCCTTAAGCAACCCTGTTCACAGGGGTTTTAGGCAACATCGGTGCACTCCATCTCAGGGCTTGGTTCATTTTTGAAGCATCCATTACCCTAGTCCATGGTTTAGTTGTTAGAGCTTCGTGTCAGCACTTAGTTTTGCTCAGATCCTTTTGTGTGCTTCACCCCTGTCGTGCAGGCAGGCTTGGTGGGGGCATGTTGTCTCCCACCCGTGCTTTTAAATGTTGACCTTATCGTGGTGCCAGGTCCTTGGTGGAACACCTGGGGAATGACACCCTTCTTCTGGTGGCTGGGGACCATGGCATGACAGAGACTGGAGACCATGGTGGTGACAGCGAGAAGGAAGTGAACGCAGCACTGTTTGTCTACAGCAAAACGCCCCTGTTTGACACCGACCCTCCTGAGGTGAGAAGCAGCTGATCCTTAGCTGCCACTGCCTGAGGTGGCATCCAGGGGGAAAACTGTGTCGTGGGGTACAGAGGGGAAGAGCACAGAGGGTAACAGCTCTATTGGGGTTTGGATTGAGATGGCTGGGAAGTCTGTCACCTTTCCTGAGAAGGTGGAAATGTGGGACCAGTGTTTGGGACCCAGTCACAGACACTCAGAGGGATTCGGGCCCCTCTGGCTGTGAGGAGTGTTTGAGTGAGGCCTGGTGAGCAGTCAGACAGCCAGAACCAGACCCAAGGACCTGCAGGAATCCTCCCTCATCTGTTGTCAGCGGGACTGAGCTTCCCATGCTTTAACCCCTCCTGCTTCCCACAGCATCTCCTCTTGGCAGGGCTGCCTTCCCCACCGTCCCCTCTCCCAGGTGGAAGTCCGCCTTGCTGTGTCCTTGCCAGAAGCCTCATTCCTCCCCTGTCTCTCCAGGAGCCCGAGGCCATTCCCCAGGTGAACCTGGTGCCCACTGTGGCCCTGCTGCTGGGGGTGCCCATCCCCTACAGCAACATCGGGGAGGTGATGGCTGAGCTCTTCTCCGGGGACGGCGATGCTGCGTCTGCAGCCTTGCAGCAGCTCTCTGTCTATCACGTCAACGCCAAGCAGGTACGGGCACGGCCTTCTGAGCTGTTCTTCTCTCGTGTGGAGGGGAAACAGCAGGGAGAGACTTGCTGACAGTCCTGGGGTAGTAACGGGGGTTAGATGTGCAGTCCTGGCTCCTGGAAACGTGGGGGATTTACTGCACACAGCTTCTCGTGTGGGAGCTGCTCTCAGCCTGCTGGAGAAGATGTGACAGCAGAAGTGTTCGGTGTCTGCAGTGTGTTTGTAGAGGAGCAGGGTGCTTTGACATTTAAAGGTGATAATGTAATTTACTGTCCATTAGTCACCGGGAATATTCATCATGGTCTGCGAGGAGTTAGCCTCATCCAGTACTGTCTATTTAAATATTTGCACTGAGCTGTCTGAGGAGGTTTCTGGATTGATCATGTTGGCCTTTAAGAAGCATTGGCTTACCAGGGATGTTGGGCAAGCCTGGGGGCAGCTAGTGTGAACGTTTGCCATTTGTGGGCAGAGGCAGGCTGATTCTGCCTGCACTCTGAGGAGACTGGAAGCCGTATGAATGTGTCAGTGAGTTTTTGGGATTGAGCTGATCTACACTGCTGAGCAGCTTGATGTTTGCGCAGGTGCCTTGCCCTGCTAATGCCCTGTTAAGGCTTTTCTTAAAACTTTGGGATTATAGCTGGCTCTGTTCCTGTGGTCTTGAAGTAAGAGGCAGAAGGAGCTCTCCTTAGCCCATGGTACAGTGCATTAATGTACTTGTACTCAAAAAGAGAGAACAGTTTGTTCTGATCCACTACAAGCTCTTTAATGTGATGTTTATCCTCAGGAGAAAAAAAAAAAGAAGTGAAAGTTGACATTGGGTTTGGAATAATTCCATTCTGAAGGGGTTGTGTGAGGAGGGTGACGGTGAATCCCTTTCCTGGTGCTTTTTTTCTGACCCTATGTGCTCTCTCCTGCTTACAGGTGGATCGTTTCCTGCGCTCCTACTCGCAGGTGGCTCAGGACCTGCCAGCGGAGCAGCTCCAGCGCCTGCAGGAGCTCTTCTCCAGCGCCGTGGAGGAGCACACTCAGCTCTTGGCCCAGGTGCAGGGGGCGATGCTGACGCCTCCAGAGATGGAGCCCAGGCTCAGGAGCCTCATCAGTCGCTTCCAGCTCTACCTGCGGGAGGCACGGGCTGTGTGCACCCAGTCCTGGGCCCGCTTCCATCCCCTGCGTATGGTGGGGGGCTGCGCCCTCATTGCTGCGTCCTGCTTGCTCTGCTACGTGGCCTCAGAGCTGGCCGCAGTGTCAGACTCTTTCTATCGCAGCTGCCTCCTTTACCCACTGCTCTGGGGCCTGGTGGTGGCTGTTCTGCTTGGGCTGGCCTGCACGTTCACCCAGGAGGGGCTGGATCTCCTCCTGCTGTCCTCTTGTGCAGCCGCAGCTTCTCAGCTGGGCTTTTTCTGGCACTGGTGGGGCCGGCATCCCAAACGAGCCCGTTTGGTGGGCAGCCAGCCACCCTTGGCCAGCGTTGGCCCAAGGCAGAGGCTGCGAGCGTGGCTGGTCCTGGCCTTCCCCATGGGCATCCTCCTGTTCCGCTGCGGAGCTATGTTTTCCGATAGCTTTGTGGTGGCTGAGGCCCGGGTGGCCCCATTCCTGCTGGCCTCACTGGTGACGTTGCTGGTGGGGAAGCTCCACTGGGACGGTCGCCTGACTGTGCCAGAAGGCCCCAGGCAGCAGCTCCTTGGCTTTTCCTCTTACCGCAAAGAGAGCTGGTACCTGCTGTGCCTGGTGGCCGCGCTTCTGCTCTGCGTGCGCCTCTCCGGCTTCTTCCACCAGTGCCGTGAAGAAATCCCTCAGTGCCGGCCCTCTGTTTTCCTCGCGCCTCTTGCCAGCCTGAGAAACACACGGGCCAAGAACCTCTTCTACCTCCTGTGCGTGGCCTTGCTGGCCGGGATGGTGTACGCGGTGCGGAGCTGGCTGCGGCACTACGGCAACCTGAACAGCTCCGACCCCCTCGTGCTCTTCGTGCGCTGGGGCTTCCCGCTGGTGGTCCTCTGCATCGCCTGCTACTGGGCCGTCGCCTCCAGTGCCGAGGACTCTCTCGGCAAGCTGCAGGAGCTGGTGCAGGTGGCCGTCGTCGCCTTTCCCTGGGCCGTCTACGGGTTAACGTCCGTGGGGTTGCTGCTCCTGCTGTGCCATCCCATGACGGTGTTCGCAAAGGACACGCGGGAGTCGGCGGGATCCATCGTCACTCCCTACCAGGGGGTTCCCAGCTCCGAGGTCGACTTCCTCCACGTCATACCTCAGATCTACAGGAGGATGCAGGAGTCTCAGAAGAATCGCCTGGAGCGGGGCAGCTGCAGGGCCACGGTCGCAGCGTACGGGCTGGGCAGCGTGTACTCGGCAGCCCTGGTCATAGCACTCACCCTGCTGGGCTTCCTCTTGATGCTCCTGCACAGCGAGCGGCTGAGTCTTGCCTTCCTGCTCCTCTTCCTGGAGGCCTTTGTGCTGCTGCACATCCACACGCGTGCCAGGAGCCTCGCAGGAGACACTGGTAAGTCGGGGCTCGGTGGACGTGCAGCCTTGTCCTAGTTCCAGTGGGAGAGGTGGGGCTCTGTCTCCAGTCCTAGGGAATGGCAGTGCACTTATCCTCCTTGGCAGATCCTCCTAGTTTCTTTTAGAAGAGAAATGGGAGGAAATGTGGGAGAAGGAGGGAATCCTACCCCCGTCCCTTCTCTGCAGGGTGTGAGCAGCCACCAAGCACACTGCTCCTGATAGAGTCCAGGAGCAGGGTGGGCAGCAGAGGGAATGTCTGGTCACACACAGTGTCCTGTGCCGGTAATCTGGCTAGTTTCTGTGTCTCAGAAGAGCATGTGGGAAGGGAACCTGGAAGAAAACCCAGTAGGCTTCTTTGGACTGTCTTGTTCTTTGATACTGATATCTCTCTCTCTCTCCCCACCCTCTCTTTCAGAGTCTTTCTCAGTGCCCTGGTTCGCAGTCATCTCCTGGCTCCTTGCTGCTTCCCAGTTCTTCTACTCCACGGGCCACCAGCCCATCTTCCCGGCCATCCACTGGAATGCAGCCTTTGTGGGCTTCCACCTCGACCACAGCACGAACCTCCTTCCTGCTGTCCTGGTGGGCGCCAACACGTTTGCCTCCCATATCCTCTTCGCAGGTAAATCAATTTCTTCCTGGGCCGTTGAACCTGAGCAGGCACGGCTCGCTGCCTTGCCTCGTCTGGAGGCTGAGCGCGAGGTGATGAAGGCTCCAGCACCAGCTGAACAGCAGCATCCTCACTGTCCCCTTCTGGGGCCACAGAGCTGCCCGTGGCCTGCAGCCTCCGTGCAGTTGTGCCTGACCAGCGAGCTGGAGCTGGGGTAGATGCGTCCTGCACGTCCAGGGCGTGACAGCAGAGCCTAGACTGCTCCTCATCTCCTGGGCTCCCGGTAACTTCATGTGCCTTTGTCCTTGAGGTAGTCGGCTGCCCTCTGCTCCTGCTTTGGCCCTTTGTGTGTGAGATGCCCAGCTCACAGAAGAAGAAACCCAAGAAGGAGCCCCAGGAGGAGCTGCAAGAGGTGGAGGAGCACATGATGGAGATGAGGCTGCGGGAGTCCCCGGAGAAGTTCTCCGCTGCTCTGCTGCAGCTGGGGCTGAAATACCTCTTTGTCCTCGGGACACAGGTACGGGCTGAGGCGGGGTGGCTGTCTGAGAGGAAAACAGGGTGCTGTGAGGACCGTGGGGCACCCTGACGTGGGAAGGGGCTCAGCCAGGACAGAGACAGGCCCAGGGGTGATACACCTAGTTGCAGGTGGAAGAGCAGATGCACAGTTCCTCTTCTTAACCATGCCGTTTGCCTTTTGCTTTGGGAAGGGCTCCAGCATGGAAGCAGAAGAGCAGATTAGGCTGCTTTCCCTTTCCATCTGCCCAGAGTGGGAACATCTGTTCAGAAACTGCAGGGTTGTAGTCTTGCTCCCCCTCGTCCCAGTCATGCATCTCTATTTGTGCCAGCTCTGTTATTTTCATCTGTTCTCGTGTTGTGGTGATGCAGGGAGCTCAGCATCAGGAATCTAATCCCACAAAACAAGTGAGTAGCTTTTTGGGGTTTAGCCTTTCAAATTGCTCTCCTGTGTGGTCTGACCAGGGACAGCTCACGGGAAGGGGCAGGCCCTTGCAGCAGGACAGCAGGAATGTCCCTCTCACCTCCCTGGTGCTGTCCCAGACCAGCCCTTTCCTCAGAGGGCCTGTGTGCACCACGAGCTGTTTGTGTTTCCTGGCTTGAGGACACAAAGAAAGGGAATCCTCTTTGGGATGCTTATTTGTGATGTGTCCCATGCCAGCCCCTCAGGTGTGCGTGGTTTAGTTCCACCTTCAGATGTGAATGTACTGCCCAGGTCTCTCCAGAGTCACCCGTAACTTGTTTTTCCTGGTCTCCCCCACAGCTTCTGGCCTGTGTTTGTGCAGCTATGATCCTCAGGAGGCACCTCATGGTCTGGAAAGTCTTTGCCCCAAAGTAAGTCCCAGGAGTTGCTCCGATGCTGGGTGAGGGCTCGTATCTCTGACATCTTGGCTAGAGTTCACAGCCAGTAATGCTGGAAGTGACAATATGATTGATATTTCGTGACTTTCTACCTAGCAGGGGCTGTAGGAGTGTCCTTGTTTAATTCCTGCTTGAAGTGCAGAAGGTGGATTTAAGCTGGAGCATTAAAGCTTGTCCTTCTGTTGATTTCCAAGGACACCCAGAGTCCACCTGGAAGCTAAGAATATTCGTGTCAGGGAGCCAAAGGCAGAGGTACCAGAGCACAAATGAGATGCAGACCTTTGGGATAGCAGGCATGCAGGGCATCCTTGGCCTCTGAGGATCTCCAGATCTCACTTGGGTGCCTTCCTGATCAGCCTCTAAACCAGTCAGGAGCCAGAGGCATGCTTTGCTTCCAGGTTGCAGGCAGCATGCACTGCTGGGGAGTGAGTCTAATTCAGGTTTTAGGATCTGTGATGCTAGCAGCCTCTCACTGTCAGGGAAAACTGTCTGCTGGGAGTGAGCATAGCATGCTGGCTGTGATATCCTTGCCGTGTCTGTTGTCCCTGCAGGTTCCTCTTTGAGTCGCTGGGCTTCGTGGTGAGCAGCATCTGCCTGCTGCTGGGGATCTCCCTGGTGATGCGTGTGGACTGTGCCGTCAGCACCTGGTTCAGCCAGCTTCAGCTCAGGTAGCGCTGGAGATGTGGGGATCCTGACCTGCTCGTCGGCCGAGGCTGTGGTCATCTCCCTGCTTCCCTGGGGCCGGGAGGGATGCACCAGCCGCCAGCAACGAGTGCCTGCCGACAGCAGTCGGGGATTATCTCCAGCTCCCTGCCTCAGCGTCGCACAAAAGGACCGGTGCCAGCTGTTCCCTGCTCGTTGTGAAGCTCTGCAGGGAGCGTGTTTCTCAGCGGCTGAGGCTGGAGCTCTTGCTGGGAGTTTATTAGCAGCAGGAGGAAGCCAAGAAGCAAGAGTCCTGAAGTGCTCCTCTGGGGAAACACCGACAGGAGGCCTTGCTGCTGCTTTCTTGACAATTGTCCCCACTGTGCAGCTGGTAGGCTGCAGGGGCCGGCAAGGTGCCTGGAAACGTCACCTTGCCTGAGCAGAGACATTGACTTACTGGAAGGGGATCGCTGAGGAGGGGAGGGAAGGGGAAAGGAGGAAAGGGAAGGCTACGACCCTGCCCTCTTGCTGGGTCCTGCAGCCACCGCTTCTCTCCACAGTTCTCACAGTTTTCATGCTGGAATCAAAGTGCACACGATTTTGTATGTAGATGGTTCCTGGGGTCTCGGTGGCAGCTGCTCCACTGTCAAGCCAGTTTGTTGGTCTGTAGTGAGGCCCGTCCCACCCTATGCTCCTATTTTCCTAGTCTTTCTCGACACTACTAGGGGCAGTGGGGAGCAGGCTCGGCTGTCTTGTACAGCCAGCAGCAGCTCAGCTTGTTGGGAAGGTGGTAGCAGGGAGAACTGTGTCCATGACTGAGAAGCTCCACTGGTGGTCTTGGCCTGGCAGTGTCCACACAGACTGGGCTGTGGCAGCCAGGGCTCCCTGTCTCCTCCTGAGCACGTGCCACAGGATGCCAGCAGTTCATTGGGAACAGTTGGGTTGCATTCGGACATAGTGACAGCATCTGACTCACCTCTATATTGGGCCTTGTCAGGAGGAAGGGGGAGGCTGGAGAAGGTCTCCTAACTGCAGGAGCAGCCTTGGTGTGTGCTGGGAACAGCTGCTTGAAAGCCCTGAGCGTGTGACAACTCCTCTGCGAGGTGGCCTAACCCGCTGGTACCTGTGTACATGCTGAGGGATGTTGATGTCACCTTGATGGGATCCCACGCACTGCAGAGGATGGCGCCTGTGATCCAATACTTGGTGCTTATCTCCCTCTTAACCTTGCTTTTCTGCATGGGGCTTTGTGCTGCAAGCGAGCTGTCTCCTACCTGCTCTTGACGGCTTGCAGTCAGGAGATGTATTTCTGTGTGGGCAGGCGTGGGAAGTAGTGACCATGGTGCCTGGCTGCATTCCAGCTAAATTCCCCCTGCGCTGCTGATCTGAGCTGGGATTTCTTACTGCCCTGAACCACTGTGTGGCTTTACTTGGTGCTATGAAACCTTTCATCTCTTTCTCCTTTGGAAAGAGCTGGGGACTGCTTGCCTTGGTTT
This sequence comes from Aythya fuligula, assembly GCF_009819795.1. NCBI lineage: Eukaryota > Metazoa > Chordata > Aves > Anseriformes > Anatidae > Aythya > Aythya fuligula. The sequence continues at coordinate 10,264,123 of NC_045593.1, read as the reverse complement.
CAAGCTTTGATTTTTGTTCTGGTCCCCGCTGGCTTTTTAACTCATGCATTGTAACTGCCCCTGCTTGAGTTCCTCGCTGCAGACAGCCTGTGTAACTCCTCGACTCTTCCTCTCCTCTGCCCTGGAGAGTCTTGGGAAAAGTGTCTCGCTGCTTCACTGATCGTTTGAGTTCTTGCTAACAGCCCCAAGTGCCCAGCAGCTGTAGAAAATATCCCTTGAGGACAGGTTTAGTTATATTTTGCCTGAGCAGGGTGGCTGATGCTTGCTCACGTGCTAGGGTGCAATTCCCGAGAGGCTTATACTGCTCTGATTTTGGCTTCTGTTGACCTGCTTGTGCTCTTCCACCTCAGCCTTGCATCTCCCCTGCCCTGTAGGCCTGTCCTGCTTAATTTCACCTGACAAAACCAGGGACTGTGTTGTAGCTGCCTTGGCTGGCACACTGCAGCCTGGTTGCATGCACAGTGGTGCTGGTGCAAGGAAAGGGGCAGCAGCTTGCAGCTGGGAACTGTGGGGATAGGAAGGGGGCAACCCACCATTAGATAGGCTTAAGCAGTTTCATCCTTGAGATATTTTTTTGGCTGTGTACTGTGACTCCTTAGTGGCCAAAGGAGTGGTTTTCAGGTACCACAGGGGTTATGCTGAGGTTTGAGCGTGCATTTGTGGAGAGAAGGGAAGGGATGGAGGTAGCAGCTCCCCAGTGAATTTTCATTTAACGTGAGGTTAAGGTGTTGCTAAACCCCAAGGCTGGGGCCCCCATAGTTCTTCTCATAACCTCATGAACTGGTCGGGAGCTTGCTGCCTGAATGTCTGTGTGCTGGCAGAAGTCATTATGGCCACTAAGGTTGTAACGCCGGCCTGTGACACCCCTGCTGCTGCCACCCAAGCCTCTGGCCTTTGTTCTCTCCCACCTTTGGGACTAGGTCCTCTTTCAACATCTGCCATCATGCCACCAAGCCTTCCCGTGCCTGTTGTTCATGGTCGGAGCACTCAGCATCCTCTCCTCAGCCCACCATCTCCCAAAGATGTGGCCTCTGCGGTCCTGCAGGGGCTGGAGGCTCGCAGCCCAGGGAGGCTGCGGCAGGGCAGAGGGAACTGAGCTGCAGCTCCCTAAAAACACACACATGTGTCTCACCAGAGACCTACCAAATGGCGTTGAGTCCCCGTATAAATTCTGACTTCTAAAGTCAAAATTAGGGCTTTTTTAGCCATTTCCTGTTTTAATAGATTTGAGCCAGTGACAAAAGCTGAAGCTCCATCGGGGCGCTTCAGACAAATCGTTCTGCCTACTCATGCCGCAGTCTCCTCTCCAGAAATACTGTAACCTCATTCCTCGAGTCCTCTCACAGAAGACTAAGGATGCATTTCGGCTCACTGCAGCTGGGTTTGCTACTTGTGGTAGCGAAACTGCAAGTACGTTGTCACTGTGGTGATACTGAGGACAGAGGACTGGCCACTCGTGCTGGCTGTTCTGCCAAGGGAGACTGGCTACTACACCAAAGAATTTAGAGTCAAGAAAAGTTTTCCAAGGGCTGGAGATCCTCCTTCTTTCACTGACATGTTTAGTCTTTACCAGCTTTCCCCAATGGCCCTCAAGCTGATTGTTTGGCTGCTGTTCTTCTGAGTATGTTCAGGATGACAGAGTTAACATTTGTCCAAGGCTTGATGACCTCGGAATGACAACATGCTGCTGGTGGTGGAACAGATGTGGCTGTGCTTGTTTATTTAAAACCCCCAAAAGTGTATGGTTGAAAGTACTCATCAGGGCCCAAGCCAAGGAAAGCTGATGTGCTGGGGGAGAAGGCTCTGCCCTGGATCCTCCCGTTCAGGTTGTCACCAGAGCTGGATGGTTCCCTGGAGCTGGTGGGAGCTGTGCAGTCCTGACCCTTCCCTTCCTCCTGGCCACCATCTCCCCAATTTGGAGCACTCCATATGGAATGTCCTGTGGGGTGGGATGTCCTTAGGGCTGGGAGGAGAAGAGGGCAGCATTAGAGCAGGCCAGGGCTCCAGCATGGCATCTGGTGTCCTCTTGATGGCACAACTTGGAGGCAAACCAGTGCTGGCTGCTCCTGAGCTCTGTTTATTTTTATTTTATTTTTTATGTTTTATTTTTTGAGTGGAAGTGCACAAAGCTATGTGGGGTAGCCCTGGGGGCAGTGATTCCGTGTTTTATTTCTGGTCTGCGTGTCCCCTGGCTAAGTGTGCCATCCTCAGGGGAGAAGTTTCCACCCTCTGCCCCTCAAAGCCATTTTTTTAGTGGCGTGCCCTGCTTGGCAGTGGCTCCCTGCCTGTCTGTGCAGGAGGGCAGCTCTGCTACCATACTTCCTCATCCCTCCTTGGTGGGCCAGGCCCAGCGGGCAGGGAGGGATTTTTTTGTGTCCAGCGTGTGCTTAGTGCAAAACCAGCCATGGTGGGGAAAGCACCCTGGGGGGCTCCCTGTGCCCTGCTGCTGGCAGCATGGGGGCTGTGCTTTGGGGGCACCATGTCTTGGGATGTGTCCGTTCCCCGCAGTCAGTTCCCGTGCCCCATCCCCGTCTCTCTGTCCCTCAGCGCCCCGGGGCTTTTTCCCCACAGAAAGCACCACAACACATAGAGCCGGGAAGGCGAAGCTCGCCAGCTGCGAGTTTTGGACCTTCCCGGCCGCCATCCCTCCTTCTCCGCGCACCTTCATCCGTTGCCTTGGCAACGGCGGCTTCCCGCCCGCCCCGCCGACCAATGGGACGGCGGGGCGGGCGGGCGGCGGCCAATCAGAGGAAGGCGGGAAGGCGGACGGCGGGCGCCGCCATGATGGGGCCGTGAGGCGGCGGCGGCGGCCATGAAGCGGCAGCGGGGGGCGGCCCCGGAGCCCGGCTGCCTCCGCGCCTGGGCGGCCGAGAGCGAGGCCCTGGCAGGGCGATGGCGGGTGCGGAGCCTCCCTCCCCGCTCCCCCGGGGCTGTTCCCGGGCCGGCTGCGGCGTGAGGGCAGCGGGTGAGTGCGTCCCTTGCAGGCAGCGCGGCGCGCCGGGCCCCGAGGTGCTGAGGCGGCGGCGAGGCAGCAGCGAGGAGCCTTCGGGGAGCTGCTGCTGCGGATGAGGGGTGAGTGAAGGGCCCGGCCCCCGGCTTCTTGTTGGCTGCGGGCGCGAATTGCGTGGGTTGGAAGCGCCGGTCCTCAGGGCTGCAGAATCGCAATCGTTAGCGTTGGAAAAGCCCTTCAAGACCATCTGGTCCAACCATCCCCCTACCGCCACTGTCACCCACTGAACCCTGTCCCCAAGCACCACGTCCAACCTTTCCTTAAACACCCCCAGGGACGGTGACGCCACCACCTCCCTGGGCAACCCATCCCAGTGCCTGACTGCTCTTTCTGAGCAGAAATGTCTCCTCATTGCCAACCTGAACCTCCCCTGGCACTGCTTGAGGCCATTCCCTCTAGTCCTGTTGCTAGTTATCTGTGAGCAGAGGCCAACCCCCAGCTCCCCACACCTTCCTTTCAGGTAGCTGTAGAGAGCCACAAGCTCTGCCCTGAGCCTCCTTTTCTCCAGACTGAACAACCCCAGTTCCCTCAGCCACTTACAGGATTTGTGCAGACTTCACCAGCTTCATAGCGCTTCTCCAGATTTGCTCCAGGGCCTCGGTGCCCTGGGGGATGCAGCTGGGCTTTGGGGTGCCAGGAAAAGGTGAGCAAGCTGTTCCCTGTGAAGCTGTGGGACTGGGTTGCTTGTCACCGTGCTACACTGAGGAGCTGTAACTGGGCCAGGGAGGAGTCCTGAGCAGAGGGAGAGGTGCTCTAAGGACCACTTACAGAGCATCGCAAGGGCTGGGTTGTCCTGTGGTGATGCTTGGGGAGACACAGCACGGGAAACCTGTGCAAGGGGATAGATCTGTGCTGGAAGAGGGTAGGCTGCTGGTGTGGTGTTCTCTTGGATGTGCTGGAGGGTCTCTGGCCTGGAGAACTGCTAACACTTGGGCTAAATCAGTATTGGCACCTGGAGAGGTGGGTGACAGCTGCTGTCACTCTGTGTAGTGCAGTCCCCAAGCTGTAAAATCTCACAACAATAATGCCAACAAAAAAAATATTGATAGGAAACTTCTGTTGTCACAGAGCAGGATGATAATACATCAGCATGGATGGCTGTAGGGTTTCTTCAAGCCATATCCAAGCAGCTCAATCTCTTGTCAAACTGGCTTTGATTACAGGGCTGCCAGCTGCCCTCCCCACCTTGCCTCTGGAGCTCACCGTCCTGTACAACTCCCTGCTCTTTGTTTTGGGAACATCAGACCGTGTTATCGAAGGAGAAGCAGAAGGAATACGTCAGGGGCTGCTCAGGGGTAAGGAGAACAATCTCTGTGCTTTGGTGATGTCCCGCAACTGGCCAGAGGAGGGGGAACTGTGAGCGAGGAAGGCTGGATCTGCCAGGAATGGAGGAGGTGGAGCTGCTCCTGAGGGAGGGGGGGTGATGCACAGCTGCGTGGCCTTCAGCCTGCTGCGGAAGGGCAGAAAGCTTTAAGGGAAATGAGAGTTTTCAAGGCATAAAGTGCCAAGTCTCTAGCAAAGTTGTAGTGTCAGTAGAAAATAAGTGGTTTTATTAATTATGCTGTGCTGGGTTCAAATAAAACTCGCTGAAAAAGGCTGTAAGTTGGAGAGGGATCTGCAGTGTTGGTGTGTGTTTGTTCTTGGGCAAATGTCCTCAGGAGGACTTAGCAAAACACAGGTGTCTCCTGTGTGTGCAGTCATTAACTCCACTGTCCGAGAGCTTGGTTCCTGTGCTGCTTCTGTAGCCTGGGCAAACCCACAACCCCCTCTCATTTCTTGCTGCGAGGAGCCCTTGCTTGCTTCAGCCTTTCTCTCCCTCTTGGGACGATGTCTGTTACAGGGCACTGACCTGTCTTATGCCTGGTTTCTTTCTTGCTGTTTTTCTGTGTTTGTCTTGCTTTTGATTTTCGGCTTCCCTCTCTTCCAGTTCTGGAGGCTTGTGGAAGCTCTGGGCAGGACCTCAGCACAGAGGAGCTGTGGCAGAAGGTGCTGCAGGAGGTGACCGATGAGACGCTGCGGGCCCCCCTGCACCGACTGGGGGCCCTGCAGGCAGCGTGGTGGCTGGCTGCCAGCCGCTTGCAAAGCGTCGCCGGCCTCTTCCAGCTCCTGAGCAGCACTGAGGTAACTGTGCACGTGTGGGTGCTGTTCCAGCGTACCACCCCTACAGCTCTAGTGTGCATTAGTCATCTTCTCGTAGCTTTGGGGGATCCTTAAGCTGGCTGCCCCTCGTTATCCTGCTGGTCCTGTTGCCTCCTTCGCTCTGCAGCTGGCATCTGAAGCTTTTCTGGGCAAGTCAGGTGTTCTGCACCTGTGAGTGGGCATGAGCCAGCTCACTGTGCCTCAGAGGGATGGTGCCTGACTTGTTTCTGCTGCCAGCAGCCCCATTTAGTCTGGTGGATGAGAAGCACTTGTATTTAGGCTTCTTGCTGTCACTGTGAGTTTCCACGTGGTCACAGTGTGTGCCCTACCTGTATCTGTGCAAACCCAAATAAATACCTGCCAGTTTGCTAAAGAACGCAGAGCTGACATAAATATTGTATTTGTCATAAATCCCACTCTGCAAAATGTTTCCGTAGCGTTTGGAGATCTGAGTGCTTCCCAGCTGGTGTGAGTAATCCTCTGCCTGGCATCCACACAGCCCCGCTGCATTTGTGGGTCCTGGAATAGCTCCCACGTGCTGCGGTCCTGGGCCTTGGGGTGCTGAGCCAGGTGGCTGGGGCCGGCTGGAAGGGGCTGCAGGTGGACGTGCGGCCTCTGCAGGGGAGCAAGCTGTGGATGGTGGGACAGAGAGGAACCTTTGCTGCTGATGGGGGAGCCAGGTTATGGGAGGGGGTCCCTGTCTTTTCAAATGCCCTCAGGCAGCAGCCAGGTCTGCCTTGCTGGGTGTCCCCCAAGCTGAGGACAGCTCGCTCGGAGGTGTCGGGGTGCTGCCTGGGGTCAGCAGTCACACTGAGGAGGCGGTAGGACCTTGCTCCCCAGCACAGGGAGCACTGTGAAGGGTTTGGTGGGGGAGTTCTGTTCCCCTGTGCCCTGGGATCATTGTTTCCTGCTCCCCCTCAGCGTTCCCTGCTCTCTCTCGGTGTGCTCACAGGATTCGGGGAGAGTTCCCTGCAGCGTTGGGGAGAATGAGCTCCTTGCTCTCCTCAAGGCATGGAAGGTGCCGGCAGAGGGGGCTTCCATGTCCCTTGTACAGAGCGCTGAGGACTTGAAGGAGACCCTGTGCACTGCAGCAGCCTTCCTGCAAGGTTTGTAGGGATATTCCCGTCCCTGCCACTCCTTCCCCTAGTCTCTTGTCCCAGGGCCCCCTCTCCCTGCCGTTGTCCCTTTTGCTCTTTCCAAGCAAAACAGCTGTTAGGCTTTTCAGGGCTCTTCTGTAGGAAAAGGACCTTGGCTGAGCCTTTGGGTCTCAGTTTTGTCGTTTGGTGTCCAAATTGCTTCTCTGCTTTTTTCCCAGCTAAGTCTCTGTGCTGTCACTGGGTGTTCTCTGCACGTCTGTGGCTTTATGTTGGTGTCTGGGCCCTGCAGTGATCTTGCAGAAAGTGGAAGCCTGGCAGAAGAGGATTGTCCTTTCTTCTGTCTGTCTTTTGGTGCCTGCCTGTTTGCGAACACATTGTTCCTGCTGGATTACAGTGCTGTGGGAGCCACGCAAAGCTGTTGTGCAGCCTTGTAGCCTGGTATTGCAGCACGTGATTGATCTCATCTGACTGCTGAGTTCTGTTCTGGCCAAGCTTTTTGCTCACTCGCTGTCCTGCCAACAGCTGCAGGGCAGCCAGCGTTGCCTTGCTGTGTTTGGTCTGCACACGGGGCCTTTGTGCGTGTAGGGAGAGCAGGAGATGCTGCACACAGACCTCTCAAAAGTCTCTCAGGAGGTAATAGTGCTCCCAGCAGGGAGGTGACAGATCTGAAGGTGTCATAGGCAGGCGTCTTGGTGTCTGGGCTTGGAAACTGCTATTATTTCTGCTGGATACTTCCACACAGAGTGTCGTTTTTCTGTCAAACAAAAGATCCCTGTGGCAGCAGGAGGGAAAGGGCACGTTGGGGCGTAGCGTGGCCTGAGCCATGGGCCTGGTCCCCTTGTGGGGGGCTGCGGGATCCCCTGGGAGGGGTAGAGGTGAGGGGGATCTACCTGTGCTTGTTCAGGGGCAAGGCTGGGTGGGAAGGGGAGCTGCAGAGCTGAGGTGTCAGTCTGTCCTAGGGCTACAGGAGATGGAGGCCGGGAACCTCCCTGCTGCCCTCTCCCTTCTCCAAGAGGCTGCAGGAGGATTGTGCTCCAAGAGGGTCCTGGCCCAGATCTACACCTGCCTCGGCTGCTGCGCTCGGCAAATGGTAATGGCCAAACCTCTGCCCTGCTGGCAGGAGAGGGGAAACAGCAGAGAGCTGCATGGGGAGGCTCAGGCTGTCTGCGCTGCCTCTCTGTGGTCCTAGGCTGCTGCAAGATGAGGTGTGGAGCAGAAGTTACCCTCGTGGCACCATTCTCCTTGGGCAGCTGCAAAACCCAGGCAGGGATTTTGTCTGAGCATAAGGGGTCGATGTAAAGAGAGGCTCAAAAATCAGTCCCAGGGAGGGAGGGAGGCTGAAGTGCTGCAGCCTGGTGATACGAGCATGCTGCCTTGTAGCAGTGGGTGAGTTCTGTGAGGGAGCCTGGCAGTGCAGAGGGGCTGGGAATCGCTGGGATGTCCTGTACGAACCTGCTGCCCTTGCTTAGGGGGATCTCTGGAGTAGCAGAGCAGAATGGTAAAGGCGTCAGCAAGATGTCCTTGAAACTTCCATCTCTTCCCATCTACCTAGGGCAAGCCTCAGACAGCTCTTCAGCACCTGAAGCGGGCCCTCCAGGTGGACTTCCAGTGCCTTCCTGCCCTGTACCACGTGGCAGCAGTGTACCAGGAGCTGGGGGAGACGGACGTGGAGCTGCAGGCCCTGGGTCTGCTCTATGAGGTTTGTCTGCTTTCTGTTCTGCTGCTGCAGGCTAGTTTTTTGCCCAGCAGAGCCTGCGAAGAGCTTCAAGCAGGCTTCTGCCTTCTAGGGGGCTGTTTTACTCTGCTGTTTTTTCAGCAGTGGGCAGGAAGGAGCCCACTTCACTTGGTCAGGAACCCCTGCTCACACCTGGCTGTTGGATGTAGCAAGACCTCCGAGTCCCAGTTTGTGTTCTCAGTGGCTTGGGAGAAGAGGCTGTGCTCTAGTGCCAGAGAGTATCACTGTTAATAAAGCAGCCAGTAAAGAGGCCTTCACGAGACATATTGTGGCTGTGAGGGAGTGTTTGTTAGCCCTAGCAGCCTTGGTCTGTCTGGGAGGAGCAGCTCACAGCAGGAAACACTGAGTTGGCTCTTCAGATGTTTGAAATGCATAACAGACAAACGGCTGCAGAGAGCGAGCCCTCATTACCGATGGCCCAAGATCTGGTCTAACCAGGTCTGTGGCTGTGATGGGAGGTGCTGTTCCAGGCAGCTCAGAGCACCTTCAGCCCAAAATCAGAGGCACAGCATCCTCTGGGTGGTCTTGCACATCTCCTGATGCTGTGTCTCCGTGATTCTGGTTTGCTCTTCCGTTTTACTGGAAATGGCTGTGCTGTAATGAGTAAGAGCAGCGTGGTTGTGCTTGTAGGGTACATACAGCCCTTCTGCTTGTCTGGGTGCATCTGCAGATGCCAAAAACAAGTGATTGCAGCTGCTTAGGACTCGAGCAGGGTTGTGCAAACCATATTTTCTGTTCCTGTTTCACAGGCTCTGGAAAAAAAACCTCCGTCAGCTGCTTCCTCCAGTCCATATTTTCTAATCCGAACAGAGCTCCTCGTCCACACACCAATCCACATTTCTCTCCTTCGCCATCGGCAGCCCTCTGAAGTGAAGTACCTGCTGGCACAGCGGTGTCTTCAGGAGGGGAGGTAACAGCTGCCTCCATTCTGCTTGCAACACACTGCTTGTTTGGGATCTGTGGTTATTCTCCATGCCCCTGGAAGCAGCCCAGTTCAGTGCTGCTGTTAGAGGTCTGCTGAAGTGGTGGGGCTTGTAACCAGAGCGAGTACGGTGCGGGGAGCGCCTGCAGGCTGGTGATTCAGGTTCAGCCTGGATGTTGGCACTTCTTGGGCTCACCCTGCTCTTCCTACCACGTGTCCTGTCCCTGTTGCAGGGTGGCTGATGCAGTGGAGCATTACCTGGATTTTTTGGCTGTGCTTCAGGAGGGGCTGCAGCAACAGGCAGGTATCTTGGTGAAGAGTTCCCTTGGGAACTTGGTAGGTGAGGTTCGGATCCCCATCCTGAGGCATGGGCCTGAGCTTTGTACCTGGACTCCAGGCTTCAGTGTCTAGTTTGAGATGTGAAGGAGATGAGCAGGGGGCGTGCACCTGCGGCGTGTCTGCCTTTGGACTCACACCAGTGACCACTTGCCACTGCTGTCTGGGGAAAAAGCTTCCCTTTAAACCGTGGGGAGCAGCTGTTGGCCTGGCTTTGGATGGCCTTCACTTTAGGAGCAGGGCTTCACCTTCTTGGATGTTGAGCTGTTGCTGCTTTGCAGCCTCCTCCAACAGGCTCCAACGTCTGTGGGAGACGGTCTGAGCTTTGCAGTAAGCGCAGGGTCCTTCTGCTCGGTAGGATGCGCTGCAGCTCTGTCTGAGCACTGCCGTCACTTCTCCCCAGGTGCCCCTGGATGGTGGCTCAGCTCTGCCCAGAATCCCTGAGGCATTCCTGGAAGCAGCATCCGCCTTGCAGCAGGACGGGAGGCACCGGGATGCCATAACGGTGTGCGAGGAGGTCATCAGCCGGACAAATGACCTGATCCCACGGACATTACAAGTTGAGGAGGGGCTGGAGCAGCCAGAGAGCCCCTCGCCTGGCACAGGGCTGGCCGGGGGGCTCCTGTCCCAGAAGAGGGAGAGTCTGCACTGCCTCACCTGGAGAGCAGCTGCCTACCTGCACCAGGGCTGGGCGTGGGTCAAGCTGGGCGAGAACAAGGAGGCCGTAACGCAGTTCAGCAGGTGACGAAGTCCCCCAGGAGCCCAGCAGGCAGCAATAGCTGGTGTGGGCAGAGCACAAATCGGCGTGGGGGCTGATGTGACAGCGTGCAGCTGACTTCCCAGCCCAGGCACGGTGCTGAAGTTCATCTGTCCTCCCACCTGCAGGTGCCTCAGCGAGCTCTTGCGGTTCCCCTTTTGTGGGCCTGGTGCAGAACCGACAGGTGAGGCTGTCCGCAGCGCTGTGCTTGGCAGTGGCGGGGAAAGGAGCGGGGCTGCGGTCCCACTGCCACCTCTGGCAGGAGGCACTTGTCCCGGTGTGCTGAGCTCTGCGCCACGCTGGGCCTCTGAAGGGATGGGCTGGTTGGGCTGGGGCAGGGTTTGCCCTCAGCTCTGCCTCCTTCCCTGCTAGGCGACATTAAATGGTTGTGACCTGGAAAGCTTCTCAATTTGGGATTCCAGGGGGTAGATTTGCACCAATTTCTGCAAATAAGCAGCCAAAGGCCAGGCTGCTGCCTGCTGAGGTTGCTGTTGAGCTGCAGGCTTGTAAGGCACTGAGCTCTCGGTGGTTTTTTTGCTCGTTCCCTCTGCTGCCTCCTTGCCTCTCCCAGCCTGGCAGCCAGAAGCTGAGCTCCACCACGAGATGTTTGTGGAGCTGGCGCACGAACAGCCCGAGTAGACGTGTGGCCTGTTCTACCACTGCCCTGGGCTGCGGGGGCAGTGTCTGGAGGGCGCTGTCTGCAGGTGTGCGTGTTTTTCTTTTCGTGACAGGGGATCTCCTGGCAGAGGTGGAGGTTCTCCAGAAGATCAGGTTGCTTTCCCTCATTGGGCGAGGTGCGCAGTTCCTGGAGCTGGGGAAGCACAAGGAGGCCTTGCTGGATTTCCATTACGGCTTGCAGGTCTCGCCAGGTGAGAGGCTTTTTTGTGCTGCTTGGAGGGTTCACCCATGGGCACCCGGACCAGCACCTTCTGCTCAGTGCTCCAGCAGCGCTGAAAAACTGTAGGGATGTGAGCTTTAGCACGGTCTGCCACGTCTGCTGCTCCCAGTCCTGACCCAGAGCCTCGCACTGGCGCTGCAGGCCTGCTTGCAGACAAAACCCGGGCCCCAGCAGAGGAGGGGCTGGCTGTGCCGCAGGGCTGATGTCATCTGCCTTGGCTTCTGTCCTGGCTGCCAGCCCCGGGGCTGATTAGAGCCCCGTGATGCAGCCGGGAAAAGTCCTCCCCCGTGACACCACCTCTCCTCCTCTGACGTGTCTCGCAGGTGACCCAGCTGCTGCCTCTTACCTGGTGCAAGCCCTGTGGAAGCTGAACCGAAGGCAGGAGGCGGCCGCTCAGTGGCAGAAGCACTTGGCGAGGCCCACGGGGGAAGACGGGCAGCAGGAAGGGCAGGGAAGGTGCGTTGTGGGGCATTTGGGATGTCCAACAGCTGCAAACAAGAGCTCCAGCAGTGCGCAGCCCGTGCTTTAAACTCGGGGCCGTTTATCTCTTCCTGCAGCTTGAGTGTGTCAGAGGAGCTCCCCTGTTGTCTTTGACAGGAGGGGTGAACTTCCTAGTAACACCAAGGGAGTACCACAGACCCTATTGCTGCAACGCCCTTCTTTTTCAGGCCCTTCCCTTTGTACCTGGTTTCGTGTGTGAAGCAGGCGGCCTTCCCACAGAGGGAATCTCTTGCCGGCAGCATACAGGATTACCTCGGGATCACGAGCCAGGATCCCTTCAGCTAACCCAGCCCCGTCCTCATCACACCCGCTGGAGTCTCCCTGCACCGGGGTGACACTGGGACTCCCCCAGGACTCAGAGCTGCTCTTGGGTGAAGCTGGATTTCCCAAAAGACAAAACAGATTCCCTTTTCTAATAAATTTTCTAATAAAGCCTCACATTTATTAAATTTATGTAAGTCTTTTTTTTTTTTTTCTGTGCCCTCTTTCTTCCAGCAATTCGGAGCCCTTGAATTGCTGCTGTGTGCATTGTCTTTTTACTCGCTCTGAGTGAATGTCCTCTGCCCGTGCTGTCCCAGCCTTGGGTGAGCCTTGTCTCTCACAAGCCTAAAGAAAGGGTTGAAAACAACTTTTTGGTGCCCGACACGACGAGGCCCTGAATGTATGGCCTCAATAACTAGGTCGGTGCTGATGAGGCAAGAACTTGGCCTCGACCCAAAGTAGGCTGCGGGGTGAAACTGTGCTCCTGAAGAGGTTAAATTCAGTGGGGCCCCACTCCGCTGTGCTCAGCTTGCTCTTGTTCACTCCCACCTTACTTCAGCCCTAAAAAAAATGAATTAGGCGCAGGAGCACGGGAAATTAATAATTAATTTATTCATAAGCACCTGCAGGAAAACAAGGGAGTGGCTGGCTGGGAGCAAGCATCAGCAGTGCTCGGTGTTCTCTGAGGTAACCGGAGGGAGCTCACCATCAACAGAGCCCCCCCACAAAAAAACAAAAACCTTAGAACAGGAGAAACCCCCCCAAAACCCGCCCCGGGCCCGCGCGACAGGCTGGGGCCGGGCTGAGCCCTGGCGCGCTCAGCGCACGAATGCCTCTGCCCGAGCTGTCAATCACCCGCCTCCCGCTCCTCCTATTGGCCGCTGGCGGGGCGGCCCCTCCCCCTCCCTTTTCCTATTTTTACCATTGGCCGCCGGGCTGGCGTTGCCAGGTAGATCAGCCACGACCGTGCGAGCCCCGCGATTGGCTGCCCGCCGCGGCGCTTGGCTCGCGCCGATTGGGAGGGGGAAAAAGGAGAGGGACGGGGCGCAGAACCCGAGCGCCCTTTCCCCCCCTCCCCACACTCTTTTCCCATTGGCTGAGCCCCCGCCGGCCGGAATTTCTGATTGGCCGGCGCGCGCTGTTGCTAGGCAGGCGAGGCGGCGCGGGGCGGAGCTCCCCCTTCCGATGAGTCGGCTCTGAGGCCGAGGCAGCGCCGAGCACCCCGAGAGCCGCCGCCGCCCGCCCGCCGCCGCCACCACCACCACCACCACCCCCCGCTGCCTGCCCGCCGCACACCCCGGCAGCCTCCTTCCTCCGCCGCCCCGCTCCGAGGAGCCCCGAGCCCCTTCCCCTCAGCGCCATGGCCTCGGGATCCGAGTAAGTGCGGGCCGCGGCCTAGCCCTGCGGCCTAGCCCTCCCCCTCCCCCCCCACCCTCCTCCATTTCTCCTCCTCCTCTTCTTTCTCCTCAGGGCCCCGGCGATGGCGCCGTGCCCGGCCGGAGGGGCCGCGGCTGCCCGATCCCGCTGTGTCATGCAGGCCCCGCGGAGGCGGGGCTGGGCGGCTGGGGAGGGGCCGCGGCCTCGAGCGCGCTCCCGAGCCGGGCGCGTGCCCGCGGGGGGCCCCCCCGTGCACCCCCCCCCCCCCCCACCCCTCAGCATCGAGTCACTGAGGGGGGGGGGGGGAGGTGAGGCCGGGCCGGGGCCTCCCTCACGAGGCCTCCCCACAGCCCCGAGGCCTCCCCCCCCAGGCTCAGGGCCCGGCCCGAGGCCTCCCCGCCTCGTCCCGTGCCGGTTTCGGGCCCGTCCCGGCGCTGTGGGGGTGGGTGTGTTGTGGCAGGGCCCCCCCACTGAGCCGTGGTGGCTCCTGGCCCCTCGGTATGGCCCCGGTTTCCAGGCCCCGGATCGGCTTTCAGGCCCCTCAGCACGGAGCTGAGCGGCGGTGCTCGTCCCACATGCGCTGGGCGGCGAGGGGGGTGTTAAAAATAGCACCCAAAGGCATTTCCCAAATCCAGGAGCGCCTGCTGGGTCCTACCAAGGCGTGCCCAGAATCCGGTGAGCACGGCAGAGCTAAGAAGCAATAGGCCCCAAACCCGGTTTTGCAGCTGGCCGAGGTGAACGCTGCCCTCAAAAGAAACGTGCGCTGTCACAAAGTTATCACCGCCACCTAGGAACCCGCAGAAGTTATTCTGCAACAAGAGCTGCCTCTTAGCTGCGATTCTGGGCTCAGTGCCGTTGGCAACCATCTTGCTGAGCCGAGCTTCAGCACTGCAGGAGCCACCAGAGCGTGGTTTCTGAAGAGCTTCTCGTTTTCATGTGCCTACCTACCTGCCTGAGGACTTGGCCTCTCAGGCATGGGGATGAACTCACTGCTTGGTTGCCCTGTGTGTGGCTGCAGTCATCAGAAACATCAGTCATTTGTTTTAGTGGATAAAATGCATTTTGGATTTATAATACTGACTTAGGGAAAGCAGTTCAGCCCATAACATGGGTGTTCAGGGTCAGGGTTGTAAGAAACTACTGACAGGTTTGTCTCAAAAGAAGGTTCGTGAGGGCATTCATTTAAAAGGCCCACCAGCCTCCAGAAGGCGAGATTGTTTTCACTTTCATTGCTGAAGCTGGAATCATTTTGAGTCAGGGACTTTTCCACGATATATTTACCACAGACTTGCAGGAACATCTTAGTTCCCTAGTTCATGGGGATTTTTGGAGATTAGTGCTTGTTTTCAGAAGAATTGCTTGCCAGTAATTGTCTTCTGCTCTCTCCTGATACAGTCTGCTGTAACATGTAGCCTTTGGGCATTAATGTGTACTGAACAAGGGGTGCTCTGACAGAGAAAAACATAGAAATGTTAAAAGTTGTTAAAATGTCCCCCCTCCCCTTCCCAGTGTAAAATGGGTCTGTTGGGCTGCTTCACTGAAAGAAAAGGGGGCTAAGAATGAGGCTTGGGAACCCATTTTTGGGGGGCTTCAGGGGCTAGTACATGTTTGCTTCAATTTTACTGATGTCTTGTGCTTTATGTACAAGTTTGCCCATTAACTGTGCAGGGGATTATGTCCTCACTCCTGCCCTCTGTCTAGGGGCAAGCTTTGAATTTCCTTTTAATCCCCAAGCAGCTCTAAAGCTATGTTTTGTGTTCAGTTTGTCTCTTTGTTGAGTCGGTGAAAGAAGTGAGGGAGAAGGAAAGTGTGTGAGGGAGCTGACACAAGGGATGAGTTGGGGAGATGATCTAAAGAAGCTGCAGTTTCTGACAGAAAACTCATTGGGGAGCTTTAAAAATTGCTTAGGTTAGCAGTCTGCCTTGGCCCCTCACCGAAGTTTACCAGCATGCATAGGAAAGTTGGCAGAAGAGGATCACGACCCATGCTTTAGGCTTTCCAGCTTAGTATTTTCAGTTCAGGCTCTCCTTCCCTGCTCTGTAGATGTTGTCTGAGTGTGGCTGAGGGGTGCAGACATATTTTGCTCTGTCATTTCACTTAATGCATGAGGAATCCCCAGGAGAGGTGCAACGAGGGCAAATGGTGATGGTAATGTTCTCAGCTGCTCCAGGAAGACTGTCAAAGTCCTTACACTTGTCTGCAGGAGAAACAACATCGCTTGCCTGTGTAGCTGTCATGTAATTTCCTAACACTTTTGGTTCGTTGTCGGCACAACTCTTAGGTCAGAGAACTGAAGCTGAGCCCAAGCATTTAGGTATCTGTGTGCTGTTTCCAGGATACCTTTATTCCTTTCTTAATGCCCCCAAGTTTTTCGATTGCTTTAAGTGCAGTAATGTACTGATAGCATTGATCCAGCCCTCACTTCTTACTTAGGGAACTGCAGATTCAGTTCTTCAGTACCAAAACTTTGTTTTCACATTCAGCAGAACTAAATGTACCTCTTGCTGTGTACTGGAAGATTGCTGAACTTTGTTTTCCCCTCCAATTCTTCTACAGCTTTTGCATTATTGAAAGCTTTGGTCAAAAAAGCTTTCTCTTGTTGCCCAATTCCTCTTCCATTTATTTTTCTCTGGAGTCACAGTCCATTTTTTAGGCTGCATTACAGTCTCTGTGTCCTGAGGGAGAGCTACTCAGTTTCAGTGCCAGTTCATGCAGCCAAACTCCTGGCAATGGTTTCTTATCAGAAGCTCTTTGGATCCACATCTCGTGTGGAGGGGTGTGAATTACATTCAGCCTCTGAACTAAATAGAAGTATTGTTGCTTGCTGGTGTCCCCTAATTGAACTTCTTAAATGCACCTGCTGAATTAATTTCCAGTGTCCAGGAGCTGATGTCCTTACAAGCACTTTGTTATTTCTGCCTGCTGTTTTAACTACAAGATGCTATCGGACCTGACAGTTTATTTATTTCAGTTTTCTTAGTGCTCTGTTAGGTTTTCATGGAAATCCCAACCCTTTTAGGACTCTCCTAGCACCATGTTTTAGATTGAAGATGAAAGTCGTGAGCTTCTTCCTGGATGTGTCCAGCAGACTTCCTTGTCTCTCCTTTGGGTTTCGAGAGTGGATGCATAACACTTGACATGCTCATTGACAATGTTAATTTCTTACCTATTGCACTCTTAATGAAGAAAGGGAAAAGGCAACTTGGCCAGTGCTGGCAGTCCTGGAAAGACATGTTTTACAACTCCTTGTTTTGTTTGCTTAAAATAAGGTCATCCTCATTTGCAATGTGTTTCCTATGCTAGTATAGTTTATGCAAAGCTTGAAAACCTTTTGGAAACAAGCTGGCTGCTCTCGTAGGCTTGTATTGTTCCCCTCTTCTTTTGAAGCCTCAGAGAGAGGAGCCAATACTGCACAGTCAGTCTTCTGTCTCTAGGGTGTGAGGGGTACCTCAGGTAACAGTGCTGGAGGTATGTCACACCTCTGTGATGTACCCCTAAGAGATGCAGTGAACACACTAAGCGAAGCTCTGCTGCAGCATGCTGCGTTCATGCTGTGCAGCTGCTTGCTCTGCCACTTCCACTCAGGGTTGGATTTCTTCTGGTGGTTTTGTCCCTAAAAGAGCTAAACAGAGCCAGAGAGTGCAGACAGCACAGCTGTACTCAGAGCTTCCTGCTCTCTGCTGGTGCTTGCTGCTCGCTTAGGACAAAGACAGGTATTCTTTGTTTGTTTGTTTTGTCTCATTAGGATCAAGCCAAAGTCTGCATCATTTTCTGTTACGTCCTTAGATGTTGGCACTTGTGGACTATCTTGAGAAAGTAGTCAGATGCCTATGAAGGGAAGTTCCAACAGTCTCTTAATGTTTTGATTGGCTAATGTACAACTTCCAAGATCATCTTGGTTCAAGTTGTTTTTTTTTTTTTTTGAAATGAATAATTTGCTGTATTAGATTTTGAAGGAAATGATTTAATCTGCCTTTATCCCCCTTTCCTTGCTGTTTGTTTTGCTTCATTTTTGTCACGACAAACAAATTATCTGTCACACTTCTTGTGGTGTAGTGGGCTAGAGCTGCTGTGACTCCTATGAAGATATTGCAGAAAGGTGCTTATATCCTTAAAAAAAAAAATAAATCACATTTTTAGTGAACACTTGGATATTTCTACTGGCTTGCTGGGTTTAACTAATAGCCCTTGACAGGCTAAACTCTTACAGCTCTTCCTGTCAGGGGAGCTGCAACATTGTGATTTAATTCCCCTATTTATCTGGGATTTGTCATCAGATAGACTTAAACTTTTGTTTCGGTTGCAGTGGTTACATGTGATTGCAGATGAGTCTGACTAATTCTTTTAGGCGAAACATCTTACAGTCAGCAACATCTCACTGACCACTTCTTTTCACCGATAGCTTCGCAGCTATTTCCATTTGAGGCTGGTAAGGTAGTTAATACTTACTCACAGAAAGCGTTCTGGTTTGCACACCTGAAGTGGGTACCTGCGAAGAATATTCTCCTTTGTCTTACAAACAAGTATGGTTTTTAAAAGACGTGACAACAAAAGCCTATAGGAAACGGAGACCAAAGCATGGGGGTGACTGGAGAGGGAGGAGTGGTATCGCTGAGACTCATAACTTGTGTTTTCTTCCCCAGTTCTAAAGCGGATGACTTATCGACTGCAATTCTGAAGCAGAAGAACAGGCCCAATCGGTTAATTGTTGACGAAGCCATCAATGAAGACAACAGTGTTGTGTCACTGTCCCAGGTGCGTCATCAGGGAAAATCAAAGCATTTCATTTGGGTAATACGCAAGCTGTTGCTGTACGTTGAAAAAACTTGAAATTTAACTTTGCAACATGAATCTAACTATTTGTATAAGAAGCTGCAGCTGTTACAAGCGAGGGAGGTGGGTTGTCTTGTTCTTGAGTGCTCTTCCATGCTAAAATATATTTTGATGATGATCTTTTAAGATTCTGTTGAGTTTAAGCCCTTAGTCTGGCTTCAGGATTAGCTCATGACCACTATAGTGGGATCCTGTCTTTGTGGATTTAGTTCTTGTCTTCCGACATGTAATTCTCCAAAGTAACTCCCCTTCAAACACTTGAATTCTTGTTTTGTCAAAAGCTTTCTCTAATGTTGTTGTTGTTTATAGGCAAAAATGGATGAGTTGCAACTGTTCAGAGGAGATACTGTTCTGCTAAAAGGAAAGAAGAGGAGGGAAGCAGTCTGCATTGTTCTGTCAGATGATACCTGCTCAGATGAGAAGATTCGCATGAACAGGGTTGTTCGCAATAACCTGAGAGTGCGCCTGGGTGATGTGATCAGGTGGGGACTGCTTTGCTGCCTGTCGTGTGTCCCTGGATTATCTAAATAACTTCTGCACTGGCCCTGAATTCATTCAGTCAGTAGCAGAGGCAGGATATGCAGGAAGTATCCTTAAGTCTTTCAGAGGAGACCTCAGATACATTTTCAAGTGCATGGCTTATGTCAGGGATCTCAGTTAATTTTTGGGTGTATTTCTGGCTGTGTGCATATTAGGGTTAATACTAAAAAACAATGGTAACGATTCTTGAAGTCTCTTCAGCACTTTCATGAGCCCAGGTCCTGCCATTAAATTGAATAGTTCAAATATTCCACTGCTGTCAGTTTTCTTCCCGACTACATTGTCAGAGGAACTCACAAATTTTTCATGTCTGAATTTCTCATCTCTATGCCATTAACAATGGAAGGCATTAAGCAATATCGTAATTGATCTCACAGTATCTAGCTCAAGCATGAAGCTGCCCTGTGGCATACAGAAGTTGAAACTTGATAGGAATGAATGACAGAAACATGAATCAAATACCAAGATTAAAAATCCCCAAAGGAAGTTATGTTCAGGTTATCTATATTTCAGTTCTTGTTATAAAATTTTTGAATTAGGAGTGCTTTAAAAGTGTTGTGGTAATTTTGTTGTACAACACTTGAAGAAAGTGGTGAGAAAACATGGAAGTGCACATCATGAGTTACAGAAAAGTATCCATTCTATGATAGGAGTAGGGCAAAACTGCCTGAGCACTTCTGAAATACAAAATTGCTAATTTGCAGGCTTAAATATGGGAAGGCTGACAGCTTCTTCCCCTGAGCATCTTCCTAATATGGAATATCCTATATATTTTAGGAAAATTGGAACCTGGTTTCTGGCACTTTTCCTGGGTTGATACCTGGATAAAGCTGTAAATGTAAAATAAGTTTTATACAAGCTTTGTAGAGGAGGGGGATGAGGCTGTACTGTAGAAAATGCAAGTTTTAAATACCGCCAGGGTTGGAACTGAACAGTGCTTTGACCCAGTCCCTGTGAATAAAGGTGAATTCTTACCTTAAAATGATATGAGGCTGCTGTTGGAGTCTCTGCTAGTGTGACAGTTGAGCCTCTGCCCTCTCCTCTTCTTCTGGGACTGTGTCTATAGCAGTTCTCAGCCCTCCAGATGCATTACATTACATTAGCTTCATTGCAAGGGTCAGAGAACTTTGACACCTCTTGCCCTCATAACTTTTTCTTGCTGATCTTTAATTACTTATTGTCTTACCTTCTGTGGCCTGGTCTCTGCCAAAATACAGATTCATGCATTAATCACTTCCTGCTTGTGGTCTGTAAACTGTTTTCCTTCTGGGAGAGCTGGTCTCTTCCTTTTCCCTTTTTGCTGTATCTTCTCTGTAAAACATGTGGTAAATGAATCTGTTAAGTGTCTTAAACAGAGTGGCCTACGAAAAGTAGTATGCTCAGTTGCAGTTCAGTGTAGGCTTTTCCTAGCAGGCGAAGCACATTTGAGCTTTCTGCCTCTCAGCTGCAGCTCGATACTGAGCTATCACTACGGTAGGCTGTTTGCCTACCCTGTAAAATCATGGCTGTGGTGTTTGTTTAAAAAGCTGGAAAGGGTCTGAGGACTCTAACCTAAATGTCATCCTCCACAAAGTGGGATTGACAGATGCCTGGCTGCAAGCCAATTACCACTGGTTGGTACTTTGAGAGCCTTTGCTCTGAATCAGGGTTATTGGCAGCAGGGGCTCTATTTCTTGTAGTAGGTTAGAGAGATGAAGGAAAAAAGTTACCCCCAGCTCCCTTTCTCTGATTGTTGGTTCAGCAGTAGCTCCTTGTGGAAACAAAAATTAGCTTCTGACTCTCTCAGGTCTTCTGGCTGCACTAGTAATTTCTGAATTTGCTGGGGATGGCAAGGGACATCCTGGCAGAAGAGCAGAGGTAGGAAGAAAGTCTGAAAACTCCCCCGCAGCCTGGATAGGGCTGAGAGGATTGAAGAACAACACATGTTGTGAAGACTAGCTCTCTGCTGGGCATGATATTTGCTTTGTCAGCACTGAAATGTTCTTGGGCAATTGGGAAGCCTCAGCACAGATTTGGAGAGTCCTTTCTGGTGGTTGTGCTGGCCTGGGAAGTGACATTACTGCCTTTTCCAAACTCACATATAATTCGAGGATGACTTGACTAACCGGAGTTTTCTTCTGTTGCAGCATCCAGCCCTGCCCAGATGTGAAATATGGCAAACGTATCCACGTGCTGCCAATTGATGACACAGTAGAAGGGATCACGGGGAATCTGTTTGAGGTCTATCTCAAGCCATACTTCCTGGAAGCATACAGACCCATCAGGAAAGGTAATAGCACGTGTTACTGTAGTCCTTATGCTGCTGACTGTGGTCTAGGTAAAGAGAGAGACCGGGTAAAGAGAATTTCTGGGGACTAGCACAGATCTCTGCAAAGCATCAGACTGGTACCTGCAGAGTGAGATTTTGCTTGTTCTGATTCAATTTCCCCTAATCTTCAGAAGAAAGGGTAATATCTATTACTGGCTGGCACAGCAGCATGAGTATTCTGCTTTTTTTTTTCTTGCTACATTGGATGGGACCGTGTTAAAGTCTTAGGTAGAATTTATTTTAATAAGATTCTCTCCTATCTTGCTACCACTCAAAAGGATTGTGTGTTTGCCTGTGTGTTCATTAATTGGTTGGGTAGAGCAGCTGGCACCATGACTAAATTCACCTCTTCAGAGCAATTCAATTAGTAACTGTGAGAGTGCTTAGAAAATGAAATGCACTTTCAGAGCTGAGCTAGTAGCACTTCTGCTGGAACAAGTAGGTCCTGATGCAGTATAAACACAAGCTGAATGAAGTTTTCCAGCTTCTGTAGCCCAGTTTAGCCAGGAGTCATAGGCAATATTATGTATTACTCTCCTTCCACAGACAAGCAGTTACTGTAACTAATAGTAACTTATATAACCACTTCCAAATAATTTTTTATTATGTTAGAGCTTCTCACTGCTTTCTTGCTTCTACTGCTTCTGGCTAGAGTTTTTCCTCTTTGAGGCAGTAGACAGAAGTAGGACATTCAAAGCTGCACTTCGCGTGTCTTTGTGCAGATTGGAACAGCCACTCCGAAAGTCACTTATTCGGAGCAGTAGTAGCAAAACCAATAAGCAGATGGTGTCTGGAGAGAATTTCTCTAGTGAAACAGATGTTGCTGTACTTTAGTGCTAGGCACTACGAGTCAAAATGGGACAGTTTGTGAGTTGGTTGAAGAAATCTTGTGTTTGGGATCGAGTCTCATGTTGCTCTGCAAACTTCTTGAAAGCTTTTTGCATCTCAGGGTGGTTTGACATTTCAGTCTGGATTTGGTTCCTTCTGTCTCATGACTTTTCACTTGCGGTGGTTGCACCATTTACTGTCTCTGGGCAGGCACCTCTTTTGAAAAGCAATAGCTAGTTTTTAAAGGAGACAGTAAAAACTTGAGCATCTTACTCCTGGACCCTATTCTTAGCCAGTTTCAAAAGATCAGTGATGCTTGACCTCAGTTTGTGACTAGGTAGCTGATCAAACACAAACTGTAAACCAGTTTGAACATTTTTTTTTCCTAAACTACATCTGCATTATTCTTAGGAAGTTTTTTAATAAAAAAATTGTTCCAGAACAGTTGAATTGGAACTGAATGGGAAATAAATGTGATTAATTGCCTTTGTTTGGTATTTAGGCAGAGAATTCTTTTCTCTTGTTTGCTGTTTGTTTCTGGATGAAATGTGAAAAGTTTAACTGCTGCAGATCTAAACAGTGCTCTGGCAGTCACACAGTACGTGCAGCTGAAGAGTACGTGCTCTAAAATGTAGAGCAGTGTTAAAAATGCCAATGGCATATGCATGCGTAACCTACTTCCTTATCCTCTATGGCTGCTGGTAGTACAAGGGCTGACATTTTGCAGACATCAGCTGCAGCAGGCCACTGAAATGTGGGATTTTCCAGGTGACATCTTCTTGGTGCGTGGAGGAATGCGTGCGGTGGAATTCAAAGTGGTGGAGACAGATCCAAGTCCCTACTGCATAGTGGCTCCAGACACAGTGATCCATTGTGAAGGAGAGCCCATCAAACGAGAGGTGAGCTGAACCCTGCCACGCAGTTCTTGTCCTGAATCCACTCTGTCCACTGAAATCTGTTTCTGTGACAGTCCTGGAGAGCAGCAGAGTTGCAGTTCCTGGTTTGCCGTTTTGTGTATTGAATGTAAGGGTTAGGAACTCTGGTTTCAGGAGATGAGCTGCTGCTGAAGGTAGTGGGAGAAATGTGCTTCCAGCATCCTTCCTCAGACACTGAGATAAGACTAATGTTTAGGTTTGCTGAGAAAATGGTACAACTTGATAGCAGCTAGTTTTTTGCATCTGCTTCCAGGTGTCTCATGCTGGACTTAGGTGCATCTTTTAATTCTGAAGTTCTGTTGACCCATAGCAGGGAGGACTTAATGTGTAGCTAAATTTCATGCCATGTGAAGAGAAAACGATTAATGCTTTTTGAATGAGAAACTTGAAATCTCTAAACAGTTTATTTATTTTAATTCAATCCCTTAAGTTGTCTAACCTGAGTATCCCAGGTTTAAGGCAACTTGAGTTACTTGTCTGTCAGGAGTTGGCCACCTTACTTTTGTAGAGTAGGAAATCTCAGGCATATGAGCTATGGTGGCTGTATACCTCACAAAGTTAGCTGCTTTGTGAAAAATTAATGCCTGTTTGACAGTTGTGAGGCACTGGATGAGTCCTATTTGGGCTCTTCAGGACACAGTAGAGGCATTTAGGAGCAAGTTCAGCCAAGGCCAGCAGAATGAGGTCAAAATAAGAGAGGGTGGGAGAATGGCCTTGGGCTAGAGAAGGGAAGGTAAAGGGGAAGGCTTTCTGGCAACTGCCTGATGAAAAGATGTAGATGACCAGGTTCTTCTGAGGCTTGTGCCTGGGGAGGGAACTAGAGACAGTTGCAGAAGCTGGGTCAAGGGAAATTCTAATCGATGTTAGGAAAAAGGTTTCTACAAAGCCTAAAGAGAAAGAATCTCCAGCTCTGGAGACCTTCAGTGCTTGTCAGGGTCAGGCTCTGAGCAGCCTGCTTCTCATAGTAATCCTGGCTCTGTGGGGCTCTGGCTTGATCCCCTCTGAGATTCCAGACTGTGTTATTTTATGATTTTATTGTGGCGTTAAGTTACAGATAACTAAGGCCAGTAGAGATTTCAACACCCATGAGCAGAATGATTGCTGTAGGGCTGTACTGGAAGAACTAGCTACAGCTGGTCTTACTGCACATCTGAATTTCATCGTTGTCAGTTAGTTTGAGTCAGTCCCAAAAGAAAACACTGCATCTGAGAACTGTATGGTAGCTAGGGCATTTTGAGCACTGAGAAATGTCGTTTGCAGTTTAAGGAATATTTTATACTGGGCTCCGTTGTCTGTTTTAATCAGTTAGACACATGAGAAGATCACATAGCTTGTTTTGTGCTTGAGTCTGTAGCAGCAGAGGCTGTCATTCAAGAGGCCAGGTTTCATTGAGGTCTAGGTACACGCAGGTAATTCCTGTTGTATATCTGGGAAGTCAGAGCTACAAAACAATTGTAGAAGAAACCAGGAAGTCTTTCAAGTAAGCATCTCAAAACAGCAAAGAAGGAACAATGAGCAATAGCCCAGATTCCTGGTTTTGTAAACTGGAAGGGATTGTTGTACCCTTGTCTTCACTCAAATATTGAATAATTTTCCTTCCCGGCAGGATGAAGAAGAGTCCCTGAATGAAGTGGGCTATGATGACATTGGTGGCTGCCGGAAGCAGCTGGCTCAGATCAAAGAGATGGTGGAACTTCCCCTCCGACACCCTGCGCTCTTCAAGGCCATAGGGGTGAAGGTAAGCACCTGCATGCTCCAGGTTGACTTTGCTGTTGTCTTTGATACAGGAGGTTTATGTCTTATTGGAGGGGAATAAGTAACTTTTTAAAAAAAAAATGCTGGTATTAGGAGGCTATTTCCTTACATTTTAGACACAGATTAAAATGCTGGCACTTGTAAAGCAGAGTGATGCTTTGAATCATTGCTGTCAGTTACTGGCAAGGTTTTTGTTTGTGTGTCATGCGAAGTAGTCAGGGTGTTGATGGCTGGATGGCAGTTGTTGCATGAGCCTGCATCACAGTTTCGGACTGGCTTTATCCAGTGCTTGGAATACACTGTGAAGCTACTCAGGCGTTCAGGTACTAGCTTACCACCTAAATCCCTTGCCTCTGTCCCCAGCCTCCACGTGGCATCCTGCTGTATGGTCCTCCTGGCACTGGTAAAACACTGATTGCCCGAGCGGTGGCCAACGAAACTGGGGCCTTCTTCTTCCTGATCAATGGTAAGCTTTGAGCCTGCTTTGGACCCAAACCTGCTGTGTGGTCGTTCTTCCAGCTAGTGGTAGTGAATGGTTTAGATAAGGCCACCTTATAGCCACCTCTGTGTCCTTGACATGTTTTCTTACCTCTTTCAAGTGCCTCACTGAGGACACTTAATGTGGAAGCATCTGTGGTAGTGGCACTGTCTTTAAACTTGATTGTTCTGTATCAGTGGTTGAAAGACAGTTTTGTGATGTGGGAATTTGGAGTCTGTTTAGGTGAGTGTTCATTTATGTTGGAAAGGGCAGAGCTAGGAGTGAAGTGGTGAGATTATTCTTTGTATATGGGCGTAGAACATTCATTTCTGTTGCTGACAGCATGTTTTATTCAGAAAAGAAGCTGGTCTGCACTGCAGTTCTTTTTCCTTCAAGTGAAGCACAAGACCTCTTTTGTTCCACATAATATTAAATTGGGAGGAACGTTCCTGAAAGCTATAATGAGTACTTTGGAACTTAGCTAGAAGTGACAGGACCTCATATTGTTCAATCTCACCTGTAGCAGTTGAGGTGCATACTGGTTTATGGCCACTGAACAACAGATTCTGAATTTTCCTTGCTGCTTTTCTGTCCCATTTTGCAATCAGTGCTGGAATAACCAAATGTTTGTACTTGAGGAGTGCTGCTTTTCTTCCCCAATTTCGATCAGATCCATTAAGGTGAAAGCAGTGGATTGTACAGTACAGCACAGCATAGCAAAGACCAGCAGTAGGGAACTGCCTCGCTTTTTATCTCAAGATGTCATAAGTAAATGGGCTGTTGCAAACCATATGTTACCCTTGTCATCTACTTCCTAAGTCTGTGAAAGGTGTCACTGTATGCCTATAAGGCAGCCTTTTCTTTAGAGACTTGTACTTCTGGTGCATAATAAAAGTAACGTTCATTGTCAGAATCAGTGATGTGGTCTTTGTGTGGTTGGCCCAAGCCTGCAGCTGCAAGCAGCACTGTAGGCAGAACTGGTATGAATTGGTGAGTTACTTGAAGTGAAACAGTGTGGTACCTGCCCACACCCATGGCTCTGCAGCTGGTTCACTTCAGGCAGCTGTAGCAGCTCTGCAGCCTGAGGGTCAGGTTTATTTTCCTCAGATCTTTCAGAAGAAGTTTGCTTTCTCTTCGTGACCACTCCCATCATCAAGATGGAAAAATATTTTAAATGTTTTTACTCTTTTTTTTTTTTTTTTTTACTCTTTGAGGGGAGGTTGTGATTTTTTTTTTGGCAGGCTGTTTTTTTTTTTTTCTTGTTTTATTTTAGTTTTGGAATTCATTTATAGGATCTTATAGAGGTAAATGTGTACCCATGTAATGCAAGCTAAAGACAGCTTAAGTATCTTACAGCTTTTTCCTTCCCTATCCTGATAATTCATCACCATATAATTTGATTGCTTCTCTTGCAAGCTAGGACTGGCATTAACAGTGTGTGGTGGCACATTACAGAGAAGTTCACCAAGTGTGAAATAGGGTAAGAAAAGAGGCAGCTAAAGGTAGCTCACTGACTAGCACTGCATTCTGTTAGAGTAAGCTGAACACACCAGAATAATGATAGAAAATAATTTCGCATTCTGTTCTTGCCTGTTCAGCTGCAAATTTAGTGAACTTGGTTGATAGTGTTTGCTTTGGCTTGAAATATAGATACTCCCATGTGAATGTTGTATTTAAAAAAAAATCATCTACATGCCTCGGGGCTAGCTGTGTCTCTTCGGGGTGCCACAGAGCTGCTATTTTTCAGGTCCTGAGATCATGAGCAAGCTGGCTGGTGAGTCTGAGAGCAACCTGAGGAAAGCATTTGAAGAAGCAGAAAAGAACGCTCCTGCCATCATCTTCATTGACGAACTGGATGCCATTGCTCCTAAGAGAGAGAAGGTAAAGATAGCCTATAGGAGGTAAAGAGGTGTCTGTACACCCTTTTTGGTAGCAGCTGGCATGAATGTCTGTCTGAGTTTAGGGTAAAGCAGCAGTTAATGCTTGAACTCAGTCAGGTGTGAGAAGAATAGTATACAGTTCACAATGTTTGTTATCAGCTTGTGGCTCTCACGTCCAGCTCCTGTGCTGTAGAGCTTCTAGTCTAATGATTGTTTTTTAGTCTAATAATTGTTTTGTCTCTCTGTAGACACATGGAGAGGTGGAACGTCGCATAGTGTCTCAGCTGTTGACTCTTATGGATGGATTGAAACAGAGAGCACATGTGATTGTTATGGCAGCTACCAACAGACCTAACAGCATTGACCCAGCACTCAGGCGATTTGGTAACCAGGATTGTCAGCTGTTTTCTGTAGCATTGTAATGGTTTTACCCTGATATGCAGTTGAGCTCCTCCACAACTGCTCTGTCACTCCCCCTCGCCTCAAAGGAAACGCGAGAGAAAAGGCTCAAGGGCTGAGATTAAGGGCAGGGGCATCACTCACCAATTATCTTTATGGGCAAAACAGACTCAGCGTAGGGAGATCAGTAATTAGTGCCTATCACTAGCAGATTAGCACTATGGAAAACTAAAATGTGGAAAAGCAAACTAAAAACACCCTCCCATATCCACCCTCTTCTGTGTCCTCCCCTGAGCATTTTTTTCCCCTTTCTTAAATCTGCTCTCCCAGAGGCACAAACAACATCACTTATTGGCTCAGGTCCCTCTCAGAGGATCTGGAGCTGGCTCCTCTATGCCGTGGGGCAGCTGCTGGGCTCTGCTCACAGAGGCCACCCCTGCAGCCCCCTGCTACCAAGCCCATGCCACGTAAACCCAATACAATCAGATGCTTTGTTACAGACTATGCTTCAGGGGCCTTGGAGAGATGGAGCAGAAATTAATATGAAAAGTCTTCTGTGTGTTCCATAGACTATTGACTTGTGTCTAGCTGCTGCTTTGTAATTTATTTCTAGGCTTCTGGCCTTCGATATAATTTCCTGTTTTATTTAGGTTAGAACTTGTAATAAAAATACTTCAAAATCATGTGGTAGTCTCTATTAGGTGAGGCTAGCTCAGGACACACTGAAGGAGTAAAAGACTGCTTGAGGGCCTATGTGTGCCTCAGGTTGTAGAAGAATTGTCTGACTTTCCTTTTTTTATTGAGGAGTCTGGTAGCTTCCAAGCTCCATGTTTTCAAAGCTCTACAGTGTGAATTAATGTCTGGTGTATGAGCAGTTAGTAAAGTGTGTAACAGCAAACCTACCAAGCTTGCAGGAGAAAATGACATCTTCAGTGTGTAGAAGCATGACTAGAGGCAAATGATAGCTGTATGTATGAGGCAAGTGATAGGTGTATGTTAATACTGCAGTAATATATAGGTTACCTGCCTCCCCAGATAATGGGGCAGTTTTTTTCTTTCACAACCTGGGTTTTGCTGGGATGATTACTGTAGGAAGTTCTAAAAAACTAAGTATGTCTCTCCGAATTTGTATACTGTTATGCTGAGGACACAAAAGTGGAAATAAACACAAATGCCTCATGGTGTATTGTAACCCTCATTGGTTAAGGGAAGTATTCTTTTTTACAAATGAAGCTTGGAAAATGTTGCTAAACCAGCAGTACCCTGCTTTTTGTAGTCTTGAAGTCTAGTTAATACAGTAGTTCCGCTTTTCCAAAATGGCTAAGGCCTTTATTCTCTCTGAGCTGACTATGAAACTATGCTGATAGATGCTGTAGAGAAACTCAAAACTCAGGCATTTTCTGAAATTACGTCTCTGTAGCTTGTCATTATGTCGTTCAGTCAGAAGCATACAGCAACTGCAGCTTCTTTGGTTTGCAGAATCAGCAGCTCAACATACGTTTTGTACTCCCCAGGTCGTTTTGACAGAGAGGTAGATATTGGTATCCCAGATGCAACTGGGCGCCTGGAGATCCTGCAAATCCACACAAAAAATATGAAACTGGCTGACGATGTGGATCTGGAACAGGTGAGCAGAATGCTGTTGGGAAAGCTTGTCTCTGCAGCCTAACGTTAACTGATGCTGTGTTTTGTGGCAGAGTTGTTATGGCTTTGATCATATAAATGTAGTTGCTCGTTTAGGACAATGTGAAACTGGGTGAATGCGTGATCTCTGGGCTTCCTTCCAACTAGTTTACCAGTGACTAAAAATCCTCACTCGCTAGTTAAAAGTGGCATGGCTAAGAGAAACAATTGTTTGTCAGTACAGTCTGCATGTGCCTTGCTACTGTCCTCCTGGGTTTGTTTGCTGTGTGTTTCTACTCGTAACCCTAAAACAGCTCTCAGGGAGGTGAGTGAGTGTTGTGGTGACATGGGATACCGCATGTAAACTCAGTCGGTTCCTGTTATTTCTGTCTTGAATGAAGAACTCCAGTCTTGGGGTTATCTTTCTGTGTTGTGCCATCTGAATTCCAGTTGCAGCTTTGATCTCAAGTGGGAGGTGGAACAGCAGTGTCTCTGCCTGTTAATTATGAGGTGGCACTTGCCTCCTGAACCCACAGTGGAACATGGAACACTGATGTTTCTGTCCTCCAGAGTTCCATTGCACCTCCGAGTGAGTCACCAGAGCATGCAGAGTGCTTGCTTGTGTCCCTGTGAGTCATAGTCAGTGCTTTGCTTTCAGGTGGCAAACGAGACCCATGGACATGTTGGTGCTGACTTGGCTGCTCTTTGCTCAGAAGCTGCTCTTCAGGCTATTAGAAAGAAGATGGATCTCATAGACCTAGAAGATGAAACCATTGATGCTGAAGTGATGAACTCACTGGCTGTGACCATGGATGACTTCAGGGTAATGCAAGAGTGCCCCTCTTTGAGGTGCAATGTGTAACTGTTTATCTGAAGCATGTGAACATGACATGATAGCATTATTTAATGCCATTTCTTCTAACAATAGTGGGCTCTGAGCCAGAGCAACCCTTCTGCTCTTCGGGAGACTGTGGTAGAGGTGCCACAAGTTACCTGGGAAGATATTGGTGGTCTAGAAGATGTAAAGAGAGAGCTCCAGGAGCTTGTACAGGTAAGAGTTTGCAGCTGATTTTTTGCCTAGTCAGCTTAAGTAATAATTATTCTGGTAAAATCCAGAGCCTCTTCATACTCCTGTTTGGACTGTAAACAGAATAAATGCAGTTTTTGTGGTAACTGCTTGTAATGGACTGAAAATACCACGGTGTTCTATCTTAGTGAACTCAGGGAGAGGAAGATGCTGGGAAGCAGCGTCAGACTTTCCTTAGTTGAGTGTACGATGACATCTTTCATGGGTCTTGTGCTAAATGCAGCATTTCAGCCTCTCATAAGTGAAAGCCAGCAATGTGAGCATTGCTGAGAATCCTGTTACGTGGTGGCTTTATCTGCCAGAAGGTAAACAAAGATTCTCATGCAATGAGCTTCCAAAGGGCTTTTTATTGGTGTTACCATTGAGACAGGTGAAAAATAATTGTGAAGCCTTCTGTGAAAGGAGACAAAAAGTCATGAATGTCTGTGGAAACTTCTGGTGTCTGCATCAGGATGGTTTCTTTCTGATACATCCCCGCTCTCAGTTGTCACTGTAGAGGCAACCTGTCTGTGAGTTAATAATAAATAAATAGAAATCTAATTTTCAGTCTAATTTTCTGGTGTTAAACCATCACCTAGCTCTGACCTTGCTGCTGAGGATAGAAGCTCACATCAGCCACCTTGCGTGTCTCTGGAGGGCAGAGCTGACGAGGTTGGATAATGAGCTGTTCCCTTTTGCTTCTGCAGGGCAGAATGAAGCTGGGGTTAAGTGTACTGGAAAACTATCCAAACTGGTGAATAGTTCTTAGGGATAAATAGGCATTTTAGGGCAGCTTTACAATTGGGCTGTGCTGCTTTTTGAACCAGTTCTCATCTAAAATCTGTAGTGGCCCTGAGCAGGCAGAAAATTGTGTTTAACTCACTAGAAATCTCAGATACTGTTTCTGGTAGGAGCAAGGTGCAGGCCTATTCATCACGAGAATTTTTTGTTGTTTCCTCCTGCAGTATCCTGTGGAGCACCCAGACAAGTTCCTCAAATTTGGCATGACTCCATCAAAAGGGGTTCTGTTCTATGGGCCACCTGGTTGTGGTAAGACGCTTCTGGCCAAAGCCATTGCCAATGAATGCCAGGCAAACTTCATTTCCATCAAGGGCCCAGAATTGCTTACCATGTGGTTTGGAGAGTCTGAAGCCAACGTGCGCGAGATCTTTGACAAGGTAAGTGTTTCTTCTGCTCCCCTGTGCTACATTTCTGCTGAGATACCCCCAGAACATCGTCTCTGCTCAGCCTGTCTTACTGGCCCAGTTCTTACTTGTGTATTTTTTTGTTTTCTCCACTTGGACTGTGAGCAGGGGCTGCTTTCCCAATGTTACAGAATTAATCGTGTTTGGGAACACAGCTAATTAAATGTTCTTTCTCCCACTACAATTTGCATCTTCTGTTACAGAACGATCAATGTGCTAGTGCCTTAGCCATGAGGCTGGCATGAGAGTGACATAAATATCCTCAACATGCCTTGAAAACTGACATCTCATTAGCTATTAACTTGTACAGAGTTTCAAAACACCTTTCAGGGTCTTGTCCTGCAATATGCATGATGCAGAAAGGAGTTCCACTCCTGCTGCCCAGTTCCCTGTAGATTGCGTTGCCTCCTGTCCCACGTAGGGATTAACTCGGGGATCCTCACTGTTGTGGTCAGGGGAGCTGCTGGAAGAGCAAAGCAGAAAGGAGAATGAGAGGGGAAGATGTGGGTTGGAAGGGAACCTCAGAGGCCATCTGCTCCAACTGTTAGTCCAGAGCAGGAAGATAACTTGGAATTCTGGCTTGTGTGTGTGTGAGGTTCTTGTGTGTATTAGTTGATTAGTGCATTAGCATACTAGCCCAAACCAAGGATGGAGAATCCCTGACCTCTGGGCCTGTGTGCTAATGTTAGAATTCCCTGATTGTAAAGATTTTTTTCTTTATTTCTAACTGGAATTTTCTTTGCAGCAGTTTGCACCCATTTTCACTGCACACCTCGAAGGATCTGACTTGTTTTGCCTGTAGTTACCCATTAGGTAGCTGAAGATGGGCTGGATTTGCCCCTTCTATTTGATACGTTGTGACTGTGGATACCCCAGTGCCTAAATAACCAGCTGACATCCCCAGATCTTGCTGGGAGAGTTTGCTCCTGGCAGATTGGTTCCAGCTTTCCCTCTTGGCATTAGAGTTACCACACTTCTGCTTGCTCTACGGTGCTCTCAGTTTTGAAGAAATTCACCTTGTTACTCAGTATTTAATTGGGGTTTTCTAGAGCAGCTCCTCCAAGCTCTCCTTGAGGCAGTAGTGCTCTGGTACTCCTCTGAGCTGCTGTAATTTTAGGGTATGCTCAGTGTGAAATCAGTGTGCTCCTCGCCTGGTGTTATTTAACAGGGACTAATTGTTTCTGTTTGCCTTTTGCAGGCCCGCCAAGCAGCCCCTTGCGTGCTCTTCTTTGATGAGCTGGACTCCATTGCGAAGGCTCGAGGTGGGAACATCGGAGATGGCGGCGGTGCTGCAGACCGTGTCATCAACCAGATCCTGACAGAGATGGACGGCATGTCCACCAAGAAGAACGTCTTCATCATCGGTGCCACCAACAGGCCGGACATCATTGACCCAGCCATCTTGCGCCCTGGCCGCCTGGATCAGCTCATCTACATCCCTCTGCCTGACGAGAAGTCCCGGGTGGCTATTCTTAAGGCCAACCTGAGGAAATCACCAGTTGCTAAGGTAGGATCCATGCCATGACTGCACCTGAGTTGGCTTTGCAGTGCGCTGCACTTGCTTCTCACGAGCTGGGGACAGAGAGGAGGGCTGGGGACTGCTCCACGCACTGCAGAGCTGTGAAACCTTCCATCTCTGAAGAGTGGAAATAGATGGCAGAGATAGGGGGAGGCTCGAGTTCTAAAACAAGGTACCAACGCAGCTAGATATCAGCGTGTCAGCACGGCAGGTCTTTGTCACATAGTAGAGTTCTGCCTACAGTGCAGGAACAGGAACGCCTGTTATGGCAAGATGGAGGAGATTCTTGTACTCTGAAAGAAAAATAAATGTAAAAAACGGGGGTGGGAGATGGAAATTGAAGAGGAACCATTGCAGTTAATTGTTGCTGAGCTCTTTCATAGGCAAGAGTTCTATGTCTTGCCTGGGAAGCAGGCAATAATGAAACTTATGGGGTTAATCAGAGGAAGACAGGTGTCAGGTGAGCGTGCAGACTTTTTTAGGCCATTCTTATGTTTTTTAAGAACTGCTGGGAAGGAAAGCTTTAAAGAACGTTGCAGTGCTTCTCTATCAGTTGACAGGAAGGAGACTGTTTGTCCTCCCCATTTCCACTCATCTCATTTGACTCCTAAAGTTGAGACCTGAGGAAATCACGTCTGGAAGACTGCCTGCCTCTTCCTGAAGGTGAACAGTGCAGAGGCATATGTAGCTGAGTAGCAGGCTCTTTCTGTGAGCGAGGAGAGTGTGGCCTGCCTTTGTGTGTGGTTAACTTTTACCAGAAGCAAGAGCCTTAACAGCTCATCTTCCTAAAATTGACCAAAGTTAAGGCAGTGCGTTGGTACTGTGGGATCTGAAGGCACTTCTTTGTCACCTGAGAGTGCAAGGTGTAAAGGAGAGGCCTCTCTCGTTTTTCCCTAGGATGTTGACCTGGATTTCCTAGCTAAGATGACCAACGGCTTTTCGGGGGCTGACCTGACAGAAATTTGCCAGCGTGCCTGCAAACTGGCCATCCGCGAGTCCATCGAGAGTGAGATCAGGCGAGAGCGTGAGAGGCAGACCAACCCTTCTGCCATGGTGAGCGGGGCACTCAGCTTTCCCTGCTCATGAGAGAGGCAGCCCACCTCTGCCCGTGGGTGAGGGATGATGCGTTCCTCTCCGTAATCCTCAGATGAGGACGAGTAGGCTTGGCACAGAGCGCTGAGCTGGAGCACTTTGTTCTCTTCTTGTGGGAGGGTGAGGGCCTCCTGTTGTGCCTCATCACTGGCATTGCTCAGAAGGCCCCTGCTGCAGCTGTGACTCAGTCTGCTGCAGCATCCCTCCCTAGCCCCTGCCTCGGCGAGTATTGTTGCATCCTGACCCGGGGGGGAGGGCTGTGGGCGGATGTCGGGCTGCCCACAGCTCACCTGGGCCCTCTGTCCCACTGCAGGAGGTGGAGGAGGACGACCCGGTTCCTGAGATACGCAGGGATCACTTTGAGGAGGCCATGCGCTTTGCTCGCCGCTCTGTCAGTGACAATGACATCAGGAAATACGAGATGTTTGCACAGACTCTACAGCAGAGCCGTGGCTTTGGCAGCTTCAGGTAACCCTGAGGGAGGCGGGGAAGGCAGCGTGGCTCAGCTAGCCTCAGAGCAGAGCACTGAGGGCAGCTTTGCTGTCCTCTGGGTAACAATCCCCTCTTCCACTGCATTTTCTGGTTCCCCCCAGTGTGTACAGCACCCAGCTGAGCACACAGTGGTACAGGCTGTGCTGCAGGTCAGCTGTAGCTGCTCTGCTAGTGCTCCTGAAACCCATCAGCCCTTTTTCCTTTAGTGCAAGCAACATCTGGCAGCAGTGTAAGCCTTTGCATGACCTGCCCTAAGGCTTCACCACATTTCTCCCCTTTCCTACTTGGCACCCGGGGGCTGGTGTGGAGGGAGGGGATTGTGCTGAGCTGTGAGGAAGCTTCTGAAGAGCTTCTCTTCTCTCCCCTTTTTCACTGCTGCCTGCAGGTTCCCATCAGGAAACCAGGGAGGTGCTGGTCCAAGCCAAGGCACAGGAGGTGGCAGCGGGGGCAACGTGTACAGTGAAGACAATGATGATGATCTCTACGGTTAACTCGCTGTCCTCATTGGACCAAACTCCAAATCAGGCCACGTTGTACAGGGAAAATCCAATGTTCAGTGGACTCTCGGCTTCTTCATTCCTCAGTCAGAACAGTGTAGCTGCACGTCAGACTTTGTACAGGGAATGTTTTCTGCAAACACACAAATACAGACCGATGTTCAGTTGGGAGGCAGACAGTGAATTAACAAGGAGGGGAACCAACTTAATTTCTGAGAAATTTCTGTTCTAGTTTATGTGGCAGAATCAGCAGCTTTAGCAAAGGGTACAACGTTAGCCTGTATTAAAAAACAAAAAACAAACACAAAAAATAATAAAAAAAAAAAATAAAAATCCCACAAAACTCTAGCCAGGCCCCCGGCAATTCCTTTTTGTGGTACTGCTGCAGCATCAGCAGCGCTGCCTCTGCAAACCCCATTTCTCACTTGCTGTCTGAGCACTCCTCACCTGCCCCTTTTGTCTGTTTTGTGCATTTCCCTGGAGAGTGTGAGGTTGCTTTCTGTTCATACATCTCTTAGCTCATGTTAACATAAAAAACTGGTCAGACAATCTCTCTCCTGTGCCATAACTTGGCACAAAGCACTGAGTAAGAGAGCCCTGCTGCCAGTGGCAGGTATCTGGTGTTGCTTCGCTGATGTTGGCCGTGAGCTGTTGAGTTTCCTGCTGCTTTCACTCCAGTGCAGCACAGTGCTCCTCCAGAAATCCCCCTTTCATCCACCCTGCCTGAAGGCAGGCACGAGAGAGTTCTTGGGCTGTCTCTGGAGTCTGGTTCAGCATGACCTGAGTGTGGTTTGGGAACAAGAGCTTCCTCTGATGCTGCTGCAGCAGTGTTCGTCAAGCTCTGCAGAGAGATTTCCCCCTTCTGCAGAAATGATTTGTGTGTCCCTGTGGGCTTCTGATGAAAGCTTTGGTTCTTTGCTGTCAGCTTGGCCTTTATTGTGCCTTTTACTCAGTAGTCAAGTTTTGATCATATTCTTGTGCTTTTTCTTCAATTTCTTCTAGCCTTCTGGCCCACTGCTTGATTTATTTTCCCTTCTCTGAACTGAAAGATGTGCTACTGCTGTGCTTAGTGTTTCATGTGGGTCAGGCAGCCGGCCCCTGCCCTATCCTGGTGCGTGCACTCATTCACCTGTAGCTGGAGCCAGGGCTGCACCTGCTGAAGCAGGTAAATGGCCCAGAGAGCAGAGCTGCTCTTAGAAGGTGCGTGGCCAGCTGCAGGGCAGTGCTGCAGCAGGAAGAGCAGCTGTGAGCCTGTACCCATGAGCCTAGACCTGTGATGCGTGGCGTTTGGGCTCACCCCTGAACTCCATGAAAAGACAGGGAGCCTCCTGTTCAGCATGGTTACTTTTCACTTCCACTTTTTTTTTTTTTTTTTTTTTTTTTTTTTGTGGGCTCTGGCTGTAAAATGGGGAAAAGGGGAGGCTCTGGGTGCCTGCATATTCCCGAGGACCAGCTGAGTGTGGCAAACAGAGCTTCAGTTCAGTTCGTTGATGCTCGTCTTTGACCCCCAAGGCTGGGAGCTGAGTGCTCCTCCTGCCCTGAGCAGTCGCAGCAAATGCAATGAATTTGATTCGCCTTTCCCTGCCTGGCTTGAACGTGCAGCTTCGGCCACCAGGAGGTAGGTGGGGCTCCCTTCCCCATGTCTGGATCACCCAGTTTGGGGCTGGATTTGGCACTGGACAAGGGAAGATGTGTTTAAACACAGGAGCAATGCTGCTGGCTGCATGTGGCCCAGCCCTGAACCAGAGGGCAATGGGTCTTGGCACAGAGCACGGGTGTGTGCTGTTGGCTTCTAGAGAGCTACAGAAACTGAGGATTTCTGCAGAGATGCTGAACTGTGGATGACATCGGGAGAAAGGGTCCCCCAGGGCTTTTGGGGTGATTTCTCCCACAGCAGGAGCTGTGGAGGGCCCAAGCAATGGGATATTTGGCCCTAAAGCCTCTCAGTTGTAGATGAGCTCCATCAGCCTACTAAGGCTCAAAGGGAGGATAAAAAAGGGTGAGGGAAGGATATGGCTGAAGGATAGGGCTATCCAGGAGGAAGGGGGCTTGTGGGGAGAAGCACACTGAAATCGAGAGCGCTGCCTAAATAGCACAACCACCTGCTGCAGGCTGTGCTAGGAGGCTGTGGGAGCCCCCGGGGAGGCTGGGCAGCCTCTGCTCGGGTGGTCTGTCCTAGTTCAGAGGCGACTGCTGGCACTGTGCCTCTCCTGTCCTCGCTCCTGTCCTCGCACCACCTTGCACCAAGGTGGAAGATGCTGCCAGCTCATGGGGCTGCGCTGCTGCTCTGCGATGTGCTTGCCATCAGCCACCTGGGGAGGGGAAAAGGGCTGTTCCTCAGCAGGAGCCCTGCAGGACTCAAAAAAAAGCCTTTGTCAAGCTCTGTCAGGGGGGTGGGTTTGGGAACGTCACCCCCAACCCCTGGGCTTTGTCCCTGCTGGTGGCAGATCCAGTCCCGCATGCCTGTGGGCTGTGCAGGATGGGGCAGGAGGCAGAGGGGTGGCGGTGCGTGCGTCCCAGCTCCTGGGAGCATAAGGTTTCCCTGCCTCCTCTCCTAATTACAATATAATTAGCACAATTAAATGCAGCAGGAGGGTTGGAACCCCTCCTCTTCTCTGTCTCCTCTGGGATGTGGCTCCTGCTGGGGACAGCCCTCGGGGGAGCCCCCGGAGCATCTGCCTCTGCCCTGGAGCAGTGTATGGGGGCTGTGGGTAGTTTTCTTGGCCCCCTTTATTGCCACCGTGGGTGGCAGCTCCTTGTCTTGCCCCTGTAGCCCTGGAAGCATGTCTGTGGTGCCCCAATCCTACAGCTCAACCCCACCAGAGCCTGCACAACCCCCTCAGGGCCGCAGTGTGTGCAGCATGGGGGGCAAGGCCCTGGGGCCTAGGGCCTGGCACCGAAGTGTAGGACTAGAGGGAAGGGCCTCGAGTTGCACCAGGGGAGGTTCAGGCTGGAAATGAGGAGACATTTAGGTTGGAAATGAGGCGACATTTCCCCCCTCAGCCGCTCTCTCCTGCCACCAGAGGGCAGGCCCCGGCCGTGCTCCTTGTGGGGCCCGGGTCCCCACAGCGGCCCTGGGACAGCCGCAGCTGCCCTGTGGGGCACCCCAGCCCCATGGCAGCCCTGTCAGCATCGCCAGCCCCTGCTGGGGGTTTCCTGCCCACCATCTGGGGCTGGAGGCCTACAGGGATCTCTGAGAAGAGCTGTGTCCCCAGGCAGCCCCCACCAGCAAGAAGCCCCCTTCATTGCCACAGCACCCCACTGCCCACAGCCCCTCCTCGCCCACCCTGGCCTCCATTCTCATGGCATCTTGGCTGAAATTGCACTCCCCTGCCCATGTTGGTTGTGTTTTGGGAGCCCTGAAGGCATACAGAGCCCTAAAATGGGGTCCCCCCCATACTAATGGGGACGGGGGTCTGAGCCCCTTCCCCAGCCCCACTGCCGGCACCAGGGCAACCACAGCCCCTGTGTCTCCTATCACAACGCGCACCAAGGAGTTAATATTTTTTAAAATACTTTATTTTTCTCTCAATACTGACATTACAAAAAAAAAAATTACAAAAAAAAAAAAAAAAAAAAAAAAAAGAACCACTATAAAACATTCAGGTCTCATTGAAACTGAGAAAAACAAAGCAGCTTGCATCTGCGTGCTGACCTGTCTTCTCACTCCATCAGTGTCCACCAGGTTTCCGTACATCGAACTCCACAGGGAACGGCGGAGGGAAAAGGCGTCATGCCCTAACCTGAATTCAAACTGGTCACAAAATGAAGCAGTGCTTTAATTTAATTTAAGAGGTCTCCTCTCCCCGTGCCCTGGCCATGGCACAGGCCGTCCTTCCGCCGTATATGATGCACTGTACAGCTATACACCCCATACCAGCTCAGAGGATGCTGTGCCATGAGCTGAACCCCCCAGGATCCCTATTTCAAGTCATTGATTTCTCTTTATAAAAAGGATGCCTGGGGGGGGAGGAGGGTGTTTTGGCTTTCTCGGTGCTGGTCGGGCTGGAGATGTGGAGCTGAGGCGGTGGAGGAGCCACACAGAGCCAGGTCGGCTGTGCCGCCTGTTCTGCAGGACCCCTCCTGGGAAAAACTGGCAAGAGGCAGAGTTGACCAAGAAAGGTAAGAAATATAAAAATTCTCCTGATGGAAATCCAAAGTTTTTAAAAAAATACAGCATTTAAAAACAAAACCACCAAGCAGATTGCCTCATGCTCCTTCCAGCTCCACCATAACACCCAGAATTACCTCCTGAATTAAACGTCCCTGTAGAAAAATATATACACGTGCCTTTCTCTTCCTAATAAAATCCCTAAGGTTGAACTCAAACGCTTGTCAAAACCACAGCTCTGCTGACGCTTGGCTCTGCTTTTGCACCCAGACTTGTGCTACACACATACTACGTTCTCACAGGCATGATGTTGGTATGGCTGAGCCGCGCCCCAAAAGTCGGGGTGAACCACTCCAGGAAACCCAAAACGGGCAGAGCAAACCCTTATGGAGTTTACCTAACAAGCTAAATATATGTATAAAAAAAAAGCAGCAATGCAAACTCAACACATCTGAACAAGAAAGCTCCCACCCTGGGCTCCCCTGTCCCCCCGGCCGGCAGCAGGTGCGTGGGACAGCGGGGGCAGGAGGCTGGAAGGGACCATCCCCAAGTGCTTTGAGCTCCGTCGATTGGCACAGGTGATGCTCGGTGGTGGTCTTGGCACAGGAGAGTGGACCGCAGTAGCACGAGGTACCGTGGTCCCCGGTTAGAAACGGTCCGGCTACAGTGGCCACCGCGCGCAGGAGCGGTCCCTTGGCCGTACGCGCTCAGGAGTTTCCTTGGCACCTCGGTATGGCCGGGACCCCGAACAGCAGCAAGTATCAAAGAGGGGAGGAGAAAACTAACACGGGGGGGTGGATGTGAGATCCTGTGAAGTCCTATTTACACTGCGCTTAACCCCTATGAGCCCATCCTCTAGTCAGAGGGTTGGCTGGAAAAGCAGGTGACACAAAAACCACAAAGTGATGCACCTCCCCGGGCAAACAGCCCGTGCCGCTTGCTTGTGCAAGGCAGCAAAGCTGGACCTCTAGAAAAAGAAAACAAAACAAAAGAAAAGGCTGGCAGCGAGGAGAGCTGCGAGGGCAGGAGCCTGCGCTCACCATTCCCCCGCTGCTGGAGTAGAAAACAGGCTGAGAGGGGAAGGGGTGGGAGGGATGGATGGGGACTTTTGGGGAAGGAAAGTGGGTTTTTTGCATTTGAAAGTGCTCTGGCACCTCTGCTCCGTGTGGGCCGGATGCTGTGGCACGTGCGTTTGGAGTATTGCTGCTTGGAGAAGAGTCCCCGGGGCTCTAGGAGCACGGGAGGTGCTGCTTGAGGATCTGTCTCGTCTGGGGAGCTATTCTGTCTGGGAAGCGGATTTTGAACTCCACGATCAAGTCTCCTCGCTGGTTGGGGGCCTTGGGGAAGGGCAGCCCTTCCCCGCGCAGTCTCTTCACTGTGCCTGGCTTGATGATGTCGTTGCAGGGCAGCGGGATCACCCTCCCGTCGATGGTGGGAATGTTCACGGTGCAGCCGCACAGGGCCTGCGGGGAGAAGGGGGGAGACGCCGTCAGCCGGGCTGCCAGCCCCATGGCACCCAGGGGTGCACCCAAAGAGACCCCAGCCCCGCTCCCCGTCCCCAGCACCGTGGGACAGAAGCCCCACGGGCGGCAGGATCCCCGCTCCCCATCCCCTGCTCCTCCCAGCGAGCGCCCCGCGGCTCGCAGCAACAGGGCAGCCCAAATTTAGCCCTTTCGCTACCCAATCTGGGAGCCCAGCAGGGTGAGGGGGGGGGGGGATGGACAGCCGAAAGCCCAGCTGAGCTCATCGGATGCCTCTGCGGTTCATCAGCTGTCACCCTTCGGAGCCCGGGGGTTATCTATAGCACAGCCTGTGCCCCCCACCCCGGCCAAAGCCTCCCGAAGGTTACGCCGGCACGGGGCACGGCACCGCGCTTTCCTGGAAGCTGGGGGCCCCGCGGGGCTGCTCCCTGCCGCCAGCCCCTGCTCAGGCAAAGGGTTGGGTTACTGCACTGCGCCACTGCCCTGCAGCTATTTTTATACCTTGGTGGCCCAGGAAGGAAGAAGCAAGAACGAGACGGTTTCCCGAAACTGCAGGCTTGGGGAGAGTGGCTCCGGCGTGCCCTGCATCCCTGCTGCAGGGACCTCCATGCGGCCACGTCCCCCCCTTGCAAAGCAGCCACGTCCCCTCACTGCAAAGCCAGGAGCTGATTTTCCAGGCTGCCCTCTCCATCCCCATCCCCATCCCCATCCCCATCTCCATCCTGGGGCCGGGCGCTGCCTCCTGCAGAAGCCGGCAGCAGCCGCAAGCCGCCCTGCGTTAGCGAGCCACGTGACGCGGGAATGCAGCAAGAAAATCCTTGTGTCCTTAAATAACTCAGACAGCTCTGCTGTACACGTGGGCAGCAGCGTCTCCGGGCTTTCAGCAAGGAGAGAGGCTGCCGCTGACGGAGGACTGCGGAGCGATACTTCTGGAAGGGGAGGATTTGATGGGGTTGGTCCTGTCCTGCATGCAAAGCACTCGTCCCCTCGGGATGGGGTACGGGGGTCCCGGTGCCCTCCTGTCCCCAAAAGACACCCTGCAAGGGGAGTAGGGGAGGATGTTGTGCAGCCTCCTCCCCAGGAAAAGCAACAGGGCCAAAGAAAAAGGGAGCAGCAGCAGTCACAGCCCTTCTTCCCCGCTGACCCCTGGCTTGAGGCTGAAGGCTGCTGCTTCTGCTGCAGTGCCAGGGCTTTGCACCAAAGCCAGCGCAGAGCCACCCCTGCTGGGCTTGGCTCTAGGGCTCAGGTGAGCTGAGAAGAGGAAAGATGGAGCCTGCTGCCTCCTTGCACAGCCCATCTGTGCTGGGTCTCCTCCCAGATGAGATTTTTTGGGCTTCAAGAGGAGGCTTATCGCTGGCTTTGTGCGAGCAGGGGGTGCATGGTTGCAGCTCTGTCAGGTTGGAGGGAAGGGAAGGCTGAAGGGAAGGGATCACCCCAGGGATGCTGGAGCCCTCCTGCTGGCTGGTGCCCACCAGCATGCGACACGGTGGGCTGCATGGCACCACATTTGCCAGGCAAACATCTCCGGCCATGCAATGGGAAGCAGAAAGGGAAGAGGCACAGTGGCTAGACCTCAGGTTTCCAGCCAACAGGACCAGCCAACCGCCCTTTTGCCTGCAGCAGAAAAGCCAAGAGAAAACTGATGTGCTGCCTTAGCTCTAGAGGAGGTTTTGCTGCGACCCAGTGGACCTGGGGAGCGCAGGGGGTGACCACTCACACGCTGTCCCCTGCTCCGTCCTCACCACAACGTGGCCAGAGGGAAGCCAGGCGACTACTTCAGCTTCCAGAACGAGCTTCTGAGACCAAAGTAGGGCAGCAGAAGCGTGGCTGGGACGCTTGCACCCAGCCCAAGGGACAGGACTGGGCACACCAAGCAGAGAGCTCCCACCAGACTCGTGGCGTGGGCGCTGCAGCTCAGCGCCGTGCTTGCCCTGCAGAAGCAGAGGGACGCGAGCAGAGGCAGGCGGTGAGCGCACAGACAGGATCTCAGTGTCTCCTTCCCGGAGCCAAGACGCAGGAATTAGAGGCGATCTCTCCTTCGCCGTATGTTCCTGTTTTCGATCCTTCTCGCCCAGCTTGGTTGGCATTTGAGAAGCTGGGA
Organism: Aythya fuligula; assembly: GCF_009819795.1. Classification (NCBI taxonomy): domain Eukaryota; kingdom Metazoa; phylum Chordata; class Aves; order Anseriformes; family Anatidae; genus Aythya; species Aythya fuligula. The sequence goes on along the minus strand of NC_045593.1, from coordinate 10,221,947 downwards.
GCTGAAGCAACACCAGTGCCCGCGAGCGAGCGCCTGTAGCAGGGCGACGTGTGGTGAGCACAGCCCCGGAGCTGCCCTGCATCCTGCAGAGAGGCTCGGTTTATCCCCGGGTAGGAAACCAGCGTGGGTTTGATGGCTGAGCCGCAAGCACCGAGCTTTATCTGGGTCAGCGGCGGGTCCCGCTCTGCGGGCAGCAGCGGGGGGGCCGTCGGATGCTGCCGCCTGGGTGCTTCGAGGAAGGTGACGCCAGGTGAAGGATGCCGCGAGGCGCCGCTTCCATCTCGGTGAAACCCGCGGGTGCTGCCTAAGCTCTGCCTTCCAGGAGCGCAGCTGCCATAGCAGTGTCACTCCGCCCTCCCTCGGCCTCCCACTGCGGTGCTCGCCTGTAATTTTAGGCACGGACACGTCCCTGCAGCCCACGAGTCTCTCGGGGAAGCCCTCTCGCACCTCCTGTGGCGGCAGCAGCTGTCCCAGATGAGGGATGCGGGATGAGGACGCGAGCACCAGAGGTGCTGGGACGTGGGGATGGGAAGTGGCAGCCCGGCCACCACGGTGGCATCGCCCATCACCACCAGAGACGATATGGTTAAAGGTTTGTGGGTGCTGGGTGCTACTGGTTCCTATGGAAGAGCAGGTTCAGGTTCAAGAAGGGGCCATAAGGAAGCAGATGCTGAGTTTCCAAGTCCTCCTGTCACCCCATCCTACTCCAGTGCCCCAAATGCAGGGCTACGGCTGGGAGCCCTGCTCCCCTTGGCTGTAAGATGCTGGCCAGGGGTCTCCAGCATGACCAGGAGTGGGATCACAGCTCCAAAGGCCTGCTGGCACCGCGCTGTGCAGCAAAGGAGACCAAGGCTCAAGCTAAAACAGGCAGACTCGCAAGGATGAACAGTGCAAGGAAAGCACTTGAGGCTACGGCTGTAGGCTTAGGTGATGAAGAGGTTGTGCTGTGATTCACTCCGCCACGCACCGAGATGGTGGCATATGGTGTCGGGGAGCTCCTGGCATCTGCTCCTGCTTCAGAGCACTTCAGCTACTTCTTCTCATGTCAGATAAAAGCAGCAAAGCGCTGCTCGCCCTGCCCTGGCAAGCGGGAGGCTGGGGCTGGCAGCCAGGCCAGCAGCTCTCCGAGCATCCCCAGCACGTTCGGTCTGCGGTGAGGGAGCGCAGAGAACAGGCAGCCTGGCTCAAAGAGCAGAGGAATTTGCCTGGGCCAGCAGTTTCCACCGGTCTCTCTTCGTGACTGCCGTGACGTGAAGCAAATGCCCTGTTTACAGGCAGCTGGATGGAGATCACAGGGGCAGGAGGCAGCCAGCACCTCCCCTGGCACAGCACCACTGCACGGGGCCGGGCGCGCTGCTCTGCTTGCTGCTCACGGGGCAGCTCCGCACGTGGCGAGCATCAACCTGGACCAACGTGGGCCAGACATCAGGACAGGCATCCCGGGGGGTAATTTTAACAGATACGGGAATGCACAGAAGGAAACATCTGAGATATGGCATGCAGGACTCCATAAATAATGCAGTCTCTCCCAAGTATTTCTGGAGGGGCCAGCAGGGCCAGCCACCGCAGGAATAAACCTCCATACTCGAATCCCCTCTGCATCACAAAAGGAAATTCAACTCCCAAGCCCACAGGTTAATTTGAGATGACTTTGTTTCGGGAGCGCCCAGCTCTGCCTGCCCCACAGGGTTGCCCTTGCCCCCACTGTAGCTGGTCACAGCCCCAGCAGGGATGCGGAGCTGTTGCAAAGCTCTTCTGACTTGCTGGCACACTCAGGAGCTCACGTTTCCCTACCTCAGGTCTGGCCCATTGAGCTTATTTCTATTAAATGTATTTGAGAACATAAATCTGTCTTCAAAAAAGAAAAAAAAAAAAATCAGCTCATTAAGAAGACAGACAGCGTCTACAGTCTGAAAGGAACAGCAAATGGCAGCTGCCAAAAACGTCAATGTTAAATGCAGCTGCCAGCTGGGATTTATTAAAAGGTAGTTAGGCAGCAGCAGCAGCAGCAAACGGCACATCTTGTTCTAGGGTAAGCTCCCCTTCCTCTCCCACCTTCACACGGTTTGCTGCTCTGGTGTCTCACCGTGACCTCCAGGACTGACAGCCTGTATGCTCTGGGTTTTGCTCACAGCCTTTTTTTGAGATTTCGCCCTTTGTCCAGGGAAGCCAGAAGCAAAGAAAGCAGCTGTTTGGGGCTAAAGCAGCGCTCAGCAAGGTCAAGGTGTTGCTTTTCCCTGTGTGAACCTGCTCTCATGTGGGGTGGTGCCTGGCACCATCCAGGACAGAAACATGAACAAACAGGGACCAGACCGGTGTCAGCAAACTTGGGGTTTCCCTTGCTCCTACAAAGCACCCGGGCTTTCCTCCACATGTGAATACCCTATGCTAAAATAGAAGGGCAAGACATATGGGGAAGGGAGAAAATGGGTAAATACCACCTGTATTTGCTCAGGCAGCCCGGCACGCTCAGTCAGGACTGCAGTACCCGCGTCCTACCTGCAGCATGGAGGCTGAGCGGCTCTCCAAAACCTGAGCACGAGCTGGTCTCCTCTCTGCAGAGGACTTTGCTCGTGTCTCTCACACCCTACCTGGTCCTTCCTCTTCGGCACAGGACGAGGACCGGGTCCTGTCCTGGCCACAACCCCGTGCCACCTCTCACCCAGAGCATTTCCACTGACACCCACCTCTTTAAGACTGATGTTTGCGGTGTAGACCACGTTCGTCCCGTCCCTCTTGAAGTGCGAGTGAGGCTTGTCCTTGAGGATGAAGACGATGTCAGCAGGGATGTTGTCCGGCGTGGCGTCCCCTTCTTTGGGGAACGTGATTTTGGTTCCCTCCTTCCAGCCCCGTTTGATGACAATGTTCAGGATCTTATCCTCAGTCCGCATGGTCCGGCCATCGGCGTTGAGCCTTCTGCGGGTGATCTTCATCCTCTTGGTGGAGCCGTGGTAGATCTCTTCCAGGGACACCTTCAGCTCGTGGATGACGGGTGGGTCTTGGACCTTCCTCCGCGTGTGCAGGGACTCCTGGTGCCGCCGGTGAACCCCGTTAATGCCGTTGAAGCCAAACCGGCCGAAGGCACTGAAAGGATCGTCGTCGTCATCGATATCCATGTCTTCCTGGTCAAAGCCATTGAACACCCGGGAGCGGCTGCTAGCGAAGAAGATATCGAAGGGGTTGGACCCTCCGAAGAAAGACGCGAAGGTGGCGTGGGGGTCTCCGTGGAAGGTGTAGTGGAAAGTGTTCCCTGAGCCACCTGAAGAGCCACCTCCAGTCTTGAGACCTGGAAGAGAAGGGGGAAGATGAGATGTTAACACCCCTTGCCAGAAGAAAGCTGCTGGCTCTCCAAGCTGTGTGTGCAGCCACAGTCAACACATTGGCTCCACGGCACCCAGTTGTGCTGCACAAAATGCGTTTTGGGTGAGTTACTTGTTACCCAAGGAGAACTGCGCTGCCAGCCGCAGCCCGGGAGCATTGTGCCCAGCACGTTAGAAAATGCTTTCGACTCAGTGAGCAACTGTGTAGCCGTCAGGAATTTTGCTGGCAGAGCACGGGGAGGTCAGCAGACCTCCCAGCCACCCCCCAGCACACGGGGAAGCAGCTCGCTGCGGGTTTAGCCAAAGGGGTTGACCCGAGGGCCAGCCTCCACCACGGGGGTGGGAATCCTCCTGCTGTGGCTCTAGCAGCCCAATTCACAAACCGACAGAAAAGTTTGAGGCTTGCACCTTCCAGCAGCCATTCCCAGGCAGAACTGCCCTGGAGATACAGGGGGGTCAAACTGAGTAGACAAATCCATGGGTCTGTTCTGATGCTCTCAGCCTCCTCGTGTAGTTGGTGGCTCTTGTCCCTTGGCCCCTGCCCTGATACACGAACATCTGTGTCCTTGCACAGCCCATACCACGCATGGGGACCGAGCTGTAGGGCAGCAGAAGCAAACCCCATAAGCCCACCCCAGTGCATGGGACCCCAAAGATCCTCAAAACACTGACTCTCCACCCCCGGGCCATGTATTCCAAAAAAAAACCAAGCGCTTTCTGGATAATAAAAGGTTTTCCATTGCGGGAGTGCTGGACTGGTGTGGAAGTCACTGCTTGGGGTGGGCTCATGGGGTTCGCCCCTCTACCATGAAGCCTTTCCACGTCTTTCATCTCATTTCTCAGTGCCCTGACTTTCTGCACGGGCTCTCTGGGCACTGCTGCTGTGTCCGCCTGCTCACACAGCTGGAATTACAGAGAAACCCAGGCAGGGGAATGCGGCTTCCCCTGGCGCCAGGGATGGGGCACGCTCTGGACAGGAGGATGGTTCACAAAAGGAAGAGGCCAGGTGCATGATTATGGGCCAGCAGGGTAAAATCGACCTACTGGGGAGCTCCAGGATAACTCGAGAGTGGCTGCAAGTCACAAAGAAATCCAGGCCCTGCCCTTGCTGGGGGGCCAAAAGCCCCAAGACTCCCAAAATCATGGAGTGGGAAGGGAGAGCACCGAGGCTGAGGCAACCAGCACAGCTCACCAAAAGCATCAAAGTGGTGCTTGAGCCCAATGGAGCAAGCGCTGCCATTTCTCCAGACAACCCCATGTCCCTCAAGAAGGATTGACCCTGCTGTTTTTCCTCTTTGGGGTAATTCAACCCAAACTCTGCCCCTGTCTGTGGCCCCAGGACCAGGCCCACTTCAAGCCCAGCCTCCCCGTCCCGCTGCAAGGAAGGGGGCTGCTCCTCTGCAGTTATTTTTCCCTTCCTGCTTTAACTCGCTCTTATTTTAGCCGCCGTCATCCCTGGAGAGCCCCCGAACCCATCAGGCTGCAGCCAGGAGGTTTCACCTTTACGCAGTTGCCTTAATCCCATGACGCCAGCCAGAGGCCAGTGCAGAGGCAGGGTCCGGTTTCGGCAGTGCCTCCAAGGAAATGCTGGTTTTCTCGCTTGAGATAGCCGCTTCTAATTTTAAACGGCAGCAAATCACCGCGGCTCGGGGCGTCCCTCGTGGCCGTGACAGAAATAACGGGTTAAGCAACTCCTACAGGCAGAGCGTGTGCTGCCAGGCACTGATTTCCCAAAGCTTTGCCCGGCTCGGTAGTTTTGCTCAGATAAACCATGAGGGAGTTCCCCCAGGTCTGTCTGAGCTTTCACACCCAGCAGCCTGGCTGCTGACAGCACTTGGCACCCCTGGCCACGTCTTCCAGGAGCTCCTTCATGTTTTTCCTATAAGTTTCTGATATTCCTTGTTCCCCAGCATCTTTCAGGAGCGAGTGTAATTTCACCAGGCAGGGGCAAGACTCTGTACCCTGAGACCTGTTCACCTCTGAATAGCAGAGAGCCCTCCCCGTGCCTTCCAGGAGCAGGATGGAGCTGATAAAGGGATCTCCAACCACTGTGTACTCCTGCCGGTGTCCCCAAAGAGGATGGACCCGCTTGCTGGGCACACAGGAGGGGCTGCATCTTCCTCCGAGCAGCCTGTCCATGGCAGACCTGCTGCTCTTTTAAGCACCCAAGTCCCTGGCTGATTAATGCAGATGCTATTCAGTGCTCTCCTCACCCTCAGCAAATGGGGTTGCAGTCTTCCATATTCGACTAATAAGGCTGTGTGTGGCGGAGCTGCTCTCCTCCTCCATGCCAACCGGCGGACAACAGCAGCCACTTAGTTTCAAAACAAAAACCTATTACTTAAATTGGGAAAAGCTTTGATTCATGTAGGTCAGCCTGTACCGGGGAGAAAAGTGGGACTAGCGCTTCCAACCCAGCACGCTGCCGGGGATCCTGCGGGGGGACATCCAGGAAAAAGGGACATTACTGGGCTGGGAAATTTAGGCCGAGTGCAGGGCTGCTAAAGCATGACCGCAGCGCGCGGGCACGGCCCAGGAGGCGAGCTCCTTTTCAGTCCCATCAGCTCAGCGCTCGCCCTTTGGAGGCAGCTCTGCGGAGCTCTCAAGTGCCATCTCCCCAGCTGGGAAGAGAAGCAAAAGCGGCTCTGCTGCAGCACAGAAATGGGTCGGGACATTATTTCTGGCAGCGAGGCGGAGCAGGGTCGGTGGAGTGTTTGCTCTCCCCGCTTCTGCTCCCAGTAACCTTGATTCAGAGGCAGGCGTGAGCCCTGGGGGTGCAAAAACACCCCCAAGCCCCACATGAACCTCCTTGGACCCACACAGACAGCCACCAGGATGCCTCCACGCCCCGGCCAGCCCTGCCTTGGAGCAGGAGCACAGGTCCCCTTACCTTCCTCCCCGTACTGGTCGTACACGGCTCGCTTCTTGGGGTCGCTCAGGACATCGTAAGCCTCTGCGATCTCCTTGAACTTCTCCTCGGCGTTGGGGTCTTTATTCTTATCGGGGTGGTACTTCAGGGCCATTTTCCGGTAGGCTTTCTTGATCTCGTCCTCGTTGGCTCCGGACTGGATGCCCAAAATCTTGTAGTAGTCCTTCCCCATGACGGCGACGCTGCCTGGTGCCGAGTACTTATTCCTGAAAGCAGAGAGACAGCTGGCTGCAAGGCGAGCGCGGCGCTCGGGCGGACGGAGACGGGAGCGGCACACACTTATCGCCGAGCCGCCTCTCCCCGCATCGCACCGGCCAGCAGCACCACAGCCGCCTCAAGTCCACTTTTTTCCCCCCCGAGGGGCCCGAAACGAGCGCGGGGACACGGAGCAGTGGCACGGGGACGCGCTAGCGCGGCAGGACCCGCATGTCCCTGGGCGCTGCCTTTGCCTCGCCGAGCTCCGGGGTGCGGAGAGTCATCCTGGACGGGGAGCACCGAGGCGTTGCGCTGGGTTATTATAGGGGCAAGGCCGACCTCGGAGGCGTGACGGTCTAAATTCGGCCGCCCCCGTCCCCCCTCCTCTCCCCAGCCTCCTGCTGGCAGCCTCCCGGGGCTTCGCCAGCCCAGGGCAAGGAGAGGAGCGGCCGGAGGGGCTGGGGGGGCGGCGGCGCAGACGGGGAGCCAGCAGGGACTGCGCCGCCGCGCTCACCTCAAAGGAACTTCAAACATTTTGTTCCTGAAAGCAATTGGCATTCAGCTGGAGATAAGTGCTTCCAGCATGTCAGAGCTGTAATTTGTATTTAGCAGAGAGAGAATGAAGCCGTTAGACAGAAACATCTTGTGATGGTGGGAGGTTTTTCTTTCTTTCTCTCTCTTTTTTTTAAAAAAAAAAAAAAAACACTTTCTAGCCTGACTTGCACTCCCTTTGAGTCTTCAGCTAAATGTTGCAGTAAGCCAGAAATATTAAGAGGTGGTAAAATGTCATCGCAGCCTGACACGACGCAGTGAGGTCAGCACAGGCAAGCGGCTCCCTGCATTCACTTTCTCCATCATGTGGGAGGCTTAGGACAGAGCCATGCCTATACTAAGGCATTGAAAACCCAGTGGCCGAAACCCAAAGGGAAAGGGTGGGCAATTAATTCACTCCACAGGCATGCTGCTGGAGCAGCAAACCCAGCGAGGAGTCATGGAAATTCGGAGAGCAGCTCGAGGAGGCACGAGACCAACTGCTCGGGGCAAAAGACGAGCGAGGCTTACGCTCCTCGAAGCACGTTTCCCATTGCTCCTCACCCTTGGGTTTTCTCACTCTCAGCTCCTGTCCCTGCCAAGCCCCACCTGGCCGAGCACAGCTTGGTGCTTGCTCCTTGCCGTGCTCTTCTCCAGACCTTGCCCCCAGCTGACCCTCTGACCTTCAGCGCAATCTTTGTGCTCACGTCCTACTCCCCTCTCCAGCTCTGTCCCTGTTTTTTTTTTTTTTTTAATTATTTTTTTTTTCTCCTGGGCTTGGCCCAGACCCATCCTTGCCCCATAAAACCCTGAATTGCCCTGGACAGACCAACCTGGGCAGCTCCAGCCCTTTGAGCCCCTCCAGCAGATGGGTTTCTGCATCACACCCTGCCCTTCCCATACCAGGTGCTCCCCCTCTCCGTGCCCTGTCCATAACCAGATGCTCCCGGTGGAGGTCTTGGAGGGACCCCTTGCCCCCAGCCACTGGCTTTGCCCTTTATTCCCCATCCCCTGAGCCATTCACTGGAAGATCTGGAGGAAGGGGCCAGACACCAGGCGCTGCCCAAACCATCTCCCCCCACGGGCGTCAGGGGCAGAAGCGAGAGGCAGCGCCGCGGCGCTATTGTTAGAGGCACAGGAAGGCCTCTGGGGGCGTGAAGAGCATCCTACAGCATCTCCAGCTCCCGGCTTCTAAATGCCAGCACGTTTCCCTACCAGCACAGCCTCCAGCAGGAGCCCTCCAGCTTTCTGTGCAAAGAGCAGCCGTCTCCGCAGAGCCCACACAGCCATTACGAGATGCTCTACCCCGTGCCCACCACCGTCTGCGTCTGCTCCGATGGCTCCCAGCCCGTGACAGGGGGAGGGGGGGGATGCAGCAGGTCCCCCAGCCGGCATTTCGGAGGTGGCCTGAAGTGTCTCTTTTTTTTTTTTTTTTTTTTTTTTTTTTCTCACCATGCTGTAAAAATAAGCCACGAACCACAGCCTCCCACGGGAAGGCGAGGCGAGGGAACCAGCGGCGCGGCCAAGGTCAGCGGTGCTGTGAGTGCTGACAGGTGGCAACCTGCTGGGCACCGCGGCACGGGCAGCACAGGACCTGGCCTCCTGATGGACAACAGACCCTTTTCTGCACGATCCCAGGGCAAAAAAAACCCCTCCTCCAGCAAGGTCAAACAAGGCAGCGCTGAATTCAACCCCTTGTCGCACCCCGACCATGCAGACCAAAGCACGGAGGTCGCAAAGCACGGATCTCACCCCAAAATGGTTCCCACCAACCCCCCCCCCCCAAAAAAAAAAAAAACCCTGCTGCAATTGCTATAAAAGTCCCCAAATCGTCACCCCCCCACACACACCCCACACCCACCCAAGGTCTTTACCCTCGAGAGGTCTTTGTGGGAGGGGGGTGCGGGGGATGCCTGCGGGGGATGCTCGCGCCGCGTCGTGTCCCGTCCCGTCCCGTCGCCGCCCCGGGGACCCGAAATCCGACGGTCCCACGTCTCCTGGTGCCGCTGTCCCCACGCCCCACGTTCGGGTGACCCTTGGGGTGAAGCCACGCTCCGGAGGCGCCGCTCACATGTGCGGTGGTAAAACACGACTCTGTCCCTGTGCAGCCTCCCTCCCACCTCCCCGCGATCAGCTGCGCCTCGCCACGGCTCCTCTCTCTCTTCTCCCCCTCCAGCCGCTCAATCATCCGGCTCTGCCTTCCCATTTAACCCTCTCGGGAGCGGGGGAGAGGAGCTGCTGAGCAGGGGGGGGCTTCGAGGTGGGTAAGGCACCTGCATTTCTTCCCCCGAATGCCTTAGGGAGAAAGGGGCTGCACTGGGAAAACAAAACGCAGGCACCGGCACCTCGCGGCTGCACTGCCGAGCGCCCGGTTCTCCCCTTAAGAAATAATAATTAAATAATTTTAAATTTAAAAAAAAAAAAAAAAAGAAACCTTTGTTCCAGCCCTGCACATGACATCAGACCATGCAACCTCTGGATCGGCGAGCCGGCTGAATAGCAATCCCTTGACATAATCCCTCTGCTCCGCTCTGCTCCGCTCCGCGGTGGGGGAGCGAGCCCCCGGCACGGCACGGCACGGCGAGGAGCTGGGAACCGCGGGGCGCTCATGGTCCCCCCGGCCACCAGCACACGGGACACGGGGAGAGGGCCACTTACCGAAACTTTACAAAGACATTCAGAGTCCAGGCGGTCACCTTCCAAGGCTCTGCCTTGATTTTAAACATCGCGCCGGCTCCTCAGCCCGGCGGGGATGGGGAAAGCGGCTCCGACCTCAGACCCCCCGGATGAGGGGACTTGGGGACAGGGGTGCCAGCCAGCCGCCTTTTGGGGGCTTTGCTGCAGCAGGAGCCCCTCCACGAGGTCGCTTGGCAGGCAGCGATTTCCCTCTCGGGGGTTTTCTCACCGCTTTCCTGAGCTGAGAGGTGCCGGGTGGGCGCGCGGAGCGGCGCGGCGCGCTCCCGAATTAAAGGATTTCTGTCTGTCTGCCGCCAGCTCGGGCACCCTCCCCGCTCCCCAGCACGGGGTGCCCACCCTCAGCCCCCCAAATACCTGAACACCCCCGGCGCAGCTTCCCCCCCCAAGCCCCACAGAAGCGGCGGTGACGAGCAGCCCGGTGTCCCCGGCAATGAATCGCTCGCTCCCGGCGCCGGTCACGGCGGGGCCACGCGGGGAAGGAGAAAAGTAGGGCAGCGCCGATGCACCACGAGGCGGAAAAAAGTAACGGGGACCGCTTCGCACCAGCCCCACGGGGGTCTCCCCGTGCGTGTCCCCCCCATCCCTTTTCCCCGGGTGCCGACACCGCTCCCCGTGCCGGGGCAGGAGGCATCCAGCAGCCCCGGTGCTCCCGGTGGCACAAAAGCTCCTGGAATAAAGTCACCTTCATGCCTCTTGCCGTGGGGGGCACGCCGAGGGACCTCACCCCCCCGAAAGCGTCCCCGAGCCCGAGGGAGAAACTTGGTGGCCGCGCACCGAAGGACCTCGGGGTGTCGGAGGGACACGGGGTGGGACGGTGCTGTAGGGTCAGCGAGCCTGGAGGGGTTGCGGTGCCCGGGGGGGTGCCGTTACCTCTCGGCGCGGCTCCAGAAGAGCAGGATGGCCGGCATGGCGGTGCCGGTGCCGGGGAGCGGGCGAAGCCCCGAGCGGTGCTGGAGGGGAGCGCGGCGCGTCGGGGCAAGGCAGTGCCACCCGTGCCGGCTGGCAGGCGCAGGGAAGCAGCCCGCGATGTCATGAGTACACGCAATGAATCATCCCCATCCCCGGGCCCCCACGCGCGCACCGCCCGCCTCCCCCTTCCCCACCGCCTGCCCTCCCCCTTCCCCACAGCACCCAACCCCTCCCCACTCGGGTGCCGGCACCTGCGTGGGGTTGGGGTTCGCCCCCGAGCCCCCCCTCCTGCTGCTGAGCCCCCGCAGGGACCCCAGAGGCAAGTGGGGAGGGGGTTAGGATCCCGGACGCCCCCGCCCCAAAGGGGTAGGGGCCCCCACTTTTGGCCCCATTGGGGTGTGGGGGGATGGGGTAAGCCCCCGTGTTGCCTTCTCATATAGGGTTCCTCATTTCCAGCCCCACTTGGGCACCACCACCTACATGGGAATGGGGTTAAGCCCCTTTTATGACCCCCCCCCCTTATAGGGTTCCCCATTTCCAGCCCCACTGGGGCACCACCACCTGTGTGGGGATGGGGTTAAGCCCCTATATACCCCCCCCCACAAATAGGGACCCCACTTCCAGCCCCACTGGGGTGCCTGTAACTTTTTGTAGGGACGAGGCTGAGCCCCCTCACTGCCTCCCCACTGGGGCACCAAATCCTATGTGGAAATAGGATTCCCCAGTCTCCCCCTCCAGTCTCCCCAGTTCCTAGCCCCACAGGGGTGTGTGCACAGCTTAATGGGGACAGGGTTAAGCCTTCCTCATGTGGGGTCCCCCACCTCCAGCCCCTCTGGGGTGCTGTCAGCCATGTGGGGACAGTGTCCCTCAAACCCTGTATGGGATGCTGTGACCTGCACGGGGACTGTGTCCCCAAATCCTCTATGGGGTTCTGTCACCCTTGTAGGGACAACTCCCCCAAATTCCTTATGGGGTGCTGTCACTCACATGGGGACTGTGTCCCCAAACCCCCTATGGGGTGCTGTCACCCATATGGGGACCGTGTCCCCCAAGCCCCCTATAGGGTGCTGTGACCCTCGTGGGGACCATGTCCCCCAAACCCCTTATGGGGAGCAGTCACTCACACGGGGACTGTGCCCCCAAACCCCCTATGGGGTGAGGTGACCCTCATGGGGGCCGTGTCCCCAAACCCTCCATGGGGAGATGTCACCCTCACGGGGTCCATGTCACCCCAGACCCCTATGGGGTGCTGTGACCCTTATAGGGACCATGACCCCAAACCCCTTATGGGGTGGCGTGACCCACACGGGGACCATGACCCCCAGACCCCTATGGGGTGCTGTGACCCTCATAGGGACCCTGTCACCCCAAACCCCCTATGGGGTGCTGTGACCCCAATAGGGACCAAGTGACACGGGGGTGGGGTGGGGTGGGGGGATTTAACCCCTTCCTGCCCAGATGACACCGGGGGGGGGGGTGGTGGTGTGCGTGTGTTGCTGTATTTAACCCCTTCCTGCCCAGCCGGCTGTCACACCCCCCCCCCCCCCCACCCCACCCCAATATTCCCCAAATTGGGGACAGGTGTTAACCCTTTCCTCGCCGCTCCCACCTGAAGGGGGGGGGGGAGCTGGGAGGTGTTGGTGGTGCTGTTGGTGGTGGTGGGGGGGGGTCGTTAGCGCCTTCCCCGCCCCCCACCAGGGGCTGTCACCCCCTGTCCCCCCCCCCCCCCCCCCTCCACTCACCGCTCCCGCCGCCGCCGCGCACGCACTGCCCCCCCCCCCCCCCCAATTTCCCGCCCCCATTTCCCGCCCCGTGACGTCAGGGGAGTCCCGCCCGCGCGCCCCCGGCGGAGAGGGGAGGGGGCGGGGCGCGGGGAATGGAGGGCGGAGCTCCCGCCCCGCCGCGCCCTCCCGTTGGGCAGGGCGGGTGTCAATCCGAGCGGGGCGCCGCGCTCATTGGTTGTTCTCCAGGGAGGGGGCGGGGCGCCCCCTCCTTCCATCTGCTGCCGCTGATTGGGTGGTTCAAGCCGGCACCGCCCTGCCGGAGCGTTGTGATTGGTGGAGGGCTCGCGGCGAGGCCCCGCCCCCCGCCGCCGAGCCCCGGTGGCTTTTTATAGCGGCCGGGCGCGGCGGGATCCCCTCGGGAAGCTTCTGGAAGCGGTGACGTCAGCGGGGCGCTGCGCGGCTCGCCCCCTCCCCTCAGCGGGCGGCGGCCATGTTGGGGCCGGGGGCACCTCAGTCAGCAGCTGACGGGGGGGCACCAGGAGCCCGCTGCTGCTCCTGTCCCTGAGTCAGGAGGGGTGGAAAACACCTCAAAAATCACCTGCTGCAGCCCCCACAGTCACTGTCACCCCCCAGACCGTGTCCATAAGCACCACGCCCAGCCTGCCCCTCAGCACCCCCTCTGTGGGGATCATGGCGGCGTCACCCAGCCGCGCTTCGGCCCTGCTCTGTCTGAGAGAAAACGCACAGCTCGTTTGGGGGAAGGCAAAGCGGTCGGGGCTCGTCCCCGTTTGGCCCAAGAGCAGGGCTCGGTTCATCTCACGGCACAGCACTGCAAGGACAGGGAACGCAATTTTGACAGGATGAGGGGGAATGGGATAAAGTTGAACCAGGGGAGGTTTAGGTTGGATGTTAGGAAGAACTTCTTTACCGAAAGGGTTGTGAGGCATTGGAACAGGCTGCCCAGGGAAGTGGTGGAGTCACCATCACTGGAGGGCTTTGAAAGACATTTATCTGTAGACCTTAGTGGTAAGATTTAGTGGAGGACTGGTTAGTGTTAGGTCAGAAGTTAGGCTCAATGATCTTTAAGGTCTTTTCCAACCTAGACGATCCTGTGATTCTGTGACCTCCAAAGCCTCAGATGTTGAATCTGAGAGCTGATGTGAGGCATCGGGGCTGTTAGCACGGCATCTGTCACGCCTAAAGTGCTGTGCTTTTATACTTTACCTCATGAAGTCTTTAAATGGACATTCCGGAGTAATTTTCGGGTGACAACCAGCCCTGCCCTTGGTGGTTCGTCACAGCATTTTGGTCCCCCCGTTCCTGTCCTGGGTCTGGGGTCTCCGTCACACCGGTGATGGAGACTGGTGGCTGCCCAGGCTCCTTTCCTCCCATGAGGTGTTTGTGGAGCATCCCTGAACTGGAAGAGTCAGTGTTTTCATTGTGCTCTCTGCACAGCGTCTGAGTCATCACGATATTAAACCAGCACTTACTGTTATCTGTTATCTGTCTATCTTGCTGTCTATTTGTTCTGCTATCTGTGTACCCAGAGGGACTGCTGCTCTTGCTACAAAGGGCTCGTGCCGCTCATCCAGGGCAATGTCAATGCCCTGGGCTTGCAAACTCTTTTTTCTGTTCCCTTTCCCAGCCTTTCATCAGGAAAGGCATTGGAGGCCCTGGGGCAGAGCTGGCACTGACCGTATCCGTGTCCGCAAATGACTGGCTTGGCGTGCAGCTGTGTGGGCTGAAACAAGGGCTGCGAGAGCAAATGTTTTGGCTCAGGAGCCCGCAGCGTGGGGGCTGGATGGATGCAGCCCGTAGTGCCCAGAAAGCTGGGCAGGGGAAGGGTCAGCAGAGCCCCTGCTTCCCTCCCTGGGTGCTGCGCCCGACAGTGGCTGTCTTAAGCAAAGTGGCTCTTCCTCCACAGCCTGTCTGCCAGCACATCCGGCACCCTTTTAAAGAAACGCTAGAAAAGCGCAGGGAAGGGTGACAGGAATAATTAAAGGTATGAAGCAGTTTCCATACAAGGAACAATTACATAAACTAGCTCCCTTCCGTCTGGGGGAAGAGATGACTGAGGGAGGGATGACGGAGAATAATAAAATCATGTGTGGCTGGGGGAAGGTGAGCAGGGAATGGCTTTTTTTTTTTTTTTTTTTTTTTTTTTTTCCCCTTAAAGGGCTTATGGGCATCACGTGCTGAAATAGGCAGTGGCACCTCGGGGCACGAGCGTGCTTCGTGGTGCGGTTTGGGATTAACATTTTGGAGCTGCTGGCCTTTGGGGGGGTGGATGCTGGGGAGGTGTGAAAAGCTTGTCTGGGATCAAAAAGCAATTAAGCAAATTTCTGAAGAGAGAATCCACTGCAGGCTGTGGTGAGCACAGCGATGATGCTTCTGGCTCAGGAAATCCCCAGGCTATGGGCAGCCAGAGCGGGGGAGCACGTTGCAGGGGTGTTGTGCTCACCTCAGTCTTCAGCTCTTCCCAAGGCATTGTGTGTTGGTCTCCATGACAGGGAGGCAGGGGACCGTGTGGGGGCTGCTTTTCTGTAAAAATACGTATTACATCATTCCTTGCTGTTTGGAGGTCAGGGCAGCGGATGAGGCCACCAAGCTCTTCCACCCCCTGCCCCGCGTTGTGGCTGCCAAGTCCCCAGCTGCAGTCACACTGCTGTGAAGGAGACCTCTCCCCCGACCCCACCACAGCCCCATTGATTTGGAGGTGTATGTGGGGCACAGCTCGGCCTGCCCAGGGCACAGGGATCCCAGCAGGGCTCAGCAGGTGGGCAGGAGGGAGGTTTTCACTGCTGCCATGCCCCCGGCCCTGCTCAGGCTCCCCCGCTCCACATGGCGCGGGGAAGTCTCCGCCTGGGTGAGCTCCAGAGATGCATCTGAGGACACCGGGCTTGGCGGCAGCAGCAGGGTTTGTACTCTGTTCTCCGCAGCGAGAGCAGCGCCCACGTATTCGGTGCTGTCTCTTCTTCCTGCCTGCTCCCATCCTCGGAGATGCCGCCCTCCTTTTCCAGCACCCTGTGCTGCAGGATGAGGAAAGGGCTGCAGGAAAAATCCATATCCGTTTTTTTTCTTTTTCTTTCTTTCTTTCCCAATTATTATGATTATTATTATTAATATTGGATTACTGCCCCCTTCCTTGGTGTCCTTGCTATGGTCTGAGGTGGTTGCATCCCCAAGGGGTTCTGCCTTCCAGGTCAGGCTTGGGGGCAGCTCCTACCTACAAGCTGACCACGGTCCTGAGGGCATGGGGACCTCGTTCCTCTGGGCTCTGCCAGCCCCTGGCCTGTCCCTGGAGGAAGCCACCCAGCAGGGATGGCTCTGCCATCAGCCCCTGTAACCCCAGCTGTGTTGTGAGCCCCAGCATGAGGCAGGCTTGTGCCTGCCCGGCTCTGAGCACTGGGACAATTCAGCTGGGAAGGGTCCCCCCCCAGGAGGTCTCTAGCCCAAAGCCCTGCTCAAAGCCTTGGGGATCAGAGAGGGATAAAGCTCAGGGCTTTATCCAGCCTGGTCTTGAAAACCTCAGAGGATGGCGACAGCGCTAGCAGATCCTGTTCCAGCAGCCTCTCCCACGTCCCTGTGGCACTGCATCTCATCAGAGCCTTCCCGGTCTCCCGAGGGCACGCGGGAGGAAGGGGCTGGAAGCTGCTATTAGCGCTAATGATGATGTTTAATCCGTCCTCGCCCATCGGTGCCGAGGATGCCGGCCGCTGCCTCCCCCTGCCAGCACTGCCGGCGGCGGAGCCGGCCGCTCTGCGCTGTGCACCCGCGGGGGTGGCATAATGAGCCGTGTCCTCGGCTCAACCTGCCGCTTCCTCTCCCGGCAGTGTCTGTGCTGCCAGCTGGGTTATTTAATTTAATTTATTTATTTATTTTTTTTTTCCCCCCCTTTCCTGCCTCTATTCTCGAGTGGTTCCCAGCCGGTGCTGGCACCCAGCCCCTGCTGGACCTCTCTTCCCAGGCTGACTGCGGCAAGCCCCCCTGTGGTGAGCCCCTTGGGCTCCCGTGTCAGACACACGGAGGAGATGCGAGTGGCTCTGTGTGGGAGGGCTCGGTCCTCTCCGGGGCCCACGCTTGTGCCCAAACTCTGGTGGAGCAGCCAAAACCTGAGGGCAGAGCATGTGGGAGTGGGATGGGAGGGCAACAAGGGCAATGCTGTGATGTTTTGTGGGGACCCCCAGAAGGGAGGCCAGCGTCCGAAGGGCATTGGGCACCTGGGAGGCATGTGCTGACGTTTGGCTTGGCTCCATTTCAGCTGCCAGCTTTTGATTTGGTGCTTGCTCTGATTTCCTCAGCAGAAGAGAGCTGTGGCACCTGGTGTTTTCTCCTGCGGACGGTTCCAAGTTAGTTTTTAACCACGGATGCTCCCAGCAGGGGTGGGTTATGGCTGGAGGTGGATGGTGTCTGAGCTAGACAGACCCTCGCATCTACTAAAAAAAAAAAAATATCTAAATCTAAATCTAATCATCTAAAAAAAAAATGACCTGGGGGTTGGCTGCCAATGGCAGTTTTCTGAAAGAACAGGTTGGCTTGCTTTTATTTTATTCTTGTTTTCATTGCCTCCCAAGCCCTGTGGCTGCCCCAGCGCGATGGCAGGTGGCTGCAGAGAGATCACTGTGGGATGCAGGTGACGTGCTGGGGACAGAGACTCAGCGGTCCTTGGAGTTTCCAGGGTGTCTTTGGAGCCTTCTGCTGAAGCTGGTCTCCCCGAGTGACCACCACCATGGTGTCTGGGTGTGTTCATCCTGTCCTGCCTGGCAGCGATGCCTCTAGCTCCAGCAGGTGCTTGCTGCAGGTGCTTTTGCTGGGTGTGTTGCCCTGCTCCTCAGGGAAAAGGGCTTGGATCTTGCCCAGGTTGCCTCGAAGGCATCCATCAACCTCCTGCCCTGCTCCTCCTGTGGCTGCTCAGCATGGAACCAGGCTCCTGCTCGCCTGCTGGCAGGGCTCAGACCTCTGCTTGCCACAGCCCCCTCTGTAACACTGCCTCGAGGACACCCCAAAAGCCCAGAGAGCCCCGAGCTCTCCTCTGAGCCGCAGGATTGCTCCTCAGGGCTAGGATGCTCTGGGGATGCAAAGCTGTGGAGGCCCTGCAGATCCGGGCAGCTGTGGGGCCACATCTGGAGGAGAGGGGGGTTAATTCCCAAAGCCACATCCCATTGCTCAAGAGGGGGAGGCAGCTCAAGGCACCCCAATAAAGCTGGCCGTGGCTGTTTCTGCCTGGCTGCGGGGATCTTGAGTGCAGCGCCCGTGCTGAGCTGGGGACAAGGCAAAGCCCAGCAGCCTGCAGTGGGTTAAGGTTGAAGGGAGCCTTGGCAAGCACCGCTCTCCGGTTTGCTGAAAGGCAGCAAGCAAAGCAGCCAAAGTTACAGCCTGGTGTGGCTGGGGAGTGTGAGAAACTAGGTTGCGTTTTTGCAGCAGAGAACCAATTTTCTGTATTCCAAGGTGGTTGTGTAGGCATAACAAGGAGAAATGCTACGTAGATAAATGGACAATAGAAGGCCTCGCTGTTCCAAAACGAGGTGGAAGCTTGAGAAAATCAGGATGAGTGGTGTGGGAAACAGTAAAACAAAGAACACAGGTTCTCAAAACGTAAGAAAGGAGAAAAAAAAAAGGGGGGGGGAAAGGAGAAATTAAAGGGTTGAAGAAGAAAAAAAAATTGCCTTTGCACAAAAAAGTGTTGAGTAGCTTATGAACCTGTAGTACTCGGCCCTGAGGAAACTGGGGAGGTGATCAGGCGTCGGGTAATAGGGAATAAAAGGTTATGATCTGTTTACTAAGAGGTGCTCCTAATTGACCGGACGCCCGCCATTGCAATCACAATAATAATAATAAAAAAAAGAGCTTCACAGAAGATCCTATCTGAAGAAAATCATTTCAGATTTTTCTCACAGGGAGCAAACAAACAGTGGCATCTCTGCCCAACAAAGGGCTGGGAAAATTAATGCTGGAGCAAAAGCAGCCTCAGAGCTAATTCCCCCTGTGCCTCAGCCTCCAGTTAGGGCAGCGGCACTGAATGTGCAGCCCGAAGCAGAGGGGAAGAGTGGGAGGGAGGCGGGGAGGAGAAATTGTCGCTGCTGAAGGGGAACAAAAACTCATTCAATGTGCCCAAAGCAGGTTGGCTGCGCTGCCCGCGGCCCCGGGGAGCTGCTGCACGCTGGGACGATTGCAGGTCTGCTCCTCAGTAATCGGCACGCAACCCCCGGCGGTGCACAGCCCGCGCTGGCGTGGGGGGAAGCGATATGGATGAATGCAAGTCCTTGGGGCTGCTCCTAAATCCTAGATAAGCTCCAAAAAAAAAAAAAAAAAAAAAAAAAAGGTGTTAAATTGGAAGGAAATGCACCCAGAAGGGACAGGGAACAGGCTTGGGGTACCCCTCGGTGCCTGCATTGCCGCATGCCGTGCTGGTGCTGCACCGCGGTGCCGGGTGCTGCTGGGAGCCTGTCGGTGAGGAGGTGGGTGGTGGAGATGGGATGTTTTCTCGGGCACTTCCTCGGGCTTAAGGAAAAAAAAAAGAAATTAAAAAAAAAAAAAAAAAAAAAAAAAAAAAAAAAGGAAGTTATTCTAGGAAAAGAAATGAGCTGAATGCGCTCCCTCTCCCCGCGCAGTGCGGTGGCTTGTCCCACTCCCAGCTGGAGTTATGTAAGGACGCGGGGAGAGTGGGGTCACGCTGCGGGGCAGGCAGGGAGCAGGCATCTCTCTGCCCCAAATGTGTGCCCTGGGCGTGCTGAAAACCCAGTGCAGAGCCGTGCACCATGTGTGCACACGTGTGCACGTGTTGCACGTGCCCCAGGTTGCATGGGAGAGCGTGCCGTGAGCCAGCACATCCCAAAGGAGTGTGCTTGCCGAGGTGATAACCCCAGCCAGACCTTCCAGCTTAGAAATGGAGATTTCAGGTTTTAGGCCACGGTCCCCTACGAGGGTGTCCTGGAGGGACTGGGTCTGGGCGTGCTCTGCTCGAGACCCCGCCAGGAGGAAAAGCACATGCTTGTGCCACGCGTATGCGTGTGCAGGCATCGCGTGCCCCGTGGCATTCACATGTTGCACGTCATGCACATACGTGTGCTGTGCACGTGCTACATTTACATGCCATGCCATGCTTGCACACGTCACACACATGTCACACGTGTGTCACAACGTGAGACCCCAGGAGCCCTGGGACACCTGTCTGCAGTGGTGACAGGAGGGACAGCCTCTTTTGGGGGTGGCAACGGTGTCCCCCCATTGCAGGGGTTGACCCTAGGAGAGGGGCATGAGGAAGAGGATGGTGTTGCGGTGGCAGGAGATGGGGATCAGCTTTTCTGGGGACATTCTTGTATGCCTGTGCTTGGAGGGTCCCCTCTGGCCACGAGGAGGGGGTTTGCTCACCGTGCCTGCTGCAGGCATTTGGGACCAAAACACAGCAGGAGACCACAGCCACACCACGAAGGGGTAGCAGGTGAAATCTGCCCCATCCCCAAACCTCCCCCTTGCCCTGGGATGGCTCTGCGTGCGAGCACAGGCACACGCACGCCTGTGTGTGCAAACCCTGCTGCGCTCAGAGCCCGGTGCCGCAGGCGGCGGCTGCGGGGGGGTTTTTTGGGGGGGCGAGCGCGTCTGGCGCAGATGCCTGCCTGCGCCCGTGCTGCCTGCACCCGCTCGGCTTCCGGGGAGGCCGCATGAATGAGGCAAGTCGCTATTTCAGCGCTGCCTCTGGCGAGGCTTCTCCTTTAGAGGCAGGCGTGCGTGGGCGCCTGCCTGCGTATGCGCGTGGGCTCGTGCCTGCGTGCACGGGTGGGTGGCGAGGGGGGCTTCGGGAGAGGTTTTGCCACGTCAGGGAATTCACGCCGGGGGCTGGCGCACCCCCGCCGGCCCCGCTGCCTCTCTCCTGCCTGGCACGGCGTTGTGTAACCCTGCTGGTCCCCGTGCCGGGTCTCCGGCCACGTGGAGGGGATGCTCTGGCTGCAGACCCTGCCTGGTGACATCCTCCTGGTGTCTCCCCTGCCGTGGTGGATGGAGGGGTTTGCTGCCGGAAAAAGCCCTTGGCAGCCCCAAAATAATATAATAATAATAAAAAAATCCGTTTGCTTTCCTTGTTCTCTCATGTGCAATCCTTAAAGTGTTTGCTCGGGAGGAATTTGGGGTTTTCTCTGTGCACTCGGGGGGGTGGAGGGGACCTGACTTCCAAAACCTCTTGGGGGTGCTGGAGGAAGGACAGAGCTGGGTGATGGGGGAGCGCCATGTGGGGGCCGTGCTTTGCCTCCTTGCACCCCACCAGGTGGGTTTGCATCTCCAGCCTCAATCCTGCCCAGCCACTAAACAGAGGGTGCGTGCCCCAGAGCCCCCATCCCAGAGCTGCATTTCTGGAGCACTGCCCACCCTCTATCAACCCCCACAGCCCCCCAGCACTGTGTGACTCCACAGCACCCTGCAGGGATGCCAGGACCCCCTAGACCCGTGCTGAGACCCCACAACTCATCTCATGCAATGCCAGGCGACGGGGAGCAGCTGTCCCCTGCTGGAGGTCCCCGGGGACACGGAGTGGCCGGGAAGCAGAAGCCGAACAAGGCGAGGGGGATCCGCTGGCATTTTTCTCTCCTCCAGCACCCACGTTGCCATGCTGGTACCGTTGCCATGCCGGTACCGCTGTTGCCAGGCTACGCCGAGGCTGTCGGAAGAGGATGTCAGGATGCTCTGAGGATGAGGAGAGTGGAGATGAAGCCAAGGTGATGCCGTGGTCTCGGAGTCCCCCCTTGCTGCCAGCTCGGGGACCTGCCGGGCACGGCACGGCAGAGGGGACCTGGTGGTGATGGGGGTGTTGCTGCCCCTGGGAGCAGGGTCCTGGCCAGCTGCTGGCCTTGTGGCACTTCCCCGGCATTGATCAATTCATCCCCGTAACGGGGTTAGGGTGCTGAAGAGATGGATGGCCTGACAGCAGCCTGGTAGCTCTGCAGCAGTGTTTTATTAACCGGCTTTATAAAGTCACCAGATAAAGAAGCCAGGGTTATTGGACACTGTTGCTGAACACACAGGCATGAAATCACGCTGGCAGGCACTGAGTTATATCCCTTTACTTTATCTCCTTTCCTGGACCACGGTCCTGTTCTTACAGCCTGTAGATGGTCAACCGATTGACCCAACCTCCTCTGCCTTTTCTGACCATCCTGTGCTCATTTCAACTCTTCCACTCACCTGCACCATTAAAGGGAACCACAGACCTCGTTAACCCCTTGAGACACTCCTGGCTGCAAATCATTGGGGTTTTTGGGGTTAGGAATGACTCTCTCCTTGTGAGCATCCTCCTGGGCTGAAGGGCAAGTGTGTGCCTCAGCTCCGCTCCCCATACACAGGAGAGATGCCACATAGCAGGGTCATTTTTCCTCCTTCCTCTCCCCACTGATAACAATCCACCTCGTGTGCCCCGGGGTGGATTCTTGCCATGCCAGCACCCAGCTGTCCCCCAGCAGCCGTCCCCACCGCTGGCCCATGACAGTGTGGTGTGGTCTGCGAGCAGAAATAGCTCCTGCAAACACCCTGCACGCCTCGGCCGGGCAGGGACGGGGCTGTGCACACCTGCTGCTGCCCTGTGCAGGCAGCTGTGGGGCGTTTCACCGCACACAAGTCCCTTTGGCAGGGAATTTGCTGGCTCTGCAGCACGGCAGGTCTCCGCGCCGGCACGCAGGATGTGGTGGCTGCGGGTCTGGGGAAGGGCAGGACCCCCCCTTTTTGTCTGGAGGGATTTTCTCCTGAAATATGGGAAGCTTGCAGGGTGCTGCCCCCCAGACCTTGAGCTGCCTCTCCCCGGCTTGGTACCCGGGACCAGGGAGGGGGCTGCTGCCAAAGCATCCCACCAGCCTCCTCCCAGCTCCTTCCAGCCCCCCCCCCCCCCCGCGCTCCACCCCCGCACTCCAGCCTAAATAATTCCTCCTCTGCCTGGCGGTTTGCAGTCTGCTCTCGTGTCCTTCCCTTAGTCATCACTCAGCCAAGCGAGACAGATATAGTCGGGTGCGGCTCCTCGCAGATCACTCTCCCCAGCCCCCCGGATTGCTTCACTGCCGGTCTCTGGCTGTCTGCTGGGTATCGGGGTGCCCCGTGCCGAACAGGAGGCACCCCCCGACCCTTTAGTGCCCTTGTCATTTCTCTGCTGGCATGTAGCAGGATGCCACGGTGCGTGAGGGGCTGGGGTAGGCTGGGGGCCACTCTGCTGCCCTGCCTCCTGCGTGGGGTGCGTGTCACCCAAACCAGGCTCTGTGTCCCCAGCTGGGTGATTCCCAGCCCAGGGCTGGCTTGTTGGGGTGAGTCTGAGCCTGATCTGTACTTTCCAGGTACCCCGGGTTTGCCTCAGCCCCATAGGGCTCCCAGATAAGTCATGGACTGATGTCTTGTCACTGAATTCCTGCTGTGAGCTGCCCCAATGTGGGGACTAGGGGACATTGGGGACCACGTGTGCTGGCTGTCAGACCCAGAGGTGCATCCCAGATGCAGTATGGATGTTGGGGATCATTGGGGGGGACAGGCGTCATACATGGCATCATACAGCTGCCTGCCCTTGCTCTCCAGAGGGACCATCAGCGTCTGCTCTGACGCCAGCAGCAGGGTTTAGGTCTGTGCAGCTGACATGGGAAGGCAGGATCTGCCGTTTGCTGTACCCCAAGGCATTTCCCTCCCCTCCGTTTCGGCCACCATCCCTTCTGCCACCTCCTGGTCCCCCTGGAGGGCCGGGGTGATGCGGGTGGGAAGGTGCAGCGGGCATGGAGAGAGGCACCCAGCACTTCTGCTGTTCCCGTGCTGCTCCCTACACTGACGCAGGAGAGGGACCTGGACACCCTGCCGGGGCTCTGCGTGGGCTGCCGGCATGAGTCACAGCCTCCAGCAGCGCGCAGGATGCTGGCCGAGCCCGCTGCCGCGCCGTGCTGCCCTCGTCCTTGCACCCTGCGTCCCCACGCGTGGGGCTGTGCCGGGGGTCTCAGCGTGCTGGGGACAGGAGGAGGCGGCTGGCAGCCCCCTGCCGTGTCAGAGCCACCTGAGGAGGGGTTCCCAGGGCTGAGAGGAGGGCAAGGGGGCTTCGCTCTCTGTGTAGGGTGGCAGGATTGGCCCTTTTTGGGTTAAAGATGGGACCTGGGCACGGTGTTTATGGGGAGAGGAAGCACAGGCAGCAGTGGAGGACCTGCAGGAGGATGTGATGGGGCAGAGTAGATGGGGTCTGAGCTGTTTGGGGCAGGAGGAGAAGGGGGTTGCAAACATCCCTACAAAACGAGGATGGAGAGGAGCCCCCACATCCCTCATCCCTGCGTGCTCCGACGGCCGTGGCACCAGTGTGGGGTCTCATGTCTGGGCTGTCCCTGCTGTCCCCAGGCCCCAGCTCTGGACGGGGCACAGCAGGGACCTCTCGTCCCCTGCCACCACTCCAGGCCGTGTCCCCATCCCTGCTGGGACCGCCGGGGAGGGATGCGCGCAGGTCCCCGAGTGCCACCGTGCGCCCGCAGCGCGGAGCAGGGGCGACACCGTGTGGGCACCGCTCTGCTCGGGGCTGGGGGCGATTCCTACGGCCCCTCGCCACCCGTCCCAGCTCCTCCTGCCCCTAAAGCCTCCTGGAGGTCCCCCCGGAGGGTCCTGGTCCTGAATTGTCCCCTCTCGGGCTCTGGTGTGGGGCACACTGTGGTCACTGTGGTCACCTCCCCATCGCACCATAGGTGATGGCACCTGGCCATGACCAGGGTAGCCCCGGGGCCATGCTGAGCCCGCGGATGCCCAAGCTTGGATGAAGGAGCTCTCCAGCAGTCCCGGGGTGCAAAACCAAGCACCCATCTTCCCCACAAGCAGAGGTTTTTGGGGCAGCTTTGCACCCTTGTGCAGGAGCTGTGCATCCAGCAGAGGGTGCCACCTCCCCGTGCCACTGCAGCGGCGTCCCCTGGGACAGCGGGGACACCCCGGGCTGGGCAATGAAACCTGGGTGCTCAGCGCTGCGGGATGTGGGACCTTCCCCTGGGGCCCTGGGATGTTTCAACACCGCCAGTAAAATGAATTTATCACCCTGGGATTTCCTTTTTGGCAGGGTCTGGGCAAGAGGGAGGAGTGGGAGCACCGTCCGTGGGGCTGGGCTGTTCCTGCTCCAGCCTTAAATCCCTCCACAGCATCCCCGTCCTTTGATCTGGGGCTCTGGGACCTGTGATGCTTCACACCAGCGTCTGGGAGAGGTTTGCAGAGGCATTTTGGAGGCAGGCTGCCTGCTGCTGAGGCTTTTTTGGGGACAAGGACACGTTTGCCACCACGACCAGGCTGAGCTCACCAGTCTCAGCCGAGCAGAAGGTGGCAGATGCCCCGGCAGCACCCTGTGCACTGCCCACCCTGTGCTGGCTGGCTGTGGACGTGCTCAGCCCCCCGGCTGGTGCTGGCTGGGGACCTGCAGCTGCGGCACCGCGTGCACGCCGGGCAGCTGGAGCGGTGGTGACAGCACAGCCCTGCAGGACATGGGCCAGCCCGGCCACCTGCGTCCCTCATCAGCGAGCTCCCTGGGGACAGCAGCAGGCCACGTGCCCTGGCAGGGGTGCCAGGCTGCTCAGAGGGGTGGCAGGGGGACAATGGGGCTGGGAATGCCTCTGTGTCCTGTCCCCAGGCACAGGGAAGCAGTGTGGGGCTGGCTCTGCCGTGGCACTGCACAGTGGCAGGGTGGTTTGGGGACAGACCCACGTGTCCTGGGGTGTCCCAGGGGTTGGAGAGCAAGGGGCGGGGGGAGCAAGGAGGAAAGGGACCCCCACATGGATTTCACATTTTTTTTCAGAGACTGGACCTGGCTCATGATCTGCTCCCCTGTTTGGATCCTGCGGAGTGCTCAGAGTGTGGATTTTGGGTGCTGGCAGTGGGTGCTGCACCCCAAGGACGCCCAGGACCCGTTCTCTGCCCCAGCTCCCTGCAGCTCCAGCTGCAGTTACCAGCATCTCCCCAGGAGAGTGCAGCATCACCTGCCTGCAGCATCCTGGCTACAGGTGCCCAAACCACCCACCAGCTCCTCCTTCCTCCTTCCACCATCCTCTTCCTCCGGGCAATGGGTGCCTGGATTTTCTCCATGGGGTTGACTGGACGGCACCGCCGTGGTCTGGACCCAGCGGCAGCTCCTGGGGAATTGCAGCCATGGGGAGGAAACCCACTGGGGCAGGCGAGCCCCCTTTGCTGGCAGCCTGCTTCCTGCAGACCAAGTGCCACCAGCAGCTTTCGCTGGGTGCTCCAGGGATGCGGCTAGCCCTGGAAGAGCCTCCAGCCTTTGGCACCATTCTTAAAACACCTCCCAGGGTGCCCGTTGTGTCTCTGTGGGGTTATTCCAGGCTTCCCAGAGCCGCTGCAAGCAGCCTGTTCCCAGCACCCAGCCTTCGCCGCTGCTCTTCCTGCTCACAGCCTCCACCGGGCAGCAGCGGGGTCCCCAAAAAAAACTCCTGCACAGAAGGCAGGTGGGCACCGCTTGCCGTCTGTGCCTGCAGCATGTTCCTCGTACAATCAGCACCCAGAGGGTGGTTGGACACAGCTGTTTAATGGACACCTCCCAGTACAGCGTGCAGGCTGCGGCGCCCCGTGCCTGCCACCTCGCTCCCCGCGCCCCACCGCGGTCCCAGCACCCAAAATATCCCCATGGCGCTGCCGCATATCTCCCGGCCTCGAGCACGGCCGACGAACGGGGAGCGCGGTGCCGTGGCGCGGGCAGGGAGAGGAGGCGGCGAGGCCGTGGAGGCGGCACGTGGCCGTGGGTCGGAGGTCCTGGCCTCCATGCTCGGGGCACGGAGGGGGCGAGGCTCGCAGGGCTCCTCGGCGCCTTCCCCTCGTGGCCTCCAGCCTCGCCCCTGCCCTGCGAGCCTCCCCCGTGGAGGACACGGAGGACACGCACGGGGCAGGGCGGGGGCGGCCTCCCCCCAATGGAGCCTCTCCAGGGACCCCCGGGCCTCCAGGGCACCGAGGTCCTGCCCTGCCTCCCCCCAGCCAATCGCAGCCCACCACCCGCCCCTCCCAGCCAATCCGACGCGGAGGCAGGTGGAGAAGCGGAGCGTCGTCTCCCCCCCGCCAGCCAATCAGCAGCTGGCTCCCCCCCTAGGGCAGGCAGCGGGGAGCCGCGCGGGATTGGCGGGCGGGGCGAAGCGGGCGGGGTCTCCCTCAGCCAATGGGGGGGGGGTTCGCGGGGCGGGTTGCCATGGCAACGGGGCTCTTTCTTCCCTTCCCCTCTCTGCCATGGGGGAAGGCGTCGCCAGCCAAGATGGCGCCGGGGCGGGCGGGGTGGGCAGGGTGCTAGGCGGGTGGCTGCAGGTGGACGGCGGCGCTGTTGGGGCGGGCGGCCAGGATGTAGGCGACGTTGTCCCGCAGGAAGCCGGGCCAGTCGACGCGCCTGTGGGGCAGAGACCGTCACCCCCAAATATCTCCCCAAATATCCCCCAAATATCCCCCAAATAGCACCGGGGGTGCTCACCCCACATCGCCCGCCCGCCACCTTCCCCATCCCTCACCGGGCGTCCTCCTGCTCGGCGGCCAGCAGCGTCTTCTCCTGGCTCTTGGCGCTGCCGCTGCTGGCGGGGCTGCTCTCAGACATGGGTCCCACGTGGCTGATGCTGCAGGGAGGGAGGCAGGGCGCTGGTTATCCCCACTGCCCCTTCCTCCGGCGAGTTTACCCCCACCGCAGGTGTCCCTGTACCTGACGTTGCAGGACGGCGTCTCCTTCTGGTGCTTGCGGAACCAGGCGTGCCGCGCCTTGTGGCACTCGCCCTCGCCAATGAAGCCGTCGCCGTCCTGGTCCAGCGCCAGGAAAGCTGCACGTGCCCGCTCGCGCTCCTTGGCCGTCAGCAGCCGCAGCAGGGAGTTCTAGATGATGGGAGGGGGAAGAATTGAACAGGGAACACCCCTGACCAGGTTTGGGGACCCCCTTCACCGACTGGGGAAGATTTGAGCAAAGCCGTGGTTGGTTATATCAGGGATATATCAGGGATATAACCAACTGCAGTGGGTAACCCAGCGGTGGGTTATAACCCACTAACAGGGATATAACCAACTGCAGTGGGTAACCCAGCAGTGGGTTATAACCCACTATGAGGGATATAACCAACTGCAGTGGGTAACCCAGCCCCGGCACCGCGGCCATACCTGCGGGCGGAGTTTCTGCAGCAGCTGGATGGACTCGTGGGAGAGGAAGTCCGGCCACTCGACGTGCCCCTTCTTGTCGGGGTCCAGGGCGGAGAACTGCAGGGTGGCCGCTTCCTCCTGCGCCTCCCCCATGGGCTGCTCAAACTGCTGCTTGTGCACCAGGTGCTTGTAGTGCAGGAAGTCGTCCAGCGTCAGGCAGGTGTCTGCGGGGGCAGGTTTGGGGCATCCCTTCCGCCAGCCTTCCCCCTGGGAGTGCCATGCATCCCTCCCACCCCCCCTGCTTCCTCGACCGCTACGGGGGACCCGAGGCTGGTGCCCTTAGCAGAGCTTTTTACCTTCTGCTGGTCAGGGCAGCGGTGAGACCCTCACCCAAGGGGTGAGGGAGGGCTCTGCCCATCCCTGCACGGGGAGGGTGCGCACCTGGAATGATCTTGCACTGCCGCAAAGTCTCCATCAGGCTGTACATCTCCTCCTCCGTCAGCAGGAGATTGAGGTTGTCCTAGAGGGGGAAGATGGGGGGTGGGCGTTAGCATATGGCCACTGTGGGGAGGTGGGGAGGGGCTGGTGTCATAGCATCACAGAGTGTTTTGGGTTGGAAGGGACCTTAAAGACCACCTAACTCCAACCCCCTGCTGTGGGCAGGGACACCTCCCACCAGCCCAGGCTGCCCAAAGCCTCATCCAACCTGATCTGGAGCACTGACAGGGATGGGGCAGCCACAGCTCCACTGGGCAGCCTGTGCCAGGGCCTCACCACCCTCAAAATAAAGAATTCCTTCCAAATATCTTATCTAAATCTCTTACTATCTCATCTATGGGCACTCACGCAGTAGTAGCAGCTCCAGCCGGTCTCGGTGTGCGCAGTCTCCGTCACCTCCACGGCGCTGTCGTTCTGCAGGTAGCCCATGCGGCGCAGGCAGCCGTCGTGGTACACCCGGCTGCAGACGCGGCAGGGGAAGAGGCTCTCGGCCGTCCACACCTCGCAGATCTCGCACATCTCGTCGTTGAGGATCTGCAGAGCGGTGGGCAGCAGCGGCTCAGCACCCTGCTCAGAGAGCAAGCGTGGGTGCTCCCCGACAGGAGGGCAACTACACATCGTGGATGGGGATGGGTGTAGGGGTGCAAAGTTTTGTGGGGCAGGTTTGTGGGGTGGTGGCACAGTCAGAAGGTGGGGTCACGGCTGGCTTGCTGGCCATTTGGGGTTAGGGGAGGAGGCATGAGTCCATAGAAAGGTGGATGGATATGGCTGTAGGGCCATAAGGATGGATGGACTGTGTCCATGCATGGTCCATTCACTGCTGGCTGGACTATAGGGCTGGGGGTGGGTAGAAGTTTTGACCTGTGTTTTGGCTGGTTGTAGGCATGGACAGAGAAGCTGTAAGGTTGTAGGTTGGCTGTGATGCGGGCTTGTGCTTGTGGGTGGTTGTTTGTGTAGGGCTGAAGCTGTGGGTGGGCTGTAGGATCACAGGTGTGCGTGGATAAGCTCTGGGGTTGTAGATAACTGGGCTGTGAGGGTTGTAGGTGTGGATGGCCAGGCTGGTCCATACACGCAGAGCACTGCTCCTGCCTCCAGCCTCTGCTGCCCAACACCTTGCTCCGAGGAGGCTGCCACTGCCTGGTGAGCACCGTGGATGCCTGCAGACCCCCTTCACGTCTCCAACCCCAACCTCATCCCTCCCACGCCGGCCCCACGCTCAGCTGCTCGCCTGCTCCCGCTGCTCCAGGCTGATGTCCGGGGGCTCGTCATCGTGCAGCTCCCGCTGCGGCCGGATGAAGGCGGGCGGCGTGAACCTGTTGGCTCGATCAAACTCCTCCGGCTCCACGCCCCGGCCGTCCCGCAGCCTCTCCCACGCCGCCTTGCTGGCGCTGCCCTCCTCCGGCTGCGAGGGCCCCACGGGCGCTTCCTCCTCTCCCTCTTGCACCGTCTGCTCCAGCGTCCCGCGGCGCGTGCCCCCAGCCTCCGCCCGCCGCCGCGCCGCCGGCTGCTCCCGCAGCCCGTCCTTGAAGGCCGACACGGCCAAGCTGACCTTCTGCACTTTCTCCACCGTCTGCCGCCTCGACATCAACACCCCCATGGCTCTGCGAGGGGTGGGGAAGGCGCTGAGGTCTTTCGGTGCAATGCAGCACGCAGCTGCTGCACCATCGAGCCAAGCTGCTGGCCCCAAAAATGTGTCCCGATGGCTGCGTGACCGCCACACAGTGCTGCAGTGGTGGCCGTGGGGAGATGGACCCAAACCCATGTGAAGACCTGGCCTTGGAGGGTCTGAGTGCTGGGGGCATGCTGCCTCACCCATCCCATCCCTGCAGGCTCCAGCTTACCCAGAATTGCTTCCAGGCCCTTCCCACACCAGACCAGTGGATCCCAGAGGGCATGGCAGAGCTGGTGCTGGTTCTCCCACCTTCCCTAAATTTCTCTTCACCTGGCACTTGGTGACAGCGATGAGGGGGGGGACATCAGCACAGCCATCTCCCAGCCCCTCCAGCCTCCGTGGCATGCCAGGAGGCAGGGAGGTCCCCGGGGGGAGCGGGATTAATTAGCACCACACGTGCACACGGGGATTTCGTAGCTGCAGGAGGCCCCAGTGCTGCAGCAGGGAGCCTCGGTGCGGTAATTACAGCTGCCCTACATCGGAGCAGGGTTGTGCGGGCCAACAGCAGCTCTGGGTCGTGTTTGTGCCAGAGCAGCCACGCAGCAGAAGCCCAGCCCCACACTCACACCCAGCCAGCCCCGTGCATGCACACACGCACGCACTCAGGTGTGCAAACCCAAACACCACCGCGCACACGCGCACGCAGGCGGCTTCCCGGCCCCCCACCCTGGGACCATCTGCGCTCATGCCCACGCGCGGCGCCGGGTGTGCAACACGTGGGCCCCGTCCTGCGTGCGGGGGCACACGCGTGTGCAGGGGTATTTGCACCCTGGGTCCTCGCACCCAGCTTGGTTCTGGCACCCGGTGCAGCAAAGGTGGGAGCGGGGGTGAGCTGGAGGCACGTGTCCAAGCTATCACAGCAGCATCACTGCGGCTGTGCCGGTGGGGGGGAGACACCTGGGTGTTTCTGCCTCCTCGCAGCACGGCCACCCCCTGCCCGGGAGGCTCAGGAGCCCAATGGGCTTGGGTAGGTTCAGCATTTTTCTGGGCAGCACTGCAGATCTGCCTGTGAGCTGCTGAGACGAGGGGCGCAGCAGGTGGAGCCCCCCCCAAGCATCAAGAGCCGCCTTCGCAGGTCTCGTGAAGAGCCAAAAGAGAGGAGAGCCCCAGCTCGCTGTGCACCAGTCTCCCCAGTAGCTGCACTGGTGCTCCTGATCCCCAGCGTGGCAGTAGACCTGGAGGGTCCCAGCCCACCTCCCTGCCTCCAGCCCCTGCTGACAGCCCCCTCCCAAGGCCACCTTGCGTGTCCCCTGTCACCAGCACTGAGTCCAGAGGCTGTCACACTCCTGTCATGACGTGTGTCTGTTCTCAGCCCTGCTGGCCTCCCTGCATGGACCCCTTGCAACCTGCCTTCACACCCAGCCAGGTTTTTTGCCCCTCTCCCTCACCCTGGCACAGGATGCCTGCACATCTAGGGGCTGAACGGCTTCACCCCTATCTCCATCACCCAGCCAGACCCAGGCCCAAAGCTCTCCAGACACCTCAGTGCTGTGTTGTTCTCCCCAGACCCCCCCCCAGGATGTGCTGGGGGGGGGACATCACCCCCACACAGCGCCTCTCCCCACCCTGGGGCTCCACACTCTAGCTTTGGGTCCAGCCAAGAGGCTCTGGGTGTCCCCTCCTCTCCTGGTGGCCTCTGGATGCAGGGAGACCCCTGCCCATAGCAGCCCAGACCCCTGCATCCCACCATGGCCACATCCTGCCCCCCAAATCCTGTGTCCCCACATATCCCCGAGGTAATCCAGCTCCATTTGCTGTTAGCAGCTGCCCTGCAAGGTGCCCAGTGGTCTGGGATCTGGTGTCACCGCCCTGCTCACCTTGGCACAAACACGGGGCCTGTTTTTAGGTTGCCCCCATCAACGAGATAAATCCGGGACGGAGCTGGCTGCAAACTCCCGGCTGCACCAAGCCCTGCCAGGGGCTATCACAGCGGTCGTGGACACCTTCCCCTCTTCCCTTCCCTTGCCCTGCTCATCTGCATCCTGCCTCATTCCCCCGGGCTGCCCCACTTCCCTGCACTCTTCTGAAGAGAAACGCTTCTTGCTGCTTCATCCCTGGAGCAAAGCACAGCCAGGAAGCACTTCATCCTCCTAGCACCGATGGCTCATCCTTCCCAGCCCCACGGGGCTCTCTGCGTGGGGAAACCGAGGCACGGCCGGGATGGGGCTGCTGGCCAGCACGGAGGCACTGCTGGGGGTGCCAGCATCAGCTGCACGCAGGGGTGAGGGTGGCAGTGGGTGGGTGCAGCACGGCGCGGCGTGGGCGTTGTGGTGGCTGGGAGCACGGGAGGGATGATTTTGGGGGTGGACGTGTTACGGCACGGCTGGGAGCGTGGGGCGGGTGTTACGGCCTGGCGGGGGGGGGTTGGAGGTGGCTGTGGGTGCTGGGGAGGCTGCTGCAGGGGCTGTGGGTGCAGGTTTTGGGTGGGGGGTGGGATGCTGCAGCATCGCTCTGGGCAAGGCGAGGGCCAGCGGGTGCTTGGTGTGGTGAAGCCACGAGCAGGGTCCTTGGCACATCTTGTAGTGTCCTCAAGGGGATGCAGGAGGGGTGTGAAGGAGCAGGACCCCCCCTCCCAGCTCCTGGCTGTAGAGGAAAGATGCCCCTGGACCCCCCTGCCCCATCCTGGCTCCCACGGGCCAGGCCAGCTCCCTGCCCTCACGAGGCTCTTTGTGGTTTTACCCCCAGCACTGTGCCCGCGAGAGTCCTGGGGCCACTGCCCTGTGGGGGGCAGAATTAGGGACGGGGTGCCAATGGGGTGCTGACACCCTGGGGACCCCAGGAGCCACGGCAGCTTGGTCTGAAGGGCACGGAGCAGAGCAGGGAGGAGTCAACGCAGCTCTGGCACAGCCCTGCCCAATGCTGCCTGCCAGGGCACCCTGCAGCCCACCCCCTGAGCTGACTGGTCAGCCCGGGGGTCCCCAGAGGGTTCCAGCAGCACCCCCTTGTCCCCTCTCCTTGTTGGATGGCACACGCCGGGACCAGGGCACTGCTGGGGCTGCTGCTGGGAGGTGACCCCATTGCAGCAGGACAGAGGGGTCGGTGGCATCCGATGCTGGTGGCACCCTCCCCACCCTCTGCAGGGGCGCAGGAGCCTGGTGGGGAGGTCTGGGCGAGGTGGGCAAAGCCCCAGCTGTGCTGTGCCCCCCTCCTGGGGACACCCAGCCGGCGGCTGCTCTCCCTGCGGGATCCGGCTGCCCGTCCTGCCGCACCACGGCTGATTTTATAGGTGTGTCGCACGTTTCCATCTCCCAGAGGGGGATGAAAATGCCGTGACAGCAGAGTCCCTTCCCCTGCAGCAGACACAGCTCCCGCCCAGCTCCCCACTTCTCCTCGTCTCCCTCCCCAGCACCCACATCAGGACCCCCGACGCCTGCGCAGGACCCTCCACCATCCACACCCCCGCTCCATCCCAGACACCCCATCCCAGCACCCCATCACCCTCCCTGGCACCAGGACCCCAGAGTGACCCACCCACGGGTGTTGGGATGTGCAGCCAGTAAAAAAAAAATAATAAAATAAAATAAAAAAGAAGCCAAAAAGCCACTTACCAGGGTCAGGGTCCTGCTTGGGAGCGCGAGCCCTAGAGAGCTTCCCAGGCGATGCCCATGGCAGCTGCTCCCGGCCACCACCTCCTCGGGTCCCGCGGGTGCTCACCGCATCCCGCGCCCCACGCTCAGATCCCCGCTGGGGGACACAGCGGCGAGGCTGGGACGCGGGGAGCCAGAAGAGCCGGGCGCTCGCTGCTGGAGGATGCAGGAGACGGCGAGATGCTGGGAGCGGATGCCTGTGTCTAGCGCACACACACACACACGCGCGCACGCACGCTCGCTCACACACACACACGCGGAGGAAGCAGGGAGCTTGTGACTGGGGCTGAGCAGATGCAGCCTGGTTTGCTGTCCCTGTACCAATTGCTGCCTGAGCCGTGTTAAACAGCTCTCTGAGAGATGAGGCTTTTTTTTTTTTTTTTTTTTTTTTTTTTTTTTTTTTAACCGGGCTGACGTTGGCTGGGAGATACCAATAAAAGCTTTCCCTGCATCTCCTCTGGCCCCGAGGCCGAGCTCCTTTTCTTAGAGACAACCTCAAGGACTACTGAGATGGGGTTGCAATGGGTGTGGAGGATCAGAGGGCTCCCCTGTGTGCAGACGGGGTCTTCCCCACACGGAGCCCCAGCCACGATCTGCCTGAGGCCACTTTAACCCATTGCCTGCTGCTCACCCTGTGGAGCGGGGATGTGCTGGCTCCATCCAGCCCCGTGTGCCCGGTGCAATGCAGCGTGAGGGGTTTTGGCTCTCCTGGTCCCCAGGACTGGGTGGGTGCACGCTGCAGGGCTGCAGCAGGGCTGGGGGCTCGTGGAGGTGGTGGGGAAGGAGGGAGGACGCTGTGCTGGTAAGGAAGGTGCAGCCCCAAAGTGCCACTTCTGAGGGTGGGACATTTGTTCCATGTGCACCCCCCACGGTCACTCAGCCCTCCTGGGATGGGTGTCACTGGCTGGGGGTCTGCTGTCCTGTTCTGGAGGTGCCCGCTGTACCTGGGGGTGGTTTAGGGTGCCAGGGTCTCACAGCCCTCTGGGGAGCAGCTTCCAGCAGTGCTCTGGGTGTCCCTGCTTGAGCTGGGGTTGGACCAGATGACCCCCAGGGGCCTCTTCCCCCCTCAACCATTCTGTAAGTTGGTGCATCAATGGTGAGAGACCTCTGGAGAACCCCCTCACTCCTTCCCTTCTGGTCCCTGACCACCGTCTGAGCTGGTGGCCCTGCGGCTCCTCGCCACGTGCCAGCCCCGTGGGAGCTGACAGCGGCCCCGCTTCTGCTGCACCAGCTGCAGCTTTCCACCGCGCCTCCGTAAAGACCTTTCGCATCCTCCTACACCCAACCAGCAGCAAGCTGAGGCAGGCTGCAGCTCGTGGCATCCATGGCAGCACCCGGCTGCTGCGCCGGCACCCGAGCTGCTCCGTGGCTGCCTTCCGTGGTGGCTGCAGATGCACAGAGCCGTGCTCCAGGCGGGATTCATCCTGCCTGCTGCTTGTGCTGTCAGGTCCTGTTGTGCCTCGCTCCGTCGGCTGCGGAGCTTCGCGGAGAGTCCTGTGGCCCTGCCCTGGCCCTGGGTGCCTCCCTTTGATGAAACCCTCCTGAGGATGCTCCCCTTTAGGGTGAATCTTGCATTACGTGGTGAGCAGAGTGGAAGGGTGCTGGGGTGCATGTGGTGCAGAGAGGGACAGAGAAAGGGGAGGTGAGCTGTAAATGGGGATAGAGGGAAACATCTCTGCAGCCAAGCCCTGGCCCCAGAGGACTGGGGAAGGGAGAGGCGGTGGAAGACTGTGCTGGAAGATTGCAAGAGCATTAAGTGCTTCTGCAGGGAGAGCCATGCCCTGTCAGGCCCACGGATGAGAGCAATGATTCCTGGAAAAGCAAAGGCGAGGAGGAGCCCATTCCCCTGCTCAAGCTGCCGGGGGGATCAAGCTGCCACCCCCTTCCTCGATGCCAGCATGGCCTGGGGGATTTGGTCCCCTGGATAACACGACCTGATGCCCACTCCTAGCAAGGTTCAGAGCCTGCCTGCGGCACTCAGCAGGCTCCACCACATGCAGGATGCAGGATGTGGGATGCAGGATGCGGGATGTGGGATGCAGGATGCAGGATGCGGGATGCTCTTGCATCCCCAGGGTCCCCTGCCCCTCTCTGCAAACCCCCAGTGCATTGGAGCGGGCACGATGGCAACAGGCTGGGAAAGCTCTTGGCATTGCAGGCAGCGCCGGGCTGCTGGGGGAGGGCTGCAGGGGTGGAGGTGAGAGCTGAGCTGCCGCGGGAATGTGCATTTTCGTCAGCTCTCTCTCTTCCCCCCCCCTTCTACCCCTCCCCAAATCTCGCATGACGCCCGCGTGTAGGTCACTGGCTCCCGCAGCGACGCGGCGTGTGGGCTCACCATCTGCGGCTGCTTCTGGAGCCCACAGCCCGGGGATGTCGCAGCGTCCGCTCCTCCCGGCGCCCTTTCTGAAGCCAGCAGCACCCAGCAGGGTCGCAGGGCGAAGGCTTTGCCTGTGGAAGAGGGGGAGATGAGCTTTTGGAGGACGAGCCTGCTGCAGAGCAGGCGGCTGCGCGAGCTGGCTGTTCCTGCCAGTCGGCAGGAGGTGATGGAAAAGGGAACTTGTCAAAATAGCGAGAGATCTTTTTTCAGGAGATTACAAGTTTGGCTGATGGAGATAATAATGTTGAGGCGCCGCGCGGAGGGTTCGCTTCAGCACTGGTGCGGGAGGCGAGGGTGATGCCAAAATCGGCATGAAATGGGATAAAAAGCGAGCGCCTGATGGGCTGCTGTGCAAGGCTGCAGCAGGGAAGGGCAGAGCAGCGCCCATCACCGCATACAGGCGGAGCAGAACTGAGCCGGGGAGGGAGGCAGAGCATCCCTGCGTGGTGTCTGGCTCCCTCCATGTGCGTGGGCTCCTTGCAGGGGACGGGACCCTGGATCCCACCCAGCTGCAGACACAATCGCCCCCGTGGATGCAATCCCTCACCACAGACCTGATCCCAGCTTCAGACCTGACCCCTTCCTCCACCGGCACCCAGATGTGACATCTCCTGACACCTCCCAAGGCCACCTGAGAGCTGTCCGTCAGGGCTTCAGCTGTCTGTCCATCACATCCACCTGGGAGGTTGGCCATTGTGTTCCCACCAGGGCGGCAGCCTCGTTGACACCACCATTCACACCCGTAGCCATCGGTGCAGCTCTCTGCTGGCGTTCCCACACCCTGACCACCCTCCCCACCAGTGGCTGCCCCCCAGGTGTGTGTGGGGTTGCAGAGCTGACCCCTCCCCAGGGCTATCATTGCGAATTGCTCTGCAGCTCCTGCTCCCCACATTCACCCTGTTGTGGTCCTGGAGGTGGCGACAGGGATGGGGACAGCAGGTGCTGGCTTTCCCTCTGCCCTTGGTGGCCAGGGAGCCCCAAGCAGAAGCAGCTGGATGGTGCCCAGGGGGGACACGTCCCCTCCTTTGTCCCCTGTAAGCAGCCAGGCAGTGAAGAACCCGAACTAGGTTAAGAAGCCATGGATGCTGGCTGCTTGCCTCACAGCTGTGGCTCGCTGTTTATTTGCTCCAAGCCACCTTCATCGCTGTGATAAAGGGGAAAAGCTGATGGGGACCAGTGCCAGGACCTGGGGAGAGGGTGCAATGAAAGGCCACAGTCTGACCATGTTGATGGATGCTGAAACTCCCCATGGGGAGCCAGGGGAAGGGAAGCAGCGTGACAAGTCAGGAGGAGGAAGCCCACAGCCCACCCTGGGGTCTGCAGGGGTCTGCCAGGTCTGCAGGGAGAGGTGTTCCCCACATCCCCGCAGAGCAGCTGGCTGCGGGGCCACGGGTATCTCCTGACCTGCTGCAGCTGGCGGCTCGCCAGCCCTGGCCCTGATGAGACGAGGATGCTCCCTCTGGACAGATAACTGCCGAGCACTTCAGAGCTCTCTCCTCGAGGAGCACTCTGCCAGGCATTATCTAAATGACCCTCTCCACAGGGCCACTCCAGCTGGCTCCCCGCAGGCAGCCTTCACTCCAGCCTGCACTCTCCTCGCCACCTGCGAGCCCCAGAAAGGGGTCGAGGCCAGACCCCGTGGCCATGGCTCTCCGGGGAGTGGTACCCCCTTGCCTGAAATGGGAACATGAGGATAAACACGTAGCTGAGCCCCTGTAGGGGAGACACTGGTCCCCACAGGGATACCAGCCCTGCCTGCTGCTTCCCGTCCCTGCAGTGTCACCCGTCCCCGTGCATGCCACCTCCGCCGCAGGGCATGCGAGCAGCCTCACAGAGGAGCTTTTCAAGTGGAACGGAAACGTCTAATGAAGGCCGACTTCATTAAACGGGGCTGTCACGGGGATGATTGCTGCCTTCCTGAGCCGCTTTGTGAGCAATAAAGATGTGCGAGCGGCAAGGAGCGGAGCAGCTGGGGAGGGAGAGGGGGGGAGCACAGGCAGCCTCCTGAGCCTCTGCACTGCTGGTGAGGGCACTGCTGGGGATCTTTTGGAGGCTGGGGGTGAGAAAGCAGCTCCCAGGGCTGGGGGCAAGCACAGAGCCCAGCTGGCTGCATGGCAGCATGTCCCAGCAGAGCTGAGAGCTGGCACTGCTGCATCCCACTGTCACATCCCAGCTGGGTCCGGCCTTGCAGCCTGCACCCAAGCTAGGATCTCCAAAACGCTCCTGGGTGCTGTGATTTAAACATGCCTGTGGTGCTTGCAAGTGAGACCAGCACCTTCGGCGTCTCCATTGCTCCCTGGGCAGGCAGAGCCTTGCAGCACGTTGCGCCAGCCCCTTTCCCATGCTGCAGCATCCTGCAGGGAGGCTTTGTGCAAAGACTTGGCCTCTCCAAGCCTGGAAACCTTGGTCCTGCACCCATCTGAGGGGCTGTGTGTGCTCCCTGGGCTGCATCTCAGCCCCTGGAAGGACCTAACATGCCTGAACCCACTTGGGGACCCCCAGGGGCAGAGGACGGGCACCCCCGAAGGTGGCATGGGGACAGCCCTGCAGAGCAGCATTGCCCCGCTCCTGTGTTCTCCTCTTAATCAGCTAATTGTGTGTTTGGAGTTTCAGGCAAGGGCCCCAGCCTGGTGTCGCCATAACAACCGCAGCAGCATCACTTTCAAACACTTACAAAGCAGGCTGGAAATGCAGAGGGGGAGCAAAACAACAAAAACATAAAAAAAAAAAAAGGAGACGAGGCCAAACAGGGGGTTGATGGGAGGGGAGAGTAAAAGGGCTGTCTGCGCCTCTTTCATTACACCACGAGGAGTCCCGCAGGGCAGAAAGTGCTGATTAAAATAGCTCTTGCTGGGATTCAGAGGCTTTTTGGGGAAAAAAGAAAATGCCCCTGCCTGCTGGAGTCCGTCTGAGGCACTGCTGGTGGTAGCATCGTCTGGGTTTCTTCAGCACAGGCTGGGCGGGGGGGAGGGGGGGACTGTGAGACAAGGTCACCAAGTTGGTGTCCCCGTGTGGAGGGGTGGGAGCTGTCCCTGGGACCCTCTGTGAGCTGGATCAGGCCTCTTCAGCACCTCCTGCCCAGCTGGACAGGCTCCGGGCTGCTTGTCCTTCCCAGCACCAGCATGGCACGAGCCCTCCCTCACCGCTGTCCCCTCCATCTCAGGCAGTGCCCGGTGTGGTGCAGGTGACAGAGCAACCCCAGTGCGGAGGCTGTGGGGGTGCTTCCCCCCCCCTGCCCCCCCGTTCCCCCAGCTTCCCCTGCAAACCCATTTAATGGATTAAATTTTTATATTCTGAGCTGTGCTGGTGCCCAGAGCACAAGGCTTTGCAGATTTTAGTGAAAAGAGAGCCACGTCATGGGCAGGAGGCATTGGCTGCTGCAAGGACGCAGGGGAGATGGGGAGAGGGGAAGGCGGGTTGGAGGAGGGGTGAGGTACAAGGAAACCCAGTTTCTGAGGGTGGCACGTGGCCTTTTTGACATCCTGCCTCGTGCGATGGCCCTCGCTGTGGCACCTGGGGGCCTCCGCTCCTCTCCATCCGTGCACCCGCAGCCCTCAGCCGGGCTCTGACACCCATCCGAGCCACGTGTGAGCCTGCTGGCACTGTGCCATCGGCCCTCCTGCCTGCTCGTCGCCGAGGCCCATACCCCAGCCGTCATTTCTGCAGTTAGCCTGGTGCCAGGCCATGGCTTATCAGCCTCGCCCAGCGCCGTGGAGCAGTCCAGATGGCTTTCTGCTGGCACGGCGCAGCCCCGGCAGCTCGCGTCTGGTGTGCAGGCAGACCCCTGACACAGTGCAAGGAAGGCAAATCCTCACCTCCCGGGCTCCCTGCGTGCTCCCAGCTGCTGCCAGCCCCACTCTGATGGAGCAAAGCACCCAGGTCTCAGTGGGATGCCCCGTGCCAGGCGGTGTGCCTGGTGGGAGCACCCTGAGGTGTCCCTGCTGGATCCTGCACCCTGGGGCTGCCCAACTACGCACCAAGCATCAGGTAGGAGCTGGGATGGGCAGGGGCATCCTGCCACAGCTCCCAGGACAGGCTGTGTTCTCCTGCCCCACGGGAGCTGCTGCCTGCTTTGCCTTGCTCTGCTGTGAACATCAGGGTTTGGTGCTCACCAGGTGTCCTTTTGATGGGGAGAAGCCTCCAAGTTGTTATCGCTGAGCTGTTTCTCCCCTGCAGTTTAAGATGGTCAATGTGACATCTGTGCAGGCATGGGCAAGAGGGGATGTGGGGTCCCAGAACCCACCTGGGAGGGCCCAGGCACCTCCTGCAGCATTTCTGGGCCACCAATGCTTGGGCACAAGGCTAATTTCTGGGCAGCTCTGGCCGTGAGTTTTATGGCTGCCTGGAACACCTCCAAAGGATTGATTTACTGTAATTCCTCTGGAAAGCAACTTTTGTGATTGCTAGCCTGGAGATCTCAAGCTGGACTTAAACAACAGGATCCTAAAGAGGCCATGAATAATTGAGCCTAATAAATATTAATAACTCGCCTGCATGGTGGCAGGGCATGTAATTGCAAGGAGCGTTCTGGAAGCACGGCTCTGCAGGCAAACGTGCACTCGCGGCAGGGCTGGGGCACAGCCCGGTTAACACTGATGCTGCTGGGCTGCGTGGAGCCGTGCATGGCTGCTGTGAGCCCTGCAGCCCTCTCCTGGGTTAGCAGTCAAGGGCAGGGGCTGGTGGCCACCATGCGATCATTTAGGTGTCCTTGGTGGGCTTCTTACCACAAGCACGCCTCCTGTGGAGGCTGAGTACGTGGACAGCACCCACAGCATCCTTTGGCAAGGATGCTCTCTGCTCCCATGGCCAAGTGGTAAGAAGAAGAAGGCACAGTGTAAGATTTGGTGACTCAACAAATCATCTGAAGTTTGGGCGCAGGTGGGTTTGGGTGAGTCAAGATGCGAATGGATGGGATATGGATTTCCCCATGTGAAAAGACAGTGATGGGGAATCCACATGGCCACCTCTGTAGGCTGAGGGATGTCTTGTAGGCAAAAGGCTGAAATGGTTGCTCAAGTCTTTGCTGAGCAGCACCGACCTATGGATCTGACCTTGTACAGGTGTAGGATCCTACTTAAAGACACTGGTTTTTTTTTGGACTGGAAATATAACCACAAAGCTCAAACCAAAAACCAGCCATTCTCCTCCTGGGGTGCTCTAGGCCCTCAGTGGATTGCCTGCCTGAAATAACTCTCTGCTTGCCACTTTCTTTTGACTGAGCACACCCAGCATCGCCCTCGCCTCTGCTTTTCAAAGCAGATGAGGAAGAGAAGCCTGGAAGGGACCACAAACACTCGCATGGAAGGTCACGCTGTGCTGCAAAGACTCAGCAGTGCTGTGAGCAGGGTAGAAACGTGCACATGTGGGGTTTGCCAGAGCTTTCTGGGCATTGCGTATCAGGGCAGGGAGCTTGGAGACCTGCCCTTTCACAGGGGCTTTGCTGCCTGATGCTGGTGGTGTGAAGGAGCCTACACAGCTATAGAGAGGAAGGGGACAGAGAAACCTGTATTTGGGTATTGGATGTTGCCCAAAGCTTTTCCAGAGCTTTCTGCCTGAAAACTGCAGTGCCTGGGCAGCTGAGAATACGACCTGTGAAAGCCTGGCAGGGGTACTGTGAGGCTGTATCTCCTGCAGGAGCCTCCCCCACACTGAGCAAATGTTTCTTTTCCCCAAACTGCCTGGCTGTTGAGATTGCATCTTGCAAATGCGGTTTCAGACAATAACAGCTTGCAATTATGCAGCGCTTTCAAAACCAAGACATCCTGAATTTCGTTAACGTCTTTGTATAAAACTAGCTGAGGCTGCTGCTGGGATGCAAAGCTCCAGCCTGTGCAGAAGTCTCACAGCTGGGATCACCCACAGCTTTTCTCTGTGCCGTGCTGGAGACGGTTCATCCTGAGGGCCAGAGTAAGGGGGGCACAGAGCACGTGGAGTGATGGACATCTCATGTGGTCTCCAGCCCCTTCACACTGTGTTTTCCTATGCTACAGGTTTGCAGGTGACACTGGGGACTATCCATCCAGGAACCAAAGGACACCCCCAAGAAAGAAGGGCTCTGCGCTCTCCAGGGCAAGGGTGATGTGACTGGGCATGGATCATTAAAAGGAGTGGTAATTGCTCAAAGACTGGTTATGGAACAGAACCTCTTGGATGCCATTTCTGAGAATGTAAAGGGCGAGGAGGTAAAATGGCAGGGGTTTCCCAAGGGCAAACCATGCTGGATGCTGAGGGTGGCCACCAGCTGTGCGTCAGCAGCCAGAAGGCCAGCAGTGAGTGAAGCACCCAGGGGCTGATGCAGGGCTTGCCACCCACAAATAGGGCAGTGACACAGGAGGAACCTTCAGCAGAGCTGCACGTGCCACTAGATGAGGCTGTGACACCAGCACAGACTCGGTCCGGAGGGATGAGATGAAGGCGAGCACCGAACCCATGAAATCCAGCAGCGCTGAGGTGCAATAACCCTGGCTGGGGGCCGAGTGGCTGAGCTGCTGGGAAGGACCCGGGTGTTATCATGGGCACTAGGCTGAATATGAGCCAATAGAGCACTCTGGCTGCTAAAAAGGCAAACCACATCCTGGGCTACATTAGGAGGAGCGTGGCCAGCAGATCGAGGGAAGTTATTATCCCCTCTCCTTGGCGCTGGTGAGGAAGCACAGATCGCAGGAGCATTTCTCAAATAGCTCCTAACAGCAGCACTCCCACAGCTTCCTCTGTTGTTAAAGAGATGTGAAAATACAGGCAATGATACAGAGGTTGATGCAGGAGCAATGAAAGGGAGCCATAGTATTATCCCAAGGCACTTACAGCACTTGCTCGGGAGATAGATGGTATGTCTTGACAGTCCTACATAGTTCCAATGAGACATTTGGGGAAGCAAGTAGCTTTACACTTTAGATATTAGCTTCCCTTTTGGATAAAAAATTAATGAAAGGCTGGGCTGAACAGAGCCCGCTTTCCTCTGTGGTCACAGATATCCCCAAATATGAGAACATCTAAATGCTTCCAGTCGCTCTTCCAGCGGCTGCTGCACAGCTGCTTCCTAGCTGAAAGAGAATAATAATCGTCTGCTGGACTATTTTCGGGCTAGCGATGGAACTGTTTTGGAAGTATTTGAAAATGTGGAGATATGAGTGGTCTGTAGAGCTTGGCAGCTCACAGCTCCATGCACCTGACGGTGCTGGGGGGACCTCTGGGAGAGGTTGCAAGGGAGCAGGCAACAAAAAGGAGAATTTGCCTGGGGCTGCCTGCCCAGCCTGCTCAGATCTGTTTTTTTTTTTTTTTTGTTTTGTTTTTTTGTTTTTTTTTGTTTTTTGTTTTTTTCTTCCCAGCTTTGGCTGATTCAGAATTTCAGGTGAGACCTTCGCTGGCTGAAGCGATTACCACACAGTCATCACTTCAGATGAAGTGAGGTGGGCAGGAGGCACTTGCTGGGGAGCTGGTGGCTCAGCCTGGGGGCAATGCATGCCCTGAGGTGCCTTAGCAGCCAGCACCCATCATTTCAGATGATTGCAGTGCATCGATCCCCAAATCATCTCTGCTTCTCAAAGCTTTTAGGCTCCCTGGGCTCTGCTGCACTCAAAGGCAGCGGCATGAAAGAACATTTTCCTTTTGTAAACAGGTTCTGTCAGACGCGGCGACCTGCTCAGCATTGATCCTGTGAGGCTGAGCTTCAAATTCAATTTGTTTCTATCATACCTGTGAAGAGTTTGGTAAATTGATTTTAAGAATGAAAATGTAGTGAGAGTGATTACAGATGAGAATACCATTTAAAATAATAAGATGAGGCTTCTGATCACTGAATTGTTGGCCTGAGCAGTGCAAAAATGTGCAGTAAAGAGAAAAGTATTTCTGTAAAGCATCACTTAAAGTGTTAGCCTTTATTTTTCATGAGATTACTCCAATTTTGATGCATTTTTCAGGGCAGAAAGCCCTGGGAAAGTCATGGAGTGAGGCCGACAATCTCTAAACCTGCAGTCTATGTGACTGTTGTAATCTCTGCACAACTGTAACTGATGAATATGAATCATATCGTTTCTATGCATGGCAGAAAGTAACCTACTTCTAGTCACGAGCAGGCTGCGGTAGGTCTGTCTGCCTCTTCCTGCGGCTCTGTGCCAGCAAGCGGCTGTGGGATTTGGGACAGATTGGGGATGCTGCAGGAAAACCCTGTGTCCTGACTTGGTCTGTGGGTTAAAACCAGCTCTACCCATCAGTCTCAGGGGTGTTGGTCACGCTGCTCTGTGCTTGCCTCCCCTGAATACCCATTTAGTGAGGGGTTTGAGGGACATTGAGGCAGCACATTGCTGGAGGGAGGTCTAACAGCCACCCCAGAGGCAGCCCCAAATTAACACGGTGAAGCAGTAGCGGCAGAGATGCGACAGAAGCAGAGGGATGGCCAAGTGACAATCTAATGAGTGTTAATGGGAGTCAGGAATTAAATCCTGCCGGCTCATTAGCATGGGATGAGGTGCCATCTGCCATGGCTGGCAGGTTCCCTGCCACTGCTTTTTTTTTTTTTTTTTGGGGGGGGGGGTAGGTGAGAAAAATCTCAAATAATTTTCTTCAGACAGGATCTTCTGTGAAGCTATTTTATTTGCAATTACAATGGTAGGTGTCCTGCCAATTAGGAGTTCCTTTTAGTAAACAAATCATAACCTTTTATTCCCTATTATCCAATGCCTGATCACCTCTCATTTCCTCACTGTCTGAGTACTACAGGCTCACAGGCTACTTGATGCTCCTGTATACCATACAGGTACAATTTTTTTTTTTTTTCAACCCTTTAATTTCTCCTTTTTTTTTTTTTTTTTTTTTTTTTTTTTTCCCCTTTCTCATGTTTTGAGAACTTCTGATCTTTGTTTTACTGCTCCCACTCTGCTCATCCTATTTTTCTCAAGCT
Source organism: Aythya fuligula (assembly GCF_009819795.1). Classification (NCBI taxonomy): domain Eukaryota; kingdom Metazoa; phylum Chordata; class Aves; order Anseriformes; family Anatidae; genus Aythya; species Aythya fuligula. The sequence goes on along the minus strand of NC_045593.1, from coordinate 10,177,531 downwards.
TCCACCTTATTTTGGAACACTGAGGCCTTCTACTGTCCACTTACCTACTTAGCATTTCTCCTTGGTAGGATTACACAGCCACCTTGGAATACAGAAAATTAGTTCTCTGCTGCAAAAACACAACTTAGTTTCTCACGGGGGGGGGGGGGGGGGATGGCCTCTTCTGTGGGCATGGCAGGAGAAGAGATGGGTGCCCAGGAGGGACATCGCTTCCCTTGTAGCAGCAGTAGGCCCTGCCCCTGTCTGACCAGGGGCTGAAATCAGCTTTCTGAGGCAGTGCAGTTTGGCCATGCACAGCTCCAGTTTTGCTTTAACACACGTTTCAAGACAACGTGACTTTCCAGGTGCTCTTCCTCCAGTCCCTGTCGGGATTCCCTCCATGGATGGCTAGCTGGAGGTGTGCCACGCATCATGGAGATGGGAGTCCGCTGGGCTGGCAGCAAGCAGCAGGTGAGATGTGTGTGGCCAGAGCTGCAAGGCAGCTGGCAAGGGACAATATGGGGCATGGGTGCTGCTTTATGGACGGTGTTGGAAAGCCTGACAGAGGCCGGAGGGGCTGAAGGAACTGCCTGCCACCCAGAACCTAAAGGCAAGGGTGATAGTGGCAGCACAGCAAACAAAGGACTGCAGGAGGGTTGCTGATGGAGTTGCAGGCAGAGACAGAGCATTGGGTATGGTGTGGGGTGTGGGAGGAGCTGGGAGCTGGGATCTGACCCTGGCCCCAGGCAGGGAGCCCAGGGGGAGCCATCGTGCCCCCCACCCTCTCCACAGCATGCAGCACAGGGGTAGCCGGGAACAGCCAGCAGCCCCGGGGAACATCCCCATGGTGGCAGGATGCCCAAAGCCACGGGACCCTTGCCTGGGGCAGTGCTCGCTGTGACGGATGCTCTGTGCCAAGCTGTTCCCCACTGCGCTGCAGCCTCTTGCTGTGGATGTGCAGCTACCGGCCCTCGTGCTGCTCCTCAGACATGAACCTGGTCTCGGTGCTGTGAAAGTAGAAGGGAACTGGAAGGGAGCGTGGTGTCCTGGAGGCTACTGGGCAGGTGATAGATTCCCCAGGCTCCTTCTGCTTGACCTGGTCCAGATGGATGTGGGGTTTGGGCTCGAGGAAGCGGACACAGGGACTTTGTGGCGGTAGGGGAGCAGACACAGCACAGGGATTTTCAGACATCACTTGATGCAGCTGTTTCACAGAAAGCTGCACTGGCCCAGGGAAGTGTTGCAGCTTTACTTCTAGGCACTTTCTTGCTGTGTGCATGCAGAGCTTGCTGTGCGGCTCTTGCCTCAGCTGCCTGCTGACAGGCGCTGCAATGTGGGGTTGGCTCCTGTCCTTGCTGTCAGCCACACACAATCCTGGGTTGGGGGTGAATTCAGTTTGGCAGCCCTGGACTTTTGGCAATGCCGTGGTGGCTGGGCTGATAAAAGCTGGGAGGACCATGCATAAGCCAAGGGATTCCTCCTCCCACCAGTGTCATCCCTCATCTGGGCAAAGAAGACTCTAGGGCAGAGAGGTTGGGGAGCATAACGTGGCCCTCACAACCCACGAGGAAATGGTTGGCAACCTGCTACACTTGGATGTATGCAAGTCAATGGGGCCGGAGGGGAGCCACTCGAGGGTACTGAGAGAACTGGTGGAGGAGCTGGCCAAGCTGCTTTCCATCATTTATTGGCAGTCCTGGCTATCAGGGGAGGTTGCAGTTGAAGGGCAGCTAGCAAACTTGACGCCCATCTACAAGAAGGGCCGGAGGGCAGACCCGGGGAACTATAGGCCTGTCTGTTTAACCTCAGTGCCAGGGAAGCTCATGGAGCAGATTATCTTGGGAGTTATCATGCGGCACTTGCAGGGAAGTCAAGCAATCAGGCACAGTCAGCATAGGTTTATGAAAGGCATGATGAACCTGATCTCCTTTATGACAAACCTGATTTCCTTTTATGACAAAGTGACGCGCTTAGTGGATGAGGGAAAGGCTGTGGATGTGCTCTGCCTTGACTTCAGTAAGGCTTTTGACACTGTTTCCCACAGCATTCTCCTCAAGAAACTGTCTGCTCGTGGCTTGGACTGGCATATGCTTCATTGGGTTGGAAACTAGCTTGGTAGCCGGGCCCAAAGGGTCGTGGTGAATGGAGTCAAATCCAGCTGGAGGCCGGTCACTAGTGGCATCCCCTAGGGCTTGGTACTGGGGCCGGTCCTCTTTAATATCTTTATCAATGATCTGGATGAGGGGATCAAATGCACCCTCTGTAAGTTCGCAGATGACACCAAGTTAGGTGCGTGTGTCGATCTGCTCGAGGGTAGGAAGGCTCTGCAGGAGGATCTGGATAAGCTGGATCCACGGGCTGAGGTGTTCTGGTTCCGCTCAAGTGGGCAGCCGAGCTCCACCACAGCCACTCTCTCAATCTCCCTCCTCAAAGAGGAACGGGGAGAAAATACAATGAAAAGGGCTCAGAGGTTGATATAAGGAGAAGATCACGCAGTAATTATTGTAATGGGCAAAACAGATGGCATTGTGAGACAGTAAGATTTATTGCTTATTACTAACAAGCTAGAGAAGAGAGAAACAAAGGAAAGAAACCAAAAGCACTTCCCCCCAATCCACCCTCTTCCACCTCCTCCCCGTGAGCAGTGCAGGGGAACGGAGGAATGGGGTTATGGTCAGTCTACAGCGCTTCTTCTCTGCCACTCCTTCTCGGTCACTCTCGTCCCCTGTGCTGTGGGGTCCCTCCCACGGGATGCAGTCCTTGATGAACTGATCCGGCGTGGGCTTCCCACAGGCAGCAGCTCTTCCAGAACTGCTCCAGATATGGGTCCGTACCACGGGGTCCATCCCTCAGGAGGAAACTGCTCCAACCTGGCTCCCCCATGGGCAGCAGCTCCTGCCAGGTCACCTGCTCCTGCGTGGGCTCCTCTCCACGGGCTACAGGTCTGGCCCGGAATCTGCTCCAGCAGGGGTCTTCCACAGGCGGCAGCCTCCGTCGGTGCAGGGCCACCTGCTCCACCGTGGTCTCCTCCACGGGCTGCAGCGTGGAACCCTGCTCCACCGTGGTACTCCATGGGCTGCAGGGGCACAGCCTGCTTCACCATGGTCCTCACCACAGGCCGCAGGGGACTTCTGCTCCGGCGCCTGGAGCACCTCTCCCCCTCCTTCTACACTGACCTTGGCACCTGAAAGGCTGTTCCTCACTCCCTTCACTCTCCCAGCTGCTGTGCGGCGCAGCGTTTTTTTTCCCTGTCTTAAATACGCTCTCACAGAGGTGCAAAACAACATCACTTTTTGGCTCGGCTCTGGTCAGCAGTGGGGTCCTTACCAAACATGGGGCAGCTTCAAGATCCTTCTCACAGAAGCCACCATTATGGCCCCCTGCTACCAAAATCTTGCCATGTAAACCCACTACATTAGGCCAACTGCATGAAGTTCAACAAGGCCAAGTGCCGGGTCCTGCACCTGGGGCACAGCAACCCCAAGGTGGGAGAGGAGTGGTTGGAAAGCTGCCTGGCAGAGAAGGACCTGGAAGTGTTGGTTGATTCCTGAGGAACAGTGTCAGTGTTCAAGGCTGGATAATCTCCCGAGAGTTGCCACTTGCCATTTGGAGTCTTTACTGGCATGAGAGGAGAACTGCAGGGGTGATGAGACTTGACAGTGCTTCCCCACTGTTCCAGCTCTTTTACCAGTTTGCTAAAAGGAAGGGTTATGGTTTAACCCAGCAGACAGCTAAGCAGCACACAGCCATTTGCTCACTCCTCAACAGTGGGACTGGGGAGAGAACCAGAGAAAAGGTAAAACAAGTAACTGATGCACAATGCAATTGCTTACCACCTGCTGACCAATGCCCAGCCTGTCCCCAGGCAGTGGCGGCACACCCTGGCCAACTCCCCCAAATTTTATTGTTCAGCATGATGCCATATGGTATGATACATCCCTTTGGTCAGCTGGGGTCAGCTGTCCTGGTTCTGTCCCCTCCCTGCTCCTTGTGCATCCCAGGTCTCTTTGATGGCAGGACAGCGTGAGGAGCTAAAACATCCTTGGCTCCATGTAAGTACTGCCATGTAATAATAAAAATATTGGTCTGTTATCAGCATTATTCTCTTCCTAAATCCAGAACACAGTACTAGAACAACTACTAGGAAGAAAACCTGATCTCAGCTGAAATCAGGAAAGGATGGATGGCATCAGAAGGGAACCTGTAGTGTGGCATATTAACCAGCTTGGGGTCGGGGACAGGAGCAGCTGTCAGACAAATCTGGTGCTGGGAAGTGGGCTCTGACCCTGGTCCCAATTGAAGAGGCAGGAGAGCCATCCTGGTCCCCCACATTTCCAGAGGATGCAGCACAGGGGCGTCGGCCTGCTTCAATGTGGGCTAGGGGCTGTGACCTCACAGAGGCATCACCATGTGCTGTCTGTGACCTCACCACATGCTGTTTGTGACCTCATCACGTGCTGTCTGTGACCTCACAAAGTGCTGTTTGTGACCTCATCACGTGCTGTCTGTGACCTCACAAAGTGCTGTTTGTGACCTCATCACGTGCTGTCTGTGACCTCACAAAGTGCTGTTTGTGACCTCATCACATGCTGTCTGTGACCTCATAGCCGTGTCCCTGTAAAGCTGCAGCCACACGCCACATCTGCCAGTGCGGTCGTACCTGGCTGTGAGCGATGGTCGACAGCGTCTTTCTCCTTATCCCCAGCCTCCTACTTCTGGTGGCTGGGATCTCCCTGCTCACCAGGGGTCGATGCCAACAGGTAAAGAGGGCTTGAGGGTAGGGTAATTTGGGGCTGGGAGACTCGGGGCTTTGGGACTGGAGGGCCAGGAGATGTTGGAAGGGGTCCCGTGGATCCCTCCCCAGGTTGGTCACTGTGCCGTGCTTCTGTGCCCACAGGGTCATGGCCGACCCCGGCAATCTCTGAGACGACGACAGCGGCAACCACTGGTACTGAAGCCAGGTGAGTCCCCCGTGGGTCGGCCTCAGCACTGAGCAGCCCGTCTGTATGGGCCTGAGGTGGCCCTGGTGCCTCTCTCCCCCTGCAGCTCAGACTCCCTCCCTGTTTTGCAGGTGGAAAGAGGCGTTACCGGTCAATTAGTCTGGACAACATGGTACAAGAGTCCATCCTTCGCCCACATGGGGGGCTGCCTCACGGAGGGGTGCAGCTCAGTCGCCCTTTCAGTTTTTCCATGGCCCCCCCAGCTGTTCATTGTATGGCTAAAGTGGCTACAAGACAAGCAGCAGAACGAGTTGCAATGCCAAGGAAGGATGATCGTGGCGTCTCTGGAAGAGAAGACAAATGGCTCTCTTCTATCAACACAAGTGAAAGAGTGGAAAAAACAAGTGGGCTCTCCAGAAAGAATGAGCAGCCACATGGCCTGAAAGACCTCAAACTTTCAATAACCGAGCTTAAGTGTCATAGGGCAGGAAACAGGACTGAAGAGTTGGGCTCTAAGGTGAGCTCCTCCATCCAGCCACCACAAACGGACTGCATTGTGCGGGAGAGCATTGGCCGCCCTGATGGACGGCTGCCCGACATCAGTGGATCATTACTGCAGCCTCCTGTACAGCCCAGAGCAGAACCAGCCCTATCCAGCCCTGAGAACACCATCTGCAAGAGCTTCTTTCAGAAGCATAAGGGGCAGGCAAGCAGAGAAAAGGAATTCCCACAGCCTCATGGATTGTCCATGGCTTCTTCAGCTGTTCCTGGCATGGCCAAAGTGGCTGCAGGACCAACAGCAGGAACACCTACAGTTGTGAGAAATGCTGAACATGGCATGACTGTGAAAAAACACAAATTAGAGTCTTCCACTGACACCGACAGAAGCATTGGGAAACCAAACGGGCGCTCCATACACAAACAGTACCTGCATGGCCTGAGGCCACCAAAAATATCTAAGAGGGAGATTCTGGATTCCAAGGAAGGAAAGAGGAATCAAGAGCCTCAATCTGGGGCCAGCTCCTCCAGACAGCCACCAGAAATGGACTGCATTGTCCGGGAGAGCATTCTCCACCCAGATGGAGGGCTGCCTCAGAAAAACGGGGAGTTCCTGCACGCCGTGCCCCCTTCGGCATTTCCCAGCTTGGCCAACAGGGAAAAAGGGCTATCTTTGCCACAGACAAATAGAAGAGATGGCAGGTCTGCACCTGGCAGGGACACAGACTGGGCTCTTAGTGACAAGGCATGTGCAGGGAAACAGGGCGAGCTCCCCAGGGAACAGAAGCAACCCAGGACTGGCATTCAGGGCTCTACGGGATGCAACAACAGTGTTCCATCAGGAAAGGGGATCATTGTTCGCGAGAGGTTACTTGAACCACAAGATGGACGGCGTCAGTGGGAGGAGGTGTCCAGGCGGCAACATCCACAGGATGACCAGCTGCCTCTTAAACTGTCCACGGCTGTTCCAGTGCTTCCCAGCCCAGCCAACACAATTACGTACAAAGACCAGGGCTGCCAAACTGACTATGTTATCATCCTGGACCCGTTTGTGACTGATATCAGGAGTGGGAAAGAGCTCCCCACTGCAGCACCTCTCAGGAACAAGAAGCTGCAGCTGAAGGAAGAGCTCCGCAGCAAGCTCCGTGAGCACATTAAAAAGAAGTGCCAGGAAATACAGCTGCAACGCTTCCCTGGGCCAGTGCAGAGGTCCATGGAAATGAAGCATGGAGCGCTGCCCAAAAATGCCCGTGCTGGGGCTGGCACCTTGCCACCACGAAGTTCCTCGGTACGCTTCAGCAAGCCCAAGACCCTCGTGCACCCGGACCAGATCAAGCAGAAGAAGAGTGGGGCATCCATTGCCTGCCCAGAGGCCTCCAGAACACCACGCTCCCAGCCTGTGCCTGTCTATTTTCACAGCCTTGAGGCCACGTTTATGCCTGAGGAGCAGCGTGAGGACCTGGAGCTGCACATTCGTGCCAAAAAGCTGCAGATGCTTGAGAGACGTCTGCGCATGAAGCGTCCATCCCAGTCAGCTGTGCCCCAGGAGGAGGGTGGCAGGGCAGCCCTAAGGAGCAGCGCCATGCCCAGCACACCCTGCAAACCTACAAAGAAATCGAGCACCTCCCGGAACCACAGATCCCAGCAGTCAGACTCCGCTGTGACAGTGCACAAGGGCAAGCAGCAGAACCTGCAGGAACTCTACTCAGGCCTGCAGGGCAAGGCCCACGGTCACAAGTGTCAAGCGAGGAAAGGAGTGACAGAGGACAGGGGCCAGGCAGCTCACTCCTCTGTTCCAAATAAATCTTCATCCTAGCCCCTCGGTGGGAGTCATGCCCTGTTTGTGAAGTGTCAGCAGACTCGCGGTGGGCTGTGCCTGCAGGCTGGAAGGGTTTGGCAGGGAAGGGGTATTCCTGGGCAGGAGGCTTGCCCATTAGTCCGGTGTGAATTCACCCATTCCTCTCTGAATTCAGGGGTATTCTAACGGGCACCTTCTCAAACTCCTAACTTGCAATTCCCAACTGGTAGCTCAGAACTTATACTTGGTTTCTTGCATCCATGGACAAAATAGTTGCCTACCCGAGGCTGAGAGAGCTCTTCGTCTCTCTTCTGTCTAACTGCACTGGGCACCCTCTGTTCTACCCTGGGAAGTAGCAAAGGTTCAGCAGTCCAGCTGATGTTGTGTTCACTTCTAAATCTTTTGGGGGAAGCTCCATAAGAATACCATGCCAGAAAGAGAGTAAGAAACATTCTAGAAGGGCTCTAGGTTGGGTTCTTACCGAACTAGCTTTTTTGTGATTGTGGTGCTGGGCGTCCTGCAAGCAGGAGCACACACCACAGATGTATCATAACCTTATATCCCCTATTACCCAATGCTTGATTCCTCCCCTGTTTCCTCACTGGCTCAGTACTACAGGTTCAGAATGTACTCAATGCTTGTTACTATACCTTATCTGTACAATTTTATTTGACCAACCTTTAATTTCTCCTTTTCCCTACTTTTCCCTCATGACTGCAGGGGCTAGAGACTTTTTGTTGTTGCTGAATCCGCAACTGCTGGTGTTGTTTTTCTTGTCCATCCTCCTTGTTCTGGGACAGTGGGACCTTCCAATGTTCCCTTCATCTGCTTAGCATAGTCCCCACTTCTATGCCACTGTTATGCCGCAGTTATGTTGGACGATCGCTTTTATATATGCAAAGGTTGAGAATTTTCCACTGCAAAAGCACAACTTTAATTCTCACGCCCTCACCTCGGTTGGGGCCCTCAAGATGGATGAGGCATGGAAAGGCCTGGAAGTGTGGCTGGGGGCCCTGCCCACACCAAATGCTGCTGGGAGTACTAAATTCATTCATCCAAGGGACCCATCCCTTGCTGTGGTGCAGGCTGTGCCCCTGACAGCAGGGCAAGGCAGGGGTCATCATGGCCCATGCATTGAGAGAAGGAAGCACAGAGGCTGACGGGGGACCCCAACCCCACCAACAACTCCCAGGCCTTGCTGGTGCTGTACCTCCCTGCCCCACTACTGCCTCCCCCAAACCTGCAGCTCACACGGCAGGGCAGGAATTAGGTGCTCAGTTCATGTGGAGCTGCACGGGAGCCACATTGTGCCCAAGGCAGGGGCACTGCCTGCATGTTCAGATGGCAACTGAACCTGCCCTGACTGAGATTCAGGATCACAAGGCAGGAAACGGAACTGAAATGATGTGCACGGTGGGCTGCTCCTCCAGCCAGCCACCAGCGCTGGGCAGCATGGTGCATGAGAGCCACCAGATGGGGTATGTCCCACCATCCAGCCAGGATCAACAGGGATGATCCTTCATGAGAGTCTTCCTGATGAGACAAAGGGTGATGTCGGTGGAAGGACCTGTCCCAGCAGACTCTAGGATTGTCCACGGTCCTCCCTGTGCTTCTCAGGCTGGCCAACAAGGTATGCAGAAAGACTGGGGCTGCAGAACTGACTTTGTCATCATCCTGGCCCCTGCCACAAGGTACCTGTGCTCATGGCACTTGCGCCAAGCCTGTGGCACCCAGGGTACTGGAGCTATACCGACCAGCAACAGCATCCACTCCATCTGGGGAGCAGAGGGGAAGGTGCTGATCTCTGCTCTGTGGGGAGAGCAACAGGACCTGAGGGAACAGCATGGAGCTGTGACAGGGGAGGGTCGGGCGGGGTGTTAGGAAAAGGTTCTTCACCAAACAGGATGGTTAGGCACAGGAACAGGGTCCCCGAGGGACATGGTCCCAGCAGTGAGCCTGTCAGAGGCTATGCAGTGTTTAGACAATGCTCTCAGACATCGGGTTTGTTTTTCTGGTCCTTTCCAGAGCCCAGAGTTGGACTCGATGATCCAGGTGTGTCTCTTCTAACTTGGGATATTCTATGATTTTGTGGAAGAGTGAGGCCCCATAGTACCCACCAAGTTATACATGTACAATGCCATTGTTATTGCAATTCCAACAAATAGCTGTTTGAGCCTATTCTATTCAGGTAACCCCTAGGTTAGTTTCTCCCAAATATTTCTAAATCCCCAGGAATTGTCATTTTGAGGTACTCTATGTAGGATCTTTTTTTTTTTTCTTTTTTTCTTTTTTTCTTTTTTTTTTTTTTTCCCAAATATTGTTTAGATCAGTCTAATCCGTCGTATTTGATCTACATATATAGAGCAATAGTAATAATCACAGTGCATGCTCCTCCTTATGAGATTATTAATAAATCCAATACCATTTGATTCTAGAGTACTGTTTTTGCAAACTTATCAAAGTTATTTTCTAGTTCTTCCATTATAACTGAGATATTTACAATAGATTTTTCTAATTCACTCACCCCTAAGCAAGGTAAGAATCACCTTGCAAAGCTGTGAAATGCTAGAGAATTTTACTAGAGGATTATCTGGAGTCCACTTAATTCTGCTTGTGGTCTCAAGGGGGTTTATCTTTGTGGGTCTTCAATAATTGTTACATTTGGAATTATTGCCCCCAGGGTGCAAGCTCCCTTCGATCCTAGGGGCAACATCTTCTTGACTTTATTGCCACACCACCAGCCAGTACCACCCCTTGCCATTTGGGACAGGCCATCTGGTTACAGGATTGTCATGTTGTATCTGGTGTGCATTATGTATATTAGCATTCCTGTGGCTACCATATTCGGTACAGTACGGATTATTCCCTATTTCATGGATAATATTTCCACACCCAGGGTCAGTACTATTGCCCCCTGAGTTTCTATAATACAGTATATTGTAGCCAGGATTATGTGTAGGGAGCTCAACTTCAAAATCTATTCCTTCCTGGGACTCAGTATGATCTGTCATTTTTAGAAATCTAGAGAATCCAGACACAGTTGCTGCTTGAAATAGGAAGCAGGGACAAGGCCTTTTCAATCGTTCTAGGCATCTGGGTGCAAATCCAACAATTATTTAAAGATAGAACTCAAGAGTTGTTCTGAATTAATTGGAAATGCTGATTTTTCCCTTTATCCTATCACTAATCCATTGAGAATAGGTATTACTAAGATAAACTTAAAATACATAATTTCTCTATATATATACACTCCTATAATAATTAAGAAATAATAATTAAGGTGTTGCAGGAAGAACAGACGAAAACACGACAGACACCACAGTATGGTCAGATCATGCTCTCTCTTTATTACCTGAATAGCCTGACTTTTATAGCAAACTTAACAGGGGTGGATAGTGTCTCACAAAAGATTATTGGTCAAAAGCACTCAGAAAAACAACTGCAAGAAAACAACCCCACCTGCAAGAAAACAACCCCCTTATGATTAGCAGTCATGTAGATCCCGTCCTTGAAGCCAGCTGCTGGCAACAATATTTTTTAAATTCCTCAATCGGGTGATGTGGGAACACTGTCATGGGAACTTCTCATAGTCATCCTGGCAGCTTGGTTTACTCAGCTGCAGCAAGTCATGGCCTCCTTGCTGTTTCAAAAATCCCTCAACAATTCCCCCTTTTTCTTTTTCAGCAAACCAAGCCCGATTTAACAGTTTTGCAAGTAACCTTTTAACCACATTTATTGCAATACAACACGCGATGATGATTAACACCACAGTAAACAGAATCCTTAATCCCTCTTTGATTAATCCCAGTAACCATCTATGCATCGTTCCAAACAAATCAGTGAGCCATTGATTGAAAGGATTGATACCATATTGAATCTTTCTCATGTGCTCTTTCAGGAAAGTAACGGATTTGTGAATTGACTCATTATGATCAGAAAGGTTCAAACAGCACATTCCCTCAAGGTCCTCACACCCATGCCCTTGAGCCAAGAGCAAGAAGTCAATAGCAGCTTGATCCTGTAAAAGCACATGTCGCAGACTATTTTGATCTGGTAACATCTCCTCAAGTATCTCTGTCGTCGCGTTGGCTTGCTTCTCGGCCCAGCATACCAGTTTTGCTAAGTTGTTAAGTGCGGCTGCAGATGCCACTCCTGGCATGAAAATCACCAATTGCACTCTAGCTGCAACATCAAGCAACTCAACATTATCATTGCAATCCGGTGGGAGAAATGCCCATTTATGTCTGGTGATCTCACACAACCGTGACAAGCTAGAAGCAAATATAGTAAGTTTACCTAAGTAACATGGACCTCCGATAGCATTCGCTGGGATACCTTGCCAGGCCCTATCCCTGCAAATCAGAAAAACATCAGGAGGTAAGGCCATAACTGTACGATTGTTCCAAAAGCTAAAGTTGTTACCCCTTGTCTCCGTGCCATAAGCCCCCAAACCCTGCCTAGCAGTGTAATTGTAACCACAGGTGTTATTTGTATTTGTGTACCCGTATGGCCCTTTCCAAGTTCATGTGGCAGGATCTCAGTAATTCACTCTTACTTGTGGTAACACATTTGGTGCTGCACTATTTATTGTTTGAAAATGAATACTCACAGGAGGGTCTTCTCGGTCACCAGTCAAACATTAATGATTTAAGACAAACAGCACCTTGGACAACCGCTCATCAATGTCCTTGATTTCTTTTAGTCTCACTAATTGTTCCTTTAAAACCTGATGTGATCATTCAACAATTGCTTGGCCCATGGGAGAGTATGGAATAGCTGTGACATGTTTTACTCCCCACATTTTCATAAATGTTCTAATCTTTTTGCTGACATACACTGGGCCATTGTCTGTCTTGATCTGCTGTGGCACTCCCATAACAGCAAAACACACCGTCAGATGTCTGCACACATGGAGTGCCTTTTCTCCCCCCTGTGCCATTGCCCATATGAATCTTGAAAAGGTATCAATACCCACATGCACATATCTTTTAGTACCAAATTCTGGTACATGAGTTACATCCATTTGCCATACCTCAAGTGCCATAACACCCCGTGGATTAATACCCAGACCTAACCCTGGTCCATGATGACTACAGGAAGGGCACGCTCTTACTATTCCTTTCACCTCTGTCCAAGTAAATCCAAGCATTCTCCAAAGACCCTTTGCATTCTGATGGAACATTTAGTGTGACACTCGCGCATGTGCAAAATCACTCTCACGCCCCTCTGTGACTATACTCACCAACTTGTCTGCTTGTGAATTACCTTCTGTTAACCCAATTGAGAACTGATGGCTACGTATATGGATAACATAGTAAGGTGCAATTCTCCCCCAAATGGCATCTTGCAGCTGCAGAAATAATAACAATCTGTCCCTCTTAGTTTGCCATATCAAGGCATCTTCTATCCGTTTTACCATGTTGACAACATACAGAGAACCTGAGATGATATTAATTGGCTCATGCATCCAGCACTGACAAGCCCAAACAACTGCAGACAATGCCAATGTTTGTAATGTATCCCCTGTCTCCCTTGGAATTATGTATTTCTCCCAATTTCCGTTCTTGTACCACACACACACAGCCTTCCTACTTGCTGCACCTGCATCAGTGTATACAGTGCGACCCACCACTGGTTGGGATGAAAGCCGTGGTACTACCTGCCATTTATATGATCTTATAACTTGCCAGAGAGGCCCCTTTGGAGTTCAGGAATGTACCAATCCTGGGTAATTTAACACAGCTTCTTGTAGTGGCATGGATTGCTGTAAACACTGTTCCAAATGATTCTGAGACATCAGCAGACTAATATCTCCTGGTTCCTGCCCGCTGATCTCAATATTCTGAGAGCAACCCTTACGTACTAACTCAGCAATAGCTTCTGCCCATTTGAACACTCGTTTTTGGCTGAATCAGTAGAAAAATCCATTCCAGAACTTGAAAATGCTGCCCTATCATTCTACCCTTGCCATCACCTGTTTCACTTATGCTATTCCTATTACCAGTGCTGTTAGTGTCAGTGGCATCTTTCTGATACTGTGTCTGTCTTTGTGGCCCTTTACTCTGCCCCTTTTCTTTTTGCCATTGACCAAGCACTGCAAATGGATGAAACACATGATAGCTAATTAGGAAGGAGAGTGCAACTTCTGCTATACATCTGCAAGCAGTGCCAGCTGCAACCTTAGAAGCTATTTGTGAAAGAGCCTGCCGGTGGTCATTTGTTAGTGTAATCTGCAGCTCTGCACTCCTGCCCCACAATAAAGGTAATAATGTAGCTAAGTCGTCATTAGTAATCCATCCAATGAGGCAACCCCACTGAATATTATCCAGGAACATTTGTACATCTGTCAAATTGTGTAACACCGTAGTTATATCACCTTTCTGTGGATGAATAGTAGAGTCTGATATTTTCCATTCCAAGTAGAGCCATGGCTGTTTCTGTTGAACCTTCTCTGGGGCTATCTTCAACCCTTTTGCTTCCAAAGTATCCTGAATAAACTTTAAATCTGAATCCTGGAAGCATTCTGGCCTACCAAACCGAATGTTATCCATATAATGGTAAATAATTACTTCACACCACACTGTCTGAATTGGTTGTAATGTCCAGGCCACATACAATTGACATAATGTAGCGGAATTCCTCATCCCCTGCGGAAGCACTAGCCATTCATAGTGCTTTGCCGGGGCCTGTTTGTTAATGGAGGGTACCTTAAAAGCAAATCTCTGACAGTCCTGTACAGCCTGTGCCACCACACCTGGTTGCCTGGACTGATCAGCTCTCTGTACCCTTTCCAACACGTCCTCTACCAGTGTGGTTCTCAGCAGTGTAACTAAGATGTTTTGAGTTTTTGGGTTTGCATCACCAAATGCAAGCATTTTAAGCACACTGCTTTTAGACTCCGCTGTTAGATCAGGATGATCAGGAATTGCTGCCTACAACTGATCAATTAATTTAGCATATGGTTCCCCAGGGGCCTGTTCTACAGATGTGATTGGAGGCGCTTTCTTTTCCCCTGGGAGACTAAGAAGAGCCCTCAGTGCAAGCTGTGCAGCTGTTTGGTGAATAATCACAGGGAAATGCAGCTGTACCTGGGTATTGAGATAAGGACCCATCCCCATTAACATCTCTGCAGTAATCCTATACAGAGGGTCTCCCGGTTGATGCAGTCGAACCACTTCCCCCTGTGCTAACCGCAACCATTCCCTTTCAAACAATAACAATTGGGAAGGAGTTAACAATAAGTGTGCCAAGTTTCGACAGTAAAGTGGACACATTAGATCTGCCTGGAAAATCCATTGAATTATCTGTTGAGCCTCCTTGGATTGTAAGCCATAGTCCATAACCATTTTTTGAGCTTGCTGTAAAAGCTTGCAATCATGCGGCTGCCACAACCCGGTGCCTTGCACAGGGTAGATAATAATAATAGGGTAGGCCAAGGATGTAGCATGCAATGCCCTTCTATGATGGCATCACATATGACATGGGAGCACCTGTCCCTCCTTGGTGCCAACGGTGTTGTAGCAATGGATAATGAGGGAGTCGCCTCCGGTGGGGCAGACGAGAGAGGAGGCTCCTCTGAATCTGTAATTTTTAAGTTCTCCAATTTCTCTAGCAGTTCTTAGAGCAACTCCTCTAGTGAAGGTTGATTTTCACAAGCTGCTGCTGCACCTCTCGTTGGCAAAGCATCCCGAGTGGATTTATTGCTGCCTGGCAGCAGCACAGATACTGGCAGCGCAGCTTCATCAAGATTTTCCAGCGCAGGGGGTGATGAGGGCAACCCCCACTCCCCATCAGCAATCTGCTCTGATGGTCCCTTAGTTATTTCTGCTGCTGATTGCTTTATTGGAGAGGTCATACACTGAACTGGGGTTGGTGCAGGAACTGATGAAAAAGATCGTGCCAGCCATGTTCCTGAGGTCTCAGGTTTTGTACTCTGCATTCTGTCAGTCCCAGACGGTACTGACAAAGCTTGCGCCACCGCCATTGCCAGCTGCTGTTCGGTTTTCATACCGCACAGAACATTAATCGCTGTGTGCCATAACCCAATTACATCTTTATCTAGCTTTCCACTTGAGATGCCTTTATCCCATAAGCAATCTCCTACATGCCACCACTCATCTGGACTAAACATTAGAGGAATTTCCTTCAGAAAACCCTCATTCTGAGCCTGGTGCACCAAGGATTTGATCTTTTTTTACATTGCAAGATACACCTGTCTTAGCGAGAATACTAGAGAGAAGCTGGATAGCTGCTTCCTCCTCCGTGGTGAGGTCAGGCGAGCTGCAGGGTCGTGATCTCCGCCTCTCTGCTATGTGCCAATTCGCCACACGGTGGGGGTCGTCTGCCGTTTCCACTGACACCGCCAATCTCCTATAGCAACTCGAGCCCGGATGTCCTGCGTCTCACCACTGTTAGGAGTGTTTTAACAATTTGTGTCAATAAAGAACAGTCCTGTCTGCCTCTGGGTCCTGCACTGGCAATTTAATTCTTGAACTACAGATGCAGTGTGTCCCAGTCTCCCCCTCATTCTAGTCAATGTATCAAGTCTTCAGAAAATACTCCTCAAATTTATGAACCTGTTTGCTTTTGTTGTTCCAAACTTCTATTTCTAACAGTTACAGCCTTTTTTTTTTTTTTTTTGTCTTCTTCGAGATTAATTTAACACTGCTATAGGTGTGACTGTCCCTGTGAATGGCTGGTGAAGAATGTTTTAATCACTGGTGAAGTGTCAGTAAGAAAGCTATTTGTGTTTTTATGAAGTCTTTGATGTCTGGGGGTTTCAGAACAACTGATAACAACTAGTGACTGTTATGGGATACTATGCAAGCCTCTGATATCTGGCCAGGTGGCCAAGACATTAAGAAGAAAAAAAAGAAGCTGAAGGAAGGCTAGGAGACAAGACCTGCAGGGGATGCTGTGTAAACTTGACACGGTGCCAAGGAGTACAAAGGGGAAGGACAAGAAAAAAACTTGGAGAGGAAGACTACGAGCCTTCAGCATGAAAGACCCCTAGAGACCACCAGAGGGACCACCGCAGACTGATGTGCATGTTCCAATAGGAGGGACTGGACCCCGGAAGCTAATTATAATAACCTATTTTTTTTTAGAAGTAGTAATGAATATGTATTAGTCTAGGAGCATAAAAATCAGCTACTTGATGTAACTGGTGTGTGTCCTGGTGGAGCGGAGACTCCCGGTGCACTAAGCGCTGTTTGCTTACCTCTATTATTTTAATAAATCCTATTTTTTATTTAATCCTATTTTGAAGACTGAGCCATTTCTAACACCACGATACTGCACTATTCTGCGTCTCACCGCGATTCTGCTCCGCATCTCACCTTGTCTGTCCGGGTCTGTGCTCTGAGTCTCTCAGCATCTCACATATTACCACATCTCTGCTCCTAGTCTCTCTGTGTCTCTCAGGTCTCTCAGGTCTCTCAGCATCTCTCAGGTCTCTCAGCATCTCTCCATGTCTCGCTGGGTCTCAGCCTGTTCGGGCGCCATATGTTGCAGGAAGAATGGCCGAAAACATGACAGACATCAGTATGGTCAGATCATGCTCTCTCTTTATTACCCGAATAGCCTGACTTTTATAGCAAACTTAACAGGGGTGGATAGTGTCTCACACAAGATTATTGGTCAAAAGCACTCAGAAAAACAACTGCAAGAAAACAACCACCTTGTGATTAGCAGTCATGTAGATCCCGTCCTTGAAGCCAGCTGCTGGCAACAATATTTTTTAAATTCCTCAATCGGGCGATGTGGGAACACTGTCATGGGAACTTCTCATAGTCATCCTGGCAGCTTGGTTTACTCAGCTGCAGCAAGTCATGGCCTCCTTGCTGTTTCAAAAATCCCTCAACATTAAGGAAAACAATAAAAATCACAAACTAATAAGGATTCTTCTGGTGGGGATTAAATACCCCCTCCCCCCCCGTCCCTCCCTCTCCCCTCTGACTCTTTTTCTCACATGTCCAGGGAGTGTTCCGTGGAAACACTCCAATTCTGTGTAATTCAATCCCTTTTACTCATTAATTCATTAAGAATTCTTCTAAGGAGAAGTTAAAGTTTTACAATAGATAGTTTCAACAATTTTAACCTTAAAGTCTTTGTTAATGCAGTCTCTCAGGTATCAGGGTTATATGATGCTTTTACCCAGGTATGAGTCCACCCTTTCTCATCCGTTCTTATGTAGTCTCAGTAGTCAGGAGCACTTGGAACAGTCCATCCCACGCAGGTTGTGGTTTCAATTCTCTCCATGCTTGCATCAAAACACAATCTCCTGCTCGGACTGGATGGATCAGGGCTTCCAAGGGTGGGATTTGAGCTAATGATCGAAGGGTTCTTAGAGATGACAAAGAGGATGACAGCCCAAGTATAGAGTTCTTAAGAAAAGCATCTTTTGTCTCAAATTGTGGTAAATGCATTCCCTTTGTCCATGAACAGCAATCCAAATAATATTTCATATGGTGAAACTCGCACATCTTTTCTTGGGGGCATTTTGAGTTCAGAGAAGTGCCAAAGGTAAGCACTTCATTCAGGGAAGCCGAGTTTCCAGAACTTAGTCAACTGCTTCTTTACTTTCTGATCCGCTCCACCCCTCCAGAAGAGGAAGGGTGTCAAGGAGTTAGTGGCTTCTTTCACGACTGTTTTCTCCTGTCCTGAACATAAAAGATCATCCACATACTGTAACAGCAACACTTCCCTTGGAGGTCAAATTGCTCAAAAATTGGTCTAGAACTTAATCAAATACACTTGGTGGCTCTGTATACCCCTGAGGTAGAATTGTCCATCTGTATTGCTGCTTCTGCCCCATTTCAGGGTCTTTCCACTCAAAGACAAATATATCTTTGCTCCCAGGGTCTGAGAGCACTCCATTAATAACACCATTATTCCGGTCTAACAATTTACTATTCAAATGCCAGATGTCTTTACCAAATCTTTTCCCACCAAGCTAGTCCCTGCCTCAGCTGTATGCAATAGTTGATCTTTTTTAACAATAGTTGATCTTTTTTTAAACTTCTTTACTGAAAGGGTTGTTAGGCATTGGAACGGGCTGCCCAGGGAAGTGGTTGAGTCACCATCCCTGGAAGTCTTTAAAAGACGTTTAGATGTAGAGCTTAGTGATATGGTTTAGTGGAGGACTTGTTAGTGTTAGGTTAGAGGTTGGACTTGTGAGATATGTTCATCTGGTTCGTGTCAGTATGGAACAATGCTAGGGCCGCATGGTATGATGAATGTGACCTTCTGTCTTACATACCCTTGTATAACCACAAGTCTAAGAAAAACAGAGTGGTTAATGTATATAGTTCTTGTATCTTGCAAAGGAATGTTTTAGCAATTCGTGTCAATAGAGAGCTTGAAGGGAAATGTATTTGTAGGCTTTTCCTTGAAGTCTCTGATTTTTTGGGGGGGGGAGGGTGGTCAGAATAACTGCTAACTATTATGACTATTGCATGGGACACTATGCAAGTCTCTGATATCTGGCCAGGAGATTAAGGAGACAGGGAGAGCTGAAGAATAACTAAAAGACAAAGCTTGCAGGGGACGTTGCACAAGTCTCTGACATACAGTCAAATTGGACAAAGGAAAGGACAAGAGGGAGGAAGACGATGAGCCTTCGGCACGAGAGACCCCCAGACACCCCCAGAGGGACCACCAGAGACTGATACGCATGCTCCAGTAGGAGGGTTTGGATTCTGGAAACTAATTATAATAACCCTGTTTTTTTTAGAAGTAGCAATGAATATGTATCAGCCTAGGAGCATAAAAATCATCTGCTTGATGTAACTGGTGTGTGTCTTGGTGGAGCAGAGACTCCCGGCGCACCCAGCGCTGTTTGCTTACCTCTATTCCTTTAATAAATTGTAAACACTGATTATAGTCCTATTTTGAAGACTGAGCCATTTATTACAGACTCGATGATCTTGAGGTCTCTTCCAACCTAGAAATTCTGTGATTCTGTGATATATTTATTTATTTTTTTTATATGTGCTTTACTTTTATCTTGGTCTACCACTGCTACTCACAAGGTCACCAAGAGCTCCTTTGGCACCTGACACGTGGTCTAATGCCAGTGCGTGTTGTATTGTTACTTGCAATCTCAACGTGACCTCAGTTTCTGAAGTTTTTCTGCACTCTACTGGAGCATTTATGATACTTTCCCTTCCTAGGTTTGCCGTTGCCTTTTCTCATGCCATTATTCCTAACCGTGGCAGGAGGCCTCTGGTGCATCTGTGCAAGTTTCTTGGGAGACTGACCAGAGGGTCAGTGCTGTTTGCATTTGTGTTTGTGTTTCTTGTCTTCAGCCAGATGGGTGTTGGCCTTTGAATTTGCCTAGCTAAGGTGGCCTGTCTTCTTGAAAGCCAGTAAACTAACCTAAAGCGCCCCTTGCCCTGTTTCATGCCTAGGAGTTCAGGTTGGTGGGGATTGCTTCCCAATGATCACATCTTCCTGCCACTTGTAGGGCCATGGAAACAATGGCAGAAATCTGCTTGATTTCCTTCTGTTGCACCTGCCTGTATGTGTTGAAGAGCTGAGTTACTTTACCAGTTTTCTGCTCTTGTTTGCTTTGGGTATGTAGAAACAAGTAGGCCTCTAGTTCCTGAAAATGGAAGCTCCATATTTTGGCAAAAATGATTATGTTTTATTACGAGCCACAGTAATGTCCTGAAGGAATTTTCCTCTTTCTAGCTCTCTAGCCAGTGTAGCAGGACTATGCTGAAAATCCTGCAGCAAGCAAGTGAACGTATATTGTAGTCCCTGCCAGGTACAAGCAGATTCCTTGCTCTCTGTCTCCAGTATTGGAATCATAAAAACCACATCCTACAGGTCTACTGTGGTCTACTGTGTCCATCTGTGGAAAGGCCTGTTCATTAGAAAAATAGACTTTATCAGTTCTCCTGGGAATAGACAAAGTAACCAGTGCAGTGGCAGCATTCAGGGCTGTGTAATCTGAAGGTCGCCCTTTTGTGGGAATGAAAGATGTGGTTTTGCGGGTGAAAATGCCACTAACCTTGCAAATTCAAAAGTGATTGTGTAGGCATAACGGTGGTATAACAGTGCAGAGTACGTTAAGACTGGGGGCAGTGGACGTTTTCAAGTTAGTCAAGACAGAAGAAGTCCCATTAGTCACAAGAGAAGAAGGGAAAAAAAAAAAAGTAAAAGAAAAACAAAAGAGGCCACAGAGGGCCAAAAAACAAAACCCAATGTCTGAGAGCATTGTCTAAACACTGCATGGCCTCTGACAGGCTCACTGCTGGGACCATGTCCCTCGGGGACCCTATTCCAGTGCCTAACCATCCTGTTTGGTGAAGAACCTTTTCCTAACACCCCGCCTGACCCTCCCCTGTCACAGCTCCTCCCCTGTCACGAAGCTAAACCCACTTGAGACTACAAGCAGAATTAAGTGGACTCCAGATAATCCTCTAGTAAAATTCTCTAGCATTTCACAGCTTTGCAAGGTGGTTCTTACCTTGCTTAGGGGTGAGTGAATTAGAAAAATCTATTGTAAATATCTCAGTTATAATGGAAGAACTAGAAAATAACTTTGATAAGTTTGCAAAAATAGTACTCTAGAATCAAATGGTATTGGATTTATTAATAATCTCATAAGGAGGAGCATGCACTGTGATTATTACTATTGCTCTATATATGTAGATCAAATACGACGGATTAGACTGATCTAAACAATATTTGGGAAAAAAATAAAAAAAAAAAAAAGAAAAAAAGAAAAAAAAAAGATCCTACATAGAATACCTCAAAATGACAATTCCTGGGGATTTAGAAATATTTGGGAGAAACTAACCTAGGGGTTACCTGAATAGAATAGGCTCAAACAGCTATTTGTTGGAATTGCAATAACAATGGCATTGTACATGTATAACTTGGTCGGTACTATGCCAATAAGGGCCTCACTCTTCCACAAAATCATAGAATATCCCAAGTTAGAAGAGACACACCTGGATCACTGAGTCCAACTCTGGGCTCTGGAAAGGACTAGAAAAACAAACCCGATGTCTGAGAGCATTGTCTAAACACTGCATAGCCTCTGACAGGCTCACTGCTGGGACCATGTCCCTCGGGGACCCTGTTCCTGTGCATAACCATCCTGTTTGGTGAAGAACCTTTTCCTAACACCCTGCCCGACCCTCCCCTGTCACAGCTCCATGCTGTTCTCTCAGGTCCTGTTGCTCTCCCCACAGAGCAGAGATCAGCACCTTCCCCTCTGCTCCCCAGATGGAGTGGATGCTGTTGCTGGTCGGTATAGCTCCAGTACCCTGGGTGCCACAGGCTTGGCGCAAGTGCCATGAGCACAGGTACCTTGTGGCAGGGGCCAGGTTGATGACAAAGTCAGTTCTGCAGCCCCAGTCTTTCTGCATACCTTGTTGGCCAGCCTGAGAAGCACAGGGAGGACCGTGGACAATCCTAGAGTCTGCTGGGACAGGTCCTTCCACCGACATCACCTTTTGTCTTGTCAAGAAGACTCTCACGAAGGATCATCCCTGTTGATGCTGGCTGGATGGTGGGACATACCCCATCTGGTGGCCCTCATGCACCATGCTGCCCAGCGCTGGTGGCTGGCTGGAGGAGCAGCCCACCGTGCACATCATTTCAGTTCCGTTTCCTGCCTTGTGATCCTGAATCTCAGTCTGGGCAGGTTCAATTGCCATCTGAACATGCAGGCAGTGCCCCTGCCTTGAGCACAATGTGGCTCCCTTGCAGCTCCACATGCACTGAGCACCAGTGTTTCGCTACTGGAAGAAGGGCCAGGCATCATGGAAAGAATACAGGGATGCTGTTCGTGTTTGTAGGGAGAAAGTTCGTGTGGCCAAAGCACAGCTAGAGTTAAAGCTGGCTGTGTCTGTGAGAGAAAATAAAAAGTTTTTTTTTAGATATGTGAATGGAAAAAGGAGAACTAAAGAATACATAGGGCCGCTCCTTGATAGGGAAGGTCTCCTCACAGACAATGACATAGGCAAAGCAGAGACGCTTAATGCCTTCTTTGCCTCTGTCTTCAATGCCGATGATGGGCTTCGGGACCCAGGGTGCCCTGAGCTGGAGGACCGGGACGGTGGGGATGACAAACTCCCAACTGACCCTGAACGTGTGCGGGATTTGCTACTCCACCTGGATCCCTACAAGTCCATGGGTCCGGATGGGATTCATCCCCGGGTGCTGAAAGAGCTGGCGGACGTCATCGCGGAACCTCTTTCAATTATTTTTCAACGATCCTGGGAATTTGGAGAGGTCCCGGTAGACTGGAAGCTGGCAAATGTTGTGCTGATTTTCAAGAAGGGTCAGAAAGAAGACCCTAGCAATTACAGGCCTGTCAGTCTCACGTCAGTGCCTGGTAAAATCATGGAGAAGTTGGTTCTCGGACTTATTGAGGCGCACCTGGGGGACAAAGCAGTCATTGGTCCCAGCCAGCATGGGTTTGTGAAGGGTAGGTCCTGCCTAACTAACCTGATTTCCTTTTATGATAAGATCACCCGTATGGTGGACCAAGGGAAACCAGCTGATGTGATTTTTTTGGACTTCAGCAAGGCTTTTGACACGGTTTCCCATAGGATCCTACTGGACAAAATGTCCACCATACAGCTAAATAAAAACATCATACGATGGGTGAGCAATTGGCTAACGGGCAGGGCCCAAAGGGTTATGGTAAATGGGGCTGTGTCAGGCTGGCGGGCGGTCACCAGTGGGGTCCCTCAAGGCTCCATTTTAGGGCCGGTACTTTTCAATATTTTTATAAACGATCTGGATGTAGGAATAGAGGGTATTTTGAGCAAGTTTGCTGATGACACCAAAGTTGGAGGAGTTGTGGACTCGAATGAGGGTGGAAAGGCCTTGCAGAGGGATCTGGATAGGTTGGAGAGCTGGGCAATCACCAACCGCATGAAGTTCAATAAGAGCAAGTGCCGGGTCCTGCACCTGGGACGGGGAAACCCTGGCTGCACGTACAGACTGGGCGATGAGACGCTGGAGAGCAGCCTAGAAGAGAGGGATCTGGGGGTCATGGTAGACAGCAAGTTGAATATGAGCCAGCAGTGTGCCCTGGCAGCCAGGAGGGCCAATCGTGTCCTGGGGTGCATCAAGCACGGCATCGCTAGTAGGTCAAGGGAGGTGATTGTCCCGCTCTACTCTGCGCTGGTGCGGCCTCACCTCGAGTACTGTGTGCAGTTCTGGGCACCACAGTATAAAAAGGACATGAAACTGTTGGAAAGTGTCCAGAGGAGGGCTACGAAGATGGTGAAAGGCCTGGAGGGGAAGACGTACGAGGAACGGCTGAGGTCACTGGGCCTGTTCAGCCTGGAGAAGAGGAGGCTGAGGGGAGACCTCATCACAGTCTACAACTTCCTCGTAAGGGGGTGTCGAGAGGCAGGAGACCTTTTCTCCATTAACACTAGTGACAGGACCCGTGGGAACGGGGTTAAGCTGAGGCAGGGGAAATTTAGGCTGGACGTCAGGAGGGGGTTCTTCACAGAGAGGGTGGTTGCACACTGGAACAGGCTCCCCAGGGAAGTGGTCACTGCACCGAACCTGTCTGAATTTAAGAAGAGATTGGACTGTGCACTTAGGCACATGCTCTGAACTTTTGGGTAGACCTGTGCGGTGTCAAGAGTTGGACTTGATGATCCTTAAGGGTCCCTTCCAACTCAGGATATTCTATGATTCTATGATTTCCTGCCTTGTGATCCTGAATCTCAGTCAGGGCAGGTTCAGTTGCCATCTGAACATGCAGGCAGTGCCCCTGCCTTGGGCACAATGTGGCTCCCGTGCAGCTCCACATGCACTGAGCACCCAATTCCTGCCCTGCCGTGTGAGCTGCAGGTTTGGGGGAGGAAGTAGTGGGTCAGGGAGACACAGCACCAGCAAGGCCTGGGAGTTGTCGGTGGGGTTGGGGTCTCCCCTCAGCCTCTGTGCTTCCTTCTCTCAATGCGTGGGCCATGATGACCCCTGCCTTGCCCTGCTGTCAGGGGCACAGCCTGCACCACAGCAAGGGATGAGTCCCTTGGATGAATGAATTTAGTACTCCCAGCAGCATTTGGTGTGGGCAGGGCCCCCAGCCACACTTCCAGGCCTTTCCATGCCTCATCCATCTTGAGGGCCCCAACCGAGGTGAGGGCGTGAGAATTAAAGTTGTGTTTTTGCAGTGGAAAGTTCTCAACCTTTGCATATGAGGGAAAGGCTGTGGATGTGGTCTACCTTGACTTCAGTAAGGCTTTTGACATTGTTTCCCACAGCATTCTCAAGAAACTGGCTGCTCTTGGCTTGGACTGGCGTACGCTTCATTGGGTTGGAAACTGGCTGGGTAGCCAGGCCCAAAGAGTTGTGGTGAATGGAGTCGAATCCAGCTGGAGGCCGGTCACTAGTGGCATTCCCCAGGGCTCCATTCTGGGGATGGTCCTCTTTAATATCTTGATTGATGATCTGGATGAGGGGATCAAGTGCACCTTCAGTAGGTTTGCACATGACACCAAGTTAGGGGTGCGTGTGTCAATCTGCTTGAGGGTAGAAAGGCTCTGCAGTAGGATTTGGATAGGCTGGACCCATGGACTGAGGTCAACTGTATGAAGTTCAACAAGGCCAAGTGCCGGGTCCTGCACCTGGGGCACAACAACCCCAAACAGAGGTACAGGCTGGGAGGGAAGTGGTTGGAAAGCTGCCAGTCAGAGAAGGACCTGGGAGTATTGGTTAGTAGTCGGCTGAATATGAGCTAGCAGAGTGCTCAGGTAGCCAAGAAGGCCAGCGGCATCCTGGCTTTTATATGAAGCAGTGTGGCCAGCAGGTCTAGGGAAGTGAGCCCTGTACTCGGCTCTGGTGAGGCTGCACCTCAAGTACTGTGTTCAGTTTTGGGCCCCTCGCTACAAGAAGAACACTGAGGTGCTTGAGTGCGTCCAGAGAAGGGCGACAAAGCTGGTGAGGGGCCTGGAGAACAAGTCTTACAAGGAACAGCTGAGGGAGCTGGGTTTCTTCAGCCTGGAGAAAATGAGGCTCAGGGGTGACCTTATCACTCTTTATAAGTACATTAAAGGAGGCTGTACTGAGGTGGGAGTTGGTCTGTTCTCCCATGTGCCTGGTCACAGGACGAGGCGTAACGGGCTAAAGTTGCGCTAGGAGTGTTTTAGATTGGATATTAGGAAGAACTTCTTTACTGAGAGGGTTGTTAGGCATTGGAAGGGGCTGCCCAGGGAAGTGGTGGAGTCACCATCCCTGGAGGTCTTTAAAAGACATTTAGATGATGAACATAGTGATATCATTTAATAGAGAACTTGTTAGTGTTAGGTCAGAGGTTGGACTCGATGATCTTCCCACACTTCATCCATCTTGAGGGCCCCAACCGAGGTGAGGGTGTGAGAATAAAAGTTGTGGTTTTGAGTGGAAAATTCTCAACCTTTGCATATCTAAAAGGGATTGTGCAGCATAACAGTGGCATAACAGTGGCATAGCAGTGGGGACTATGCTAAGCAGATGAAAGGAACATTGGAACACTGTCGCAAAACAAGGAGGATGGACAAGAAAAACAACACCAGCAGTTGCGGATTTAGCAACAACAAAAAGTCTCTAGCCCCTCCAGTCACAAGGGAAGAAAAAAGTAAGGAAAAGGAGAAATTAAAGGTTGGTCAAATAAAATTGTACAGATACGGTATAGTAACAAGCATCGAGTATGTCCTGAACCTGTAGTACTGAGCCGGTGAGGAAACGGGAGGAATCAAGCGTTGGGTAATAGGGGATATAAGGTTATGATACACCTGTGGTGTGTGCTCCTGCTTGCAGGACACCCTGCACCACAATCATGAATAAAAAATCTACTTCAGTGAGATCCTCACCTGAGCCTGTGTTATTTTCTACAGATTGCTTCTCACAAGGGTATCCTTATGTGCCCCTTTTTCCCACACACGGTCCGTCAGATATAGCTGGAGATGAGTTAACTCCAGGGAGGTCAAGCCTCTTGCTTGTCTGAGGGGGTGCGTCTGGGTTTGCTCAATCCCTTTCACAGGAGCAGCCAGCTCCATGTCATTGCCTTTGCCCAGATCATCTGAATCATCACCGTCATCTCCTCATCACTGGAGGATGAGGAGAACCGTGATTGAGCCAGGTATCTCTTGACTATTCATCATCCTCAGTGCATGTAGCAGCTGCTGCTTTAGAGTACTCAATCTGAGTAGGGCATAGGAAGTGAACCCTACACACGTGGGCATTGGCTAACATGTGGGACTGCACTTTTGATGCTAAGAAGGTATTTTGATGTCCTGGCTTCGCATGTCAACTTTTGACATGTTCCATGCCCTATTACATGCCCTGATGACTGTTACATGCCCTATTACCTTCTAGAATTCTCTAGTTGTGAGGTACCAGTTGGGAATTGCAAGTTAGGAGTTTGAGAAGGTGCCCGTTAGAATACCCCTGAATTCAGAGAGGAATGGGTGAATTCACACTGGACTAATGGGCAAGCCCCCTGCCCAGGGATACCCCTTCTCTGCCACCCCCCTCCAGCCTGCAGGCACAGCCCAACGCAAGTCTGCTGGCGCTTCACAAACAGGGCATGACTCCCACCCCGGGCTAGGATGAAGATTTATTTGGAACAGAGGAGTGAGCTGCCTGGCCCCTGTCCTCTGTCACTCCTTTCCACACTTTTTTTGTAGGTTTGCAGGGTGTGCTGGGCATGGCGCTGGTCCTAAGGGCTGCCCTGCCACCCTCCTCCTGGGGCACAGCTGACTGGGATGTCTTCATGCGCAGACGTCTCTCAAGCATCTGCAGCTTTTTGGCACGAATGTGCAGCTCCAGGACCTCACGCTGCTCCTCAGGCATAAATGTGGCCTCAGGGCTGTGAAAATAGACAGGCACAGGCTGGGAGTGTGCTGTCCTGGAGGCCTCAGGGCAGGCAACGGATGCCCCACTCTTCTTCTGCTTGATCTGGTCCGGGTGCACGAGGGTCTTGGGCTTGCTGAAGCGTACCGAGGAACTTCGTGGTGGCAAGGTGCCAGCCCCAGCACGGGCATTTTTGGGCAGCGCTCCATGCTTCATTTCCATGGACCTCTGCACTGGCCCAGGCAAGCGTTGCAGCTGTATTTCCCGGCACTTCTTTGTTATGTGCTCACGGAGCTTGCTGCGGAGCTCTTCCTTCAGCTGCAGCTTTGTGATCCTGAGAGGTGCTGCAGTGGGGGGCTCTTTCCCAGTCACAACATCAGTCACAAACGGATCCAGGATGATAACATAGTCAGTTTGGCAGCCCTGCTCTTTGTGCATAATTGTGTTGGCTGGGCTGGGAAGCACTGGGTGTGCCATGGACAGTCCAGGAGGTGGCTGGGATAGGTCAACCTGTGGACATCGCCCCATGGACACCTCCTCCCAGTGACGTCGCCCTTCTTGTGGTTCAAGCAACCTCTCGTGAACAATCACCCCCCTTGATGATGGAACAATATTTTTGACTCGTGTAGGGCCCTGATTGTCAGTCCTGGGTTGCAGCTGTTCCCTGGGGAGCCCCCCCAGTCTCTCTGTGCATTCATTGTGACCAAGAGCCCAGTCAGTGTCCCTGCCAGTTGCAGACCCGCCATCTCTTCTCTTCCTCTGGGGCAAAGTTAGTCCTTTTTTCCTGTTGGCCAAGCTGGGAAGTGCTGAAGGGAGCATGGGCAACCCATAGGGCCGCAGGAACTCCCCCTTCCCCTGACACAGCCCTCCATGTATGTGGAGAATGCTCTCCCGGACAATGCACTCCATTTCTGGTGGCTGGCTGGAGAAGCTGACCCCAGAGTGAGGCTCTTGATTCCTCTTTCCTTCCTTGGAATCCTGAATCTCCATCTTAGATATGTTTGGGTGCCTCCGGCCATGAGGGCACTGTTTCTGTATGGAGAGCCCACTTGGTTTCCCCATGCTTCTTTTGTTTTCAATGGAAGACTGTGACTTGTGGTTTGTCACAGTCATGCCATGACCAGCATATCTCAGTACTGCAGGTGGTCCTGCTGCTGTTCCTGCAGGCACTTTGGCCCTGCCAGGACCAGCTGAAGAGGCCGTGGAGAATCCCTGAGCTTGCAGGAATTCCTTTTCTCTTCTTCTCTTGTCCTCATCACTGTGATAGACGCTCTTGTGGATGAAAAGGACTGTTTCTTTCTCATGCAATATAGAAGGCTGCAGTAATGATCCATTGATGTCGGGCAGCTGTCCATCAGGGCGGAGAATGCTCTCCCGCACAATGCAGTCCATTTGTGCAGGCTGGCTGGAGGAGCTGACCCCAGAGTGTGGCCCTTCAGTGTTGTTTCCTTTCTTGCAATCGTGAATCTTCATCATGGATGCCTTGGGCACCCTCAGGCCATGGAGGCACTGGTTCTGCATGGAGATCCCACTTGGTTTCCCCATGCTTTTGTCAGTGTCCGTGGAAAACTCTAACTTCTTGTTTGTCACAGTCATGCCATGATCAGAATTTCTCACAACCGGAGGTGTTCCTAGTGTTGGTCCCGCATCCTCTTTGGCCATGCCAGGAACAGCTGAAGAAGCCATGGACGATCTGTGAGGCTGTGGGAATTCCTTTTTTCTGCTGGCCTGCCCCTCATGTTTCTGGAAGAAGCTCTTGCAGATGGTGTTCTCAGGGCTGGATAGGGCTCGTTCTGCCCCGGGCTGTACAGGAGGCCGCAGTAAGAATCCACTGATGTCGGGCAGCCGTCCATCAGGGCGGAGAATGCTCTCCCGCACAATGCAGTCCGTTTGTGGTGGCTGGATGGAGGAGTTCACCTCAGAGAGCAACTCTTCAGTCCTGTTTCCTGCCCTCTGATACTGAAGCTCGGTTATTGAAAGTTTGAGGTCTGTCAGGCCTTTTGGCTGCTCATTCATTCCGGAGAGCCCACTTGTTTTTTCCACTCTTTCATTGGTGTTCGAAGAGAGCAATTTGTCTTCTCTTTCCGAGATGCCACGATCATCTTTCCTTGGCATTGCAACTAGTCCTGCTGCTTGTCTTGCAGCCAGTTTAGGCATGTCAGTAACAGCTGTGGGGAGCCATCACTCACAGCCAGGTATGACCGCACTGGCTGATGTAGGGTGTGGCTGCAGCTTTATAGGGACACGGCCATGACGTCACAGACAGCACGTGGTGATGCCTCTGTGAGGTCACAGCCCCCAGCCCACATTGAAGCAGGCCAGCACCCCTGTGCTGCATCCTCTGGAGAGTGTGGGGGTCCAGAATGGCTCCCCTAGGCTCCTCGCTTGGGGCCAGGGTCAGAGCCCACTTCCCATCTCTAGCTTTGTCTGACAGCTGCTCCTGTCCCCGACCCCAAGCTGGTTAATATGCCACACTACAGGTTCCCTTCTGATGCCATCCGTCCTTTCCTGGATTCTGCTGAGATCGGGTTTTCTTCCTACTATGCAGTATGGTACAGTGTTGGTAGTGAATGCCCTGGGGGGCTGCCTACCGCTGTTGAAGCAAACCAATTGGCAGCACAGATACGACCCAGTTTGGGTTGCTGCACTATGGTAAGACATGCTGCCCCAACAAAAAATGCTGATGTAAAATTACAGCATGTAGATACTCACATGCCCAAGAAGCACAACACCAAAGAACATGGGAGAAGTGACCAGGTAAAGCAGCCTGCAAAAATATGTCTCAGGTAGACCTGGACTGGGAACTTAAGGGTGGGCTGTTGGCTCGATGGGCCAACGAAACATCCAGACATTTAGGGAGGGTTGGCATGTACAGGGGGGGTCTTGATCAAGGAGTGGACCTGACCATTGAGGCCATCACACAGATCTCCTCAAAATGTGATACAAGTGCAGCAATCAAGTGAGCTACATGAGTAGTCTCCCTGGACTAGAGGGCGCTGGCTAGGTTTTTGTTAGGGTGAGGCCTGGCAGACTGTCTATATTGGAATGCTTCGGTGACCTTCCAGGGCAAGAGCTACAGACTCACCATAGTGAAAACAACTAGCAGGTTCCTTGAAACATACCAAGTAAATCACACCACCACCCAAAACACTATATTGGGCCTTTTAAAGCAAGTTGTACAGCATCGTGACTGTGGTGGTTCCGCTCAAGTGGGCAGCTGAGCTCCACCACAGCCACTCTCTCACTCCCCCTCCTCAAAGAGGAACGGGGAGAAAATACGATGAAAAGGGCTCAAAGGTTGACATAAGGACAAGGAGATCATGCCGTAATTATTGTAACAGGCAAAACAGACTCGGCATCAGGAGACAGTAAGATTTATTGCTTGTTACTAACAAGCTAGAGAAGTGAGAAACAAAGGAATGAGACCAAAAGCACCTTCCCCTCCCAATCCACCCTCTTCCACCTCCTCCCCGTGAGCGGTGCAGGGGAACGGGGGAATGGGGTTATGGTCAGTCTACAGCGCTTCTTCTCTGCCGCTCCTTCTCGGTCACTCTCGTCCCCTGTGCTGTGGGGTCCCTCCCACGGGATGCAGTCCTTGCTGAACTGATCCGGCGTGGGCTTCCCACAGGCAGCAGCTCTTCCAGAACTGCTCCAGATATGGGTCCGTACCACGGGGTCCATCCCTCAGGAGCAAACTGCTCCAACCTGGCTCCCCCACGGGCAGCAGCTGCTGCCAGGTCACCTGCTCCTGCGTGGGCTCCTCTCCACGGGCTACAGGTCTGACCTGGGATCTGCTTGGGCAGGGGTCTTCCACAGGCAGCAGCCTCCGTCAGTGCAGGGCCACCTGCTCCACCGTGGTCTCCTCCACAGGCTTGAGATGGGGAAGATGCTAAAACCAATCTGAATTAGTATTTAGCTACATTACATATATGGTAAGGTATCTTAAGTATTGGGGATGTGGATGAGAACCTAAAAATACCCTAATTATAGGGATGTAGATGAGAAGCAGATGTAAAAAGAAGATATAGTTCAAGGCTAACGGATGAGGGAAGAATGAACATCTTGTTAAGAAAGAATGCACAAGTTGGTGGCAGGAAACAAGGCAAAGATAAGCAAAAAAAAAAAAAAAGGCTTAAGCTGTCCAACAGAAGGTCAAAGTCCACAAAGGTAAAGAGAGTTTAACCTCCTTTTCCTCGTTGCCTTCATCCTGAAAGACCCCTACCCACGACCACCAGGCTACACTGCACAGGCACAACCAGAAGGAGCTAAGGGCGGGGAGTATGGAAATGAGTACTTGGAAGAGGTCTGCCTTTACGGGGAAATTAATGAATATGTATTAGAGCTCATGTAATACGTAATAGTATTCGTGTATAAAGTTGTGAGAGACGACCGGGCAGGCGCGCACCTTTTTAAGGGAAGTTATTCCCAGTGCGCCCAGTGCACCACAATAAAGTATACCTACTTTACAACCCTATGGTTGTGGAGTCTTTTCTGCGCGTCGGTTTGGTGAGCCAGCCAGGAGGACTCTGTTCGGCTGCAGGATTGACTGTGGAGCAGACCTCCTAGGCGCGCCCTGAACTTTTTTCTTTCGGAGGAGCTCCTCTCCCAGCTGCTCACTGCGGGGATAGAGGAAGATCCTGTGGTTGCGGACAAACGGTATACCTTAATAAAGGTAAGCCAATTGGCCGGGGAGGTTGATAAGCTGCATAGAGACGTCTAGCGCGCAACATGAACCCCGAGGGCGTCCTGGGAGGTGGCTGGTAGAGTGGCCAAACGGGAGGTGGCCGATAGAGCGGCCAAAAGGGGTTTTGGGGGCCAATAGAGCAGCCAAAAGGGGTTTTGAATAGAAGCTGCCATACCCTGGTTCTAGGAACCACAAGGAACCTCCTAAAGATCATGAAAGAGATGGGAGGAGGGTAAGTGAGCTTTAATGGTAACTGGCATAATGTTTGCAGCTGCTGGGGAATAATTCTAACTGGAATAATAATTGTATGTTGTATATGTAAAGGGCGGGACATTTTTGTTAAAGTGTTCTTTTAAACATAAGTTAATATGTAAATATGTAAATATAATATAAGAACTGTCATTGAGGTGTATGCCTAAGGGAACGAAATTTGCCCAGGCATAATATCGGCTTATCAGGTTTAAATGTCCTCAGTGTAATTGTCTACAGGCAGTTAATTTACAGTGGTCTGATTTTACTTGTGTATCTATATACATGTATATTGTGGATTTTGGAGGGATTGGGATTGACTGGTAGAGCTCCTAGGAAAACAGTGGAACATTAACTGCTGTAGATTACAATGGGAAAAGGTCAAAGCAAAGAAATCCCGCGGAAAAGCCCCCTAGCATGTATACTAACACATTGGAGGGATATAGTGGGGTGAGAGGGTACAGAGAGTAAAAGAACTCTTATCAAATATTGTAATCAGTGGTGGCCACTTTATAAAACAGAGGATGGAGAGGAGTGGCCCCTAAATGGAACTATTAATTATAACACCATATTACAGTCAATGTTGGTTTTGGGGAGAGAAGGAAAACAGGATGAAATGTTGTATACTGATGTTGTTTCAGCATCTTAGAGGGAAAAGGTAGAGAATTAAATTGGCCCCTGACTGAGCCTTTGATGTTGGCATTAGAAAAGTACAGGCTGGAGAAAGATAAAGGAAGTGTTAAAAGGGTTGTTGAAAGTGTTAAAGGTGTTTGAAGTTGAATGAGCAGGGAAAGAGGATGTAGGAATGCTAATAGTTCTGCCTCAGCCCGAGGCTGAGATCTCAAATCATGGGTGTTAGCCCTCTGGGGCAAAGGGATCATGATGGGTCTGAGAGAGAGTAGTTACGGAAACAGAAAAGCAGTTAACTCTTAAAACAATCTGAGTTCATGTGCGAATTCAGATTGCTGATGGGACCACTCAGGGAACTGTGGACAATTGCGTTCCCCTGACCAACCCGACTGAGACCCTAATCATCCCAAAAATTATGAACGGTCAAGTAAATACTAAAATCTGGTTGAATTGGGAATTGAGAGTATGCTTCCAACAAGGTCCAAAAGAAACCCCTATGGAATTTTTGGACCAACTTTGTAATGGAAAACAAAACAAAACAAAACAAAACAAACAAACAAACAAACAAAAACGATTTGGACCCAGCTTCGGAGGACAAATTGACTAGCCTTTTCCTAGGGTAATTGGCCCCTGATTTCAGCAAGAACAATGGGGACCTGAGGAATCTACCCTAGCGGATCCTCCACTGGTTATAATGAAGCTAGGGGAGGAATGGAAGTGAAATTTCTTGTTGATACGGGGCAACATATTCGATTCTAAATCAAGCATTGATGCCTTTAGGGAATGATTATGTTAGGGTAAAAGGTGCAACCAAAAAGGCTTATTTTTGTGAACCTTTGAAGTACAAGTTAGGGAAACCATGGGGCATACACAGATTTTTATTGTGGAGGAATTGTGGTGGTTTTACTGTGCTGGGCAGCTAAACCCCACAACCGCTCTCTCACTCCCCCTCCTTTAGATGAGGAGGGGGAGAAGTAAAGCAAAGAACAACTCACGGGTTGAGATAAGGATAATTTAATTAAAGGGAAATAATTATAATAATTAAATAAAGACTACCATGAACTAAACAATTTAACTAAGGGGAAATAAAAAGGGAAAGGGGAAAAGGGGGGGGGAAAGGAAAAATAAAAAGAAGGGAGGAAAACAAACAAACAAAATAAATGAAAGCTCTATGGAAGTGCAGAGGAAAGAAATTTCTCTCTACTTCCCACAAATGAGCGATGATTGACCACGTCCTTGAAGCAAGGCCTCAACGCACGCAGCCGGTGTTTGAGAGGAGGACCGACGTTTCCCAACAAGAGCCCACCCCTCCCCTCTTCTTCCTGGTTCCACCTTTTATTGCTGAGTGTGACACCACATGGTATGGAATATCCCTTTGATTGGTTTAGGTCAGCTGCCCTGGTGATGTTTCTCTCCTCACTTTTTTGCCCACCCCCTAGGAGGGTTAGAGAAAGGCCCAATGCTGTGCCACTGCTGCTCAACAGTAGACACAACACTGGTGTGATAACACTGCTGTTCCAGCTGCAAGTACAGAGTACGGCACTGTATGGGCTGCTGCCGGGAAAGTTAACATTCCAGCAAGACCCAGTACAACCTCCACCCCTTATTCCATAACATTTGTGTCACACTCAGATCCCCATACTTTAGCATACAAGCATTCTCATCATTATCCCTTGTCCTTTAACAGGACAAGGATTTAACAGGACAGGATTAATAGGCAGGTGTATCTTTTCATTCCATAGGTCTTTCTTGGAAAATGTTCATAAGAACTGTTAATGATTAGGTCTTCATCTGCCAAAGTGGCCACTCAAGGCAGGCGGAGTTGGATGTCTGGACACCAGCACCAGCTTAGCTCAAGTCCTTGTTGCACTGCCCGGCTCCTTGCAAAGTTGACCTCTCATTGATCCTACAGCATCTTCCTACAACATATAACTTAGATTATAGATTAGCTTTCTCTCAATGTCAAATCTCCTTGAGGCACACACTTGATATCCCCATTCTTTTGCATGACCCACCAGGTATACCCTGGTCCTTGGGCGAAGACAATCCCACGAGTGGGTTTGCCTTTTCCCGAGGCAGGAGCAACCCACACTGCCTTCCCCATCCACCTTCCTATATGAACTTCCTATATGAACTTCCTATATGAACTAATATGAATTCATATTAGGTAATGAATATGTATAGGCGCAATAGAATATTCATTGTTTCACTGTATAAATATGAGATAGTTCGTCACTTCGAACATGCATGATAGGCGGAAAGATCCCCCGTGCATCCAGCGCTGCAATAAAGAATATGCCACTTAAGGAAATTTCGGCTTTGATCTTTAAATCAATTTGGCGACCCAGATGGGACAACCTCTCTGCCGGACCGCAGGACCCGCTGGGGACAGGACTCCCTAGGGTACCCCCGGGATTTCCTGGAGGGACTCCTCGACTCACTGGATCACTGCGGAGGCAGACAAGGACCCCATCATTGTAAGTGAGTATATTCTTTATTCTGGTTTGGTTTCCTGGTAGACTGGTCATCTGGAACTGTCTGTTAAGTCGGAAGGTGATCTTCTGCAAGGCAGTATTTGGTATATACTTTGTGGTAAGCACCATAAGTATATTTGGGGACCTTAAGGAAAGAGCTCGCTTTAAGGTCCATCTGGAATTGTGTTGCCTATTTTGGTTTTCTGACTCATGGAGTGTGGTATTTAACTCTGGTTATTGTTACTGCGATTTTGGCTATTTTCTTGGTGATAATAGTAGTTTTGTGGCATTGTTATAAGAAAGATATCGTAACAGTGTTACATGTTTCAGTTTTCTGACCTATCACGTGTGGAATTTGACTCTGATTATTGTTATTGTGACTTTGGCAATATCTCCTGGTAATAATAATAGTTTTGTGACATCGCTATTGAAAGATACCTGCGTGCCCGCATTTTTGTAAGTGATACATGTATTCTGAAAGTGTAAACTGGAAAATGGGGGGGCGAGTAAGCAGTGAAATTCCTAAGAAAAGTACGCTGGGTTGTATTATGAGTCATTGGAAGGATATAGGGGGGGGCTCCAGGTGGAAGTGGGTGGGCTTAGAGCTAACAATCCATGGGTACCGACAGATGACAAAAAGGATGACAGTGTGGTCTGTAGGTTTGTGCGCAGAGTGCTGCACCAGAAAGCACACTGGGTCAGAACCCACACGAAGGTCTTTTAATTCAGTAAGGAATCATATAACTCTGCAGTGTCAGGCGCTTGGTGATCTTTCGCAAAGCAAGCACACCTCTGACTCAAACCACCATCATTTATACACAGCAAACTTGTGAAAACTATCTCTTTGGCTATTTTTGATTGGCTCTTACAGCTCACCCAACCTAAGGGGAGGGGAGGATGGGACACCAAGTTCCACATGAGCATTTTGATGGGTGTTATTTTTACCATGTTAGTGGCCCCTAATGAGCAAAAGCTTACTATAGGTCAGTCTGGAGCTGGTTTTCTCCTTCTTGGTTTTTACTTTTTACCCGTTGCCTTCCTTGCTTCTGTTAGCTGAAGGCTACCTGTCTCTCCCTTTCCTTATTTTCTTAGCTAAAACACTACACAAGCTACAGAAAGACTACACAAGCTACAGCTCTCCCTATTTTCTTCAGTGTTTCCCGGTCTGCTTTTTTTTTTTTTTTTCCCAATGAAAACAAGGGAAAGAGCAAGGGAAGAGCAATGGATGTCCTCAACCATGACTTGTGTAAACCTTTTGATTTGGCCCTACCATATCAAAACCCACTGGAAACAGTACTGTTGAATGTTTTCAGTGGTGACATGGAACATGGGATGGAGCGCACCTTCAGCAACTTTGCAGATGACACAAAGCTGAGTGGTGCAGTTGATACTTCAGAGGCATAGGCACAGCCCCACTTCTGGGTCAAGGATTCTCTCATGCGTAATCGTGCCCGTTGATGGTGGCTGGATGGTGCCTTCTGTCAAAGAGATGCCATGATTGTTCTTTCGCAGCATTTCATCTTGTCTCTCCGATGGTCCTGAAGCCACTTTGGCCTTGCCTGCTTTGGTAGCTTTGGGGGCCGTGGACATATTGGGAGGGTGCCAGAGCTTCTTCTCCCCTCTGTGAGGCAGTTCCTTGTCTGGGTGAATGACGCTCTCACAGAGAGTGGACAACCTCTGATTGTCCTGGAACTTCGCCTCCCACCACTGTATTAGCTCATCTTGGTGGAAACTCTTGCAAACAATGCTCCCCATGTCTGGGGATTGGATCCGTGTTGGTCACGGCACAGTGACCAGCCTGGGGAGGGACCCACGGGACTCCTTCCAACACATCCTGGCCCCCACTCCCAAAGCCCCGAGTCTCCAAGCCCCAAGACCCTGCACCTTCAAGTCTCCATAGCTGATTGTTCATAAGAGGTTGCTTGAACCACAAGAAGGGGGACATCACTGGGAGGAAGTGTCCATGGGGCGATGTCCACAGGTTGACCTATCCCAGCCACCTCCTGGACAGTCCATGGCACACCCAGTGCTTCCCAGCCTGGCCAACAAAATTATGCACAAAGACCAGGGCTGCCAAACTATGTTCCCATCCTGGATCCGTTTGTGACTGATGTTGTGACCGGGAAAGAGCCCCCCACTGCAGGATCACGAAGCTGCAGCTGAAGGAAGAGCTCCGTGAGCACAAAACAAAGAAGTGCCAGGAAGTACAGCTGCAACGCTTGCCTGGGCCAGTGCAGAGGTCCATGGAAATGAAGCATGGAGCGCTGCCCAAAACTGCCCGTGCTGGGGCTGGCACCTTGCCACAACAAAGTCCCTCTGTACGCTTCATCAAGCCCAAGACCCTCGTCCATCCGGACCAGGTGAAGCAGAAGCATGGGGCATCCATTGCCTGCCCTGAGGCCTCCAGGACAGCACACTCCCAGCCTGTGCCTGTCTATTTTCACAGCCCTGAGCCAAGGGTTTTGAGCCAAGAAGCTGCAGATCCTTGAGAGACGTCTGGGCATGAAGCGTCCATCTGAGTCAGCTGTGCCCCAGGAGGAGGGTGGCAGGGCAGCCCTAAGGAGCAGCGCCCTGCCCAGCACACCCTGCAAAGCTAGAAAGAAACAGCCCCCAGGCACCGCAGGCCTCTGTCCCACTGCAGCTCAGACTCCCTCTGTTGTGGGCAGGCAGCAAGCAGCTGTACCGGTCAACTGGGGCAGGCTGCATTGTCCGTGACAGCGTCACGCACACAGACAGGGGGCTGCCTCACAGGGGGGAGCAGTGCTGGCATTGGCAGCGGCAGCTGTCCTTCTGCCTGGCGGCAGCCAATCAGGGCGCTCCGCTCTCCCGCTCCGCTCTCGCGCCCAATCAGGGCGCCGGCGGGGGGCGGGAAAGGGGCGAGGGCGGTGCCGGGGCCGTGCGGGCCGTGACCGCCCCATGCGCGGCCATGGCAGGGGGGTAGCCCCTCAGCAGGGCCGCCCCTGCCAGCAGTGTCACCCACGAAGCCCTGTCCCTAAGCACCACGTCCAACCTGTCCTTAAAAACCCCCAGAGACCGTGACTCCACCACCTCCCTGGGCAACATGTTCCAATGCCCGAGTGCTCTTTCTGAGAAGAAATGTCTCCTCATTTCCACCCCAAACCTTCCCTGATTTCTACCCTAAACCTTCCCTGGTGCTTCTCGAGGCCAGTCCCTGTAGTCCCTCTGATTCAAAGATGGGAGCCAAAATTTCTAAGTGACAAAGTATCCTTTATTGTCAGCGCTAGATGCACGGGGGACCCTTCCACCTGACGTGCATGTTCGAAGTAACAAACTATCTCATATTTATACAGCAAAACGATGAATATTCAAATAATGCCTATACATATTCATTGCCTAAACCCACTACTCTCCCTTCGTATGCTAATTTGCTTATCAGTCCTTGTGCTTCCGCAAAGCCTCCCAAGAATTGTGGGCCGGGGTCTTCGGGACATGGGCAGTGGTCTTTGGGAGGAAGACTGCAGGAATGCCGAGTTGGCTCAAGTTAGCTCAAGTTTCAGCATAACTGAAGGTCGACAGATAATGGGATGTTGCAATTAACAAGGTGCTTCAACATAACAGAAGGACGACAGATAACAAGATGTCATATATTTTGTTCTCATTATATTTTCACTACAAGATTTATTCTATCCTAAAGTGGGTTTATACAATATCATTCCCCCCTTTTCTGGAAAATCTAGTAAATTCTTTTACTTAATACGATAATTTGTCTTCCCAGTCTTTATGATATGTACCCCTCAATACCTTGCCATGCACGTTTGTCAAGGAAGCTAACATGGACATTCGTTGCAACAGTTTCCAATTCCAAACAGGTATTACAAAAGACAATATTAAACTTATACCAACTAATATCAATAAAACAATAATGGGGTGACTCAATGTGTTCAAAATCCCAGTTGCGGTTGTCAACCATCCAAAGAGTCTATCCCAATAGGTGTAGGTAATAACTTACGATACATTGTGCAGTTAGACTTGATCAACTGGTGTGATACTACTGGTGCCAAATATAGAAAATCACACGCAACGATTCTAACAAAGTTACAAATGCAAAAGTTAGAATGATTTTTGCTACGGAGAGTTACGTTCTCCTTACCTACTTCTACAAAATCACAAGCAGTTCTTAAACACACACACCCTTGACCAATATATACAAGCACAGTCTTTTGACTAGTATTTGGATGAAGTTCAAAGTGGCAAACACCTTGCTCTGTGTCAAAGCATACATCCTGAGCATCAATTATATTGCTTTCACAAGTAAATCCTTGTTGCTCCCGGGTAACAAATAATTCTAAATTTACAGACTGCCATTTCCCATTCTCCATCCGTGCCCATGTTCTATGCTCCGAAGGATAGAGCACTGTCTTTTCATGGTTTAATCCTAGTGCAATGATCAGGTGGATAACATAAACTGTGGCATTCTGTATAGTAAGCACGAAGGCAGTAGCCATGTTAACAATGGGATCATAAATACAATTTACCAGGGTCCACAAGGACTGGAACTTCTTCTCAAAATCATTGGCATTGTCCCAAACAGTCTTTTGGACTTCAGCTGGAAAAATGCCTTCACTTCCTTCCGTAATGATCAAGACTGCCATTGCCTGCAGCCATAACTGTGCATGCCTACAAATAAGAGCTAAAGATACATCCTCTTGAACCATACTAAGTGCATCTATTATTAGCTTGTGGTCTTGGTCTTCAGCCTTTTCCCATCTCGGTGACACCTTTGAAACTTGCCATTGGCTAGTTCCCAATGCCAAGAAGCATGATTGTAGGGTTTGTTTTAGTTTTGTCCAATCACTTGTTACTGTGGATAGCTTATTCATTAATATTTCTGAATCAATTGCATTTAAAACTCCTAGCCCTGTTCCTAGCATTCCAGTTAAGTCTCTTCGTGTCCTGCCTCTGAGGTGTGCTTGCTTTTGTGACCGTATTGTCCAGTCTTCAAATGATGTCTTTAGGAAAGGAGAACAGGCTGGTTGGACTGCCGAGATGTTAATTTGTATTAGCAATTCAACACGCTTGAGAGACCATTCCGGATTAAATAACAATTGCTGTTGGCCTGTGTTCCTTACTACATGTAGGCCTGTTTCATAAATTTTGGCTTCCAGTTTGGTTGGGGGCGGGGCATAGGTTGTAGAGGGTCCCACTGTTGGAGGAAGTGCCACAAATATTGTAAAATTTAATATGAGGCCCTCACCCTTCTTGATTTTGAACTTTTGGCCATTATTAGTCCAAAACCAGCTGATTACTACATTCTGCATTAATGTAAAATTATACCAGCAATCTAATTTACCTGGGTGGATACAACATTTTTGTTGGCCATTTTTGGAAATTGGTTTTACTAAAATCCCTGTTACTTTCTTGTGGGTCGTTCCATTAATCATTCGGCACCCTATTTTAATTTCATCCCCTATAGTTCTTTGGTGTGTCCACTCTTCCCCTAATTTTCGCTATTCTGATGGTTTATATAAATGGTTACCATTTGTTCGCCAGATGACCATAACTGCTAACTTTCCATTTATGCTCTTATCCTCTGTTGTTATGGCTTCATTCCAAGGCCACTCGCCATTGTCTCTTATCACAGAGGCACTTTCTTGAATCACAATTACAACTACAAGCCATAGAAACAAAACAATTCTATCAACCAATTTTCTGCCAAATATATTACCAAATACTCCCGACCGTAATGTCCTCATTTTGTTCGACTAAGCTTTAGTTTCAGTTCATCGTCACCTAGTGTTGCTTTCCAGGGGGCTTCTGGAGCTTTCTTCACTCGGGAATGGTGGATCCAAGCAGCTTGTTTTCTAACCTTGATAGCAGTGTGAGTTGTCAGCAACACTTGATACAGTCCATTCCATTTTTCCTCTAGAGGTTGTCCTGAAAAAGTCTTTATATATATAGTCCCTGGGCTTGAAGGGGTGGATTGGTTGATCCAACCCTGCAGCCCTGGTCCCTAAAACAAATTTGTGTACTTTATCTAATTGTTTCTGAAGTTCAGTTATATAAGCATATAAATATTCTGATCCCAAGTGTGTTAGATCCTCTCCACTAAATAGAAACTGATACGGCCTTCCATATAAGATTTCAGAGGGACTCAAATTCTCTTTTATTCCAGGTTTAACTCTGATTCTAAGTAATGCTAAAGGGAGGGATTGAGGCCATGGCAAATTAGCTTCATGTCTGATTTTAGCTATTTGTTTTTTAATTAAATGGTTCATTTTTTCTACCTGTCCAGTTGCCTGCGGTCTATAAGGAGTATGCAGTTGCCAATCTGTCTTTAGAATCTTACTTATCTGTTGTACCACTTGCGCACAAAAATGTGAACCTCTCTCAGAAGACAT
This sequence comes from Aythya fuligula, assembly GCF_009819795.1. Lineage (NCBI taxonomy): Eukaryota > Metazoa > Chordata > Aves > Anseriformes > Anatidae > Aythya > Aythya fuligula. Next base: position 10,136,105 of record NC_045593.1, on the reverse strand, counting down.
TGCTACTGGAATCCCAAAGCACGGTATTATTTCATTTAACAAGACTTTAATCACTTCTCTTGCTTTGTTTGTTCGACAAGGAAAAGCTTTGGGCCATCCTGAAAACGTGTCAGTCAGAACCAGTAAATAACAATACCCTCCTTTTCTAGGGAGTTTTGAAAAAAATCAATTTACTGCTGTTGTCCCAGATAAATTTCCTTTACCGATTTATTGGGGTTATTGCATAAACAGATGCTACATTGTTGAGTTACTTGTTCTCCCCAATGTGTTTTACTGTGTTCTGTAAGAACTATGGGCCATGTCAAATTAGAGGGTATTATTACGCGGCTATCTTTTAAATATACCCATCCATCTGGTTTCATTTTATCTTTCAAATCTTCAGTTAATTTTAAGTCTTTTTTTTGTATAATTTGGCTTTTTGGTTCATGTATATAGTTTGGATTTTACCGACTGGTATCAAAGACAATGCCTTCACCTCAGTTATTTCAGCTGCCTGTTTAGCCTCCTGATCTGCCAATCGATTTCCAATTTCAAAATCAGCGTTCCCCTTTTGGTGTCCCCGAAAATGCATGATGGCTACCTTTTCTGGTTGTTTTACAGCCTCTAACAATTTTAAAAATTTCTTCAGCATGTTTTATCTGTTTTCCCTGAGCAGTCAGCAATCCACGTTCTTTCCAAATCGCTCCATGAGCATGTACCACGCCGAATGCATATTTAGAATCTGTCCAAATATTTATTTTCCTTCCTGCTGCCAGTTCCAGTGCTCACATAAGTGCAATTACCTCTGTTTTCTGGGTGGACGTCCCAGGAAGTAATGGTTTGGACTCAATTACCTGTTGAGCAGTTGTAACAGCATATCCTGCCTTACGTTGTCCTTGTTTTACAAAGCCGCTTCCATCAGTATACCAATGATTCATCAGCATCTTCTAAAGGTTCTTCCTTAAGATTGGGTCGACTAGAATACACAGTCTCCATTGTTTCTGTACAATCATGGGTTATAGGTTCATCGAGATTTCCGCTAAGGAAAGAAGCTGGATTTACGACGTTAGGGACCACAATTTCCACATCATCTTTTTCTGCTAATATTGCTTGATATTTAAAAAATCTCTGTGGTGAAAGCCGATGGTTTCCTTTTTGTTCCAAAACTGTTGAGACCGTATGGGAGACTAACACCGTCATTTTCTGTCCCATTGTAAACTTCTGAGCTTCTTGTATATTGATAACAACAGCTGCAACAGCTTGAAGGCATCCAGGCCATCCTTTACTTACTTCATCTAATTGTTTAGAGAAGTAAGCTGCTGCTCGTTTATAGGGACGCAATCTTTGTGCTAGTACTCCCAAAGCTATCTCTTGTCTCTCATGAGAGAACAACCAAAAGGGTTTTGAGAGATCCAGTAATCCCAAAGCCGGAGCTTGCATCAATTCTCATTTAAGTTGTTTAAAGGCTTTTCATACTTCTCCAGTCCAGACTAACTTTGACTGATTAATCTTTATCAATTCATAAAGAGGCTTTACCATTAGTCCAAAATTATAAATCCAAAGGCGACACCAACCTGTCATTCCTAAAAAGGTTCACAGCTCCTTTACTGTTTGGGGTTCTGGAGTCTGGCAAATGACTTCCTTATGTTCAGTTCCTAGTTCTCGTTGTCCTCCCTAAATTTCAAATCCCAAATAGGTCACGCTTTGTTGAGCCAGCTGGGCTTTCTGTTGAGAGACTCGATATCCATTTAAACCCAGAAAATTAAGAAGACTTATAGTCCATTGAATACAACTCTCTTTAGTCTCAGCAGCTATTAAGAGATCATCTACATATTGTAACAAAGCCCCTTCTGTGTCTGGAGATATCCAAGTTTCAGGTTCCTTTGCTAATTGGTTTCCAAAAATGGTGGGGCTATTCTTGAATCCTTGAGGTAGCACTGTCCACGTAAGCTGTATCTTTCTGCCTGAGTCGGGGTTTTCCCATTCAAAGGCTTTGGCTTTTTGTGGCTAAGGCTAGGTAGAAGAAGGTGTCTTTTAAATCCAGTGTGGTAAACCAGACTTGACTATTCTTTAATTTAGTCAGCAAAATGTAAGTGTTTGCCACTACTGGATGTATATCCTTGGTGATTTTATTTATGGTCCTCAGATCCTGAACTAGCCTATAGCTTTTTCCATCTGCCTTTTTAATTGGCAATATGGGTGTATTGTATTCTGATTTGCATTCAACCAATAATCCATACTGTAGAAATTTATCAATTATGTCTTTAATTCATTTCCTATCTTCTATTCTCAAAGGATATTGCTTAACCTTAATGGGTTTCTCTCCTGGCTTTAATTTGATAATTATTATGGTCACATTTTTAGCTCTTCCAGGGACTTTGCTGGCCCAAACTCCTGGATATACTTGATCTGTGATCTCTAAGGGTATTTCACTTTTAGGGTCAGTCTGTATTAGTGCCAAGCTCAACACATTTATTAGTTGTTCTTCTCTTATCTGTAATTCCATTTTCCTTTTTTCAAAGACAATTTCTGCTCCTAATTGCTCTAATAAATCTCTATCTAAGAGTGCCCATGAGGAGTTAGGTGTATATAAAAATCTGTTTATGCCCCATGGTTTCCCTAACTTGTACTTCGAAGGTTCACAAAAATAAGCCTTTTTGGTTGCACCTTTTACCCTAACATAATCATTCCCTAAAGGCATCAATGCTTGATTTAGAATCGAATATGTTGCCCCGTATCAACAAGAAATTTCACTTCCATTCCTCCCCTAGCTTCATTATAACCAGTGGAGGATCCGCTAGGGTAGATTCCTCAGGTCCCCATTGTTCTTGCTGAAATCAGGGGCCAATTACCCTAGGAAAAGGCTAGTCAATTTGTCCTCCGAAGCTGGGTCCAAATCGTTTTTGTTTGTTTGTTTGTTTGTTTGTTTGGTTTGTTTTGTTTTGTTTTGTTTTCCATTACAAAGTTGGTCCAAAAATTCCATAGGGGTTTCTTTTGGACCTTGTTGGAAGCATACTCTCAATTCCCAATTCAAGCAGATTTTAGTATTTACTTGACCGTTCATAATTTTTGGGATGATTAGGGTCTCAGTCGGGTTGGTCAGGGGAACGCAATTGTCCACAGTTCCCTGAGTGGTCCCATCAGCAATCTGAATTCGCACATGAACTCAGATTGTTTTAAGAGTTAACTGCTTTTCTGTTTCCGTAACTACTCTCTCTCAGACCCATCATGATCCCTTTGCCCCAGAGGGCTAACACCCATGATTTGAGATCTCAGCCTCGGGCTGAGGCAGAACTATTAGCATTCCTACATCCTCTTTCCCTGCTCATTCAACTTCAAACACCTTTAACACTTTCAACAACCCTTTTAACACTTCCTTTATCTTTCTCCAGCCTGTACTTTTCTAATGCCAACATCAAAGGCTCAGTCAGGGGCCAATTTAATTCTCTACCTTTTCCCTCTAAGATGCTGAAACAACATCAGTATACAACATTTCATCCTGTTTTCCTTCTCTCCCCAAAACCAACATTGACTGTAATATGGTGTTATAATTAATAGTTCCATTTAGGGGCCACTCCTCTCCATCCTCTGTTTTATAAAGTGGCCACCACTGATTACAATATTTGATAAGAGTTCTTTTACTCTCTGTACCCTCTCACCCCACTATATCCCTCCAATGTGTTAGTATACATGCTAGGGGGCTTTTCCGCGGGATTTCTTTGCTTTGACCTTTTCCCATTGTAATCTACAGCAGTTAATGTTCCACTGTTTTCCTAGGAGCTCTACCAGTCAATCCCAATCCCTCCAAAATCCACAATATACATGTATATAGATACACAAGTAAAATCAGACCACTGTAAATTAACTGCCTGTAGACAATTACACTGAGGACATTTAAACCTGATAAGCCGATATTATGCCTGGGCAAATTTCGTTCCCTTAGGCATACACCTCAATGACAGTTCTTATATTATATTTACATATTTACATATTAACTTATGTTTAAAAGAACACTTTAACAAAAATGTCCCGCCCTTTACATATACAACATACAATTATTATTCCAGTTAGAATTATTCCCCAGCAGCTGCAAACATTATGCCAGTTACCATTAAAGCTCACTTACCCTCCTCCCATCTCTTTCATGATCTTTAGGAGGTTCCTTGTGGTTCCTAGAACCAGGGTATGGCAGCTTCTATTCAAAACCCCTTTTGGCTGCTCTATTGGCCCCCAAAACCCCTTTTGGCCGCTCTATCGGCCACCTCCCGTTTGGCCACTCTACCAGCCACCTCCCAGGACGCCCTCGGGGTTCATGTTGCGCGCTAGACGTCTCTATGCAGCTTATCAACCTCCCCGGCCAATTGGCTTACCTTTATTAAGGTATACCGTTTGTCCGCAACCACAGGATCTTCCTCTATCCCCGCAGTGAGCAGCTGGGAGAGGAGCTCCTCCGAAAGAAAAAAGTTCAGGGCGCGCCTAGGAGGTCTGCTCCACAGTCAATCCTGCAGCCGAACAGAGTCCTCCTGGCTGGCTCACCAAACCGACGCGCAGAAAAGACTCCACAACCATAGGGTTGTAAAGTAGGTATACTTTATTGTGGTGCACTGGGCGCACTGGGAATAACTTCCCTTAAAAAGGTGCGCGCCTGCCCGGTCGTCTCTCACAACTTTATACACGAATACTATTACGTATTACATGAGCTCTAATACATATTCATTAATTTCCCCGTAAAGGCAGACCTCTTCCAAGTACTCATTTCCATACTCCCCGCCCTTAGCTCCTTCTGGTTGTGCCTGTGCAGTGTAGCCTGGTGGTCGTGGGTAGGGGTCTTTCAGGATGAAGGCAACGAGGAAAAGGAGGTTAAACTCTCTTTACCTTTGTGGACTTTGACCTTCTGTTGGACAGCTTAAGCCTTTTTTTTTTTTTTTGCTTATCTTTGCCTTGTTTCCTGCCACCAACTTGTGCATTCTTTCTTAACAAGATGTTCATTCTTCCCTCATCCGTTAGCCTTGAACTATATCTTCTTTTTACATCTGCTTCTCATCTACATCCCTATAATTAGGGTATTTTTAGGTTCTCATCCACATCCCCAATACTTAAGATACCTTACCATATATGTAATGTAGCTAAATACTAATTCAGATTGGTTTTAGCATCTTCCCCATCTCAAGCCTGTGGAGGAGACCACGGTGGAGCAGGTGGCCCTGCACTGACGGAGGCTGCTGCCTGTGGAAGACCCCTGCCCAAGCAGATCCCAGGTCAGACCTGTAGCCCGTGGAGAGGAGCCCACGCAGGAGCAGGTGACCTGGCAGCAGCTGCTGCCCGTGGGGGAGCCAGGTTGGAGCAGTTTGCTCCTGAGGGATGGACCCCGTGGTACGGACCCATATCTGGAGCAGTTCTGGAAGAGCTGCTGCCTGTGGGAAGCCCACGCCGGATCAGTTCAGCAAGGACTGCATCCCGTGGGAGGGACCCCACAGCACAGGGGACGAGAGTGACCGAGAAGGAGCGGCAGAGAAGAAGCGCTGTAGACTGACCATAACCCCATTCCCCCGTTCCCCTGCACCGCTCACGGGGAGGAGGTGGAAGAGGGTGGATTGGGAGGGGAAGGTGCTTTTGGTCTCATTCCTTTGTTTCTCACTTCTCTAGCTTGTTAGTAACAAGCAATAAATCTTACTGTCTCCTGATGCCGAGTCTGTTTTGCCTGTTACAATAATTACGGCATGATCTCCTTGTCCTTATGTCAACCTTTGAGCCCTTTTCATCGTATTTTCTCCCCGTTCCTCTTTGAGGAGGGGGAGTGAGAGAGTGGCTGTGGTGGAGCTCAGCTGCCCACTTGAGCGGAACCACCACAGTCACGATGCTGTACAACTTGCTTTAAAAGGCCCAATATAGTGTTTTGGGTGGTGGTGTGATTTACTTGGTATGTTTCAAGGAACCTGCTAGTTGTTTTCACTATGGTGAGTCTGTAGCTCTTGCCCTGGAAGGTCACCGAAGCATTCCAATATAGACAGTCTGCCAGGCCTCACCCTAACAAAAACCTAGCCAGCGCCCTCTAGTCCAGGGAGACTACTCATGTAGCTCACTTGATTGCTGCACTTGTATCACATTTTGAGGAGATCTGTGTGATGGCCTCAATGGTCAGGTCCACTCCTTGATCAAGACCCCCCCTGTACATGCCAACCCTCCCTAAATGTCTGGATGTTTCGTTGGCCCATCGAGCCAACAGCCCACCCTTAAGTTCCCAGTCCAGGTCTACCTGAGACATATTTTTGCAGGCTGCTTTACCTGGTCACTTCTCCCATGTTCTTTGGTGTTGTGCTTCTTGGGCATGTGAGTATCTACATGCTGTAATTTTACATCAGCATTTTTTGTTGGGGCAGCATGTCTTACCATAGTGCAGCAACCCAAACTGGGTCGTATCTGTGCTGCCAATTGGTTTGCTTCAACAGCGGTAGGCAGCCCCCCAGGGCATTCACTACCAACACTGTACCATACTGCATAGTAGGAAGAAAACCCGATCTCAGCAGAATCCAGGAAAGGACGGATGGCATCAGAAGGGAACCTGTAGTGTGGCATATTAACCAGCTTGGGGTCGGGGACAGGAGCAGCTGTCAGACAAAGCTAGAGATGGGAAGTGGGCTCTGACCCTGGCCCCAAGCGAGGAGCCTAGGGGAGCCATTCTGGACCCCCACACTCTCCAGAGGATGCAGCACAGGGGTGCTGGCCTGCTTCAATGTGGGCTGGGGGCTGTGACCTCACAGAGGCATCACCACGTGCTGTCTGTGACGTCATGGCCGTGTCCCTATAAAGCTGCAGCCACACCCTACATCAGCCAGTGCGGTCATACCTGGCTGTGAGTGATGGCTCCCCACAGCTGTTACTGACATGCCTAAACTGGCTGCAAGACAAGCAGCAGGACTAGTTGCAATGCCAAGGAAAGATGATCGTGGCATCTCGGAAAGAGAAGACAAATTGCTCTCTTCGAACACCAATGAAAGAGTGGAAAAAACAAGTGGGCTCTCCGGAATGAATGAGCAGCCAAAAGGCCTGACAGACCTCAAACTTTCAATAACCGAGCTTCAGTATCAGAGGGCAGGAAACAGGACTGAAGAGTTGCTCTCTGAGGTGAACTCCTCCATCCAGCCACCACAAACGGACTGCATTGTGCGGGAGAGCATTCTCCGCCCTGATGGACGGCTGCCCGACATCAGTGGATTCTTACTGCGGCCTCCTGTACAGCCCGGGGCAGAACGAGCCCTATCCAGCCCTGAGAACACCATCTGCAAGAGCTTCTTCCAGAAACATGAGGGGCAGGCCAGCAGAAAAAAGGAATTCCCACAGCCTCACAGATCGTCCATGGCTTCTTCAGCTGTTCCTGGCATGGCCAAAGAGGATGCGGGACCAACACTAGGAACACCTCCGGTTGTGAGAAATTCTGATCATGGCATGACTGTGACAAACAAGAAGTTAGAGTTTTCCACGGACACTGACAAAAGCATGGGGAAACCAAGTGGGATCTCCATGCAGAACCAGTGCCTCCATGGCCTGAGGGTGCCCAAGGCATCCATGATGAAGATTCACGATTGCAAGAAAGGAAACAACACTGAAGGGCCACACTCTGGGGTCAGCTCCTCCAGCCAGCCTGCACAAATGGACTGCATTGTGCGGCAGAGCATTCTCCGCCCTGATGGACAGCTGCCCGACATCAATGGATCATTACTGCAGCCTTCTATATTGCATGAGAAAGAAACAGTCCTTTTCATCCACAAGAGCGTCTATCACAGTGATGAGGACAAGAGAAGAAGAGAAAAGGAATTCCTGCAAGCTCAGGGATTCTCCACGGCCTCTTCAGCTGGTCCTGGCAGGGCCAAAGTGCCTGCAGGAACAGCAGCAGGACCACCTGCAGTACTGAGATATGCTGGTCATGGCATGACTGTGACAAACCACAAGTCACAGTCTTCCATTGAAAACAAAAGAAGCATGGGGAAACCAAGTGGGCTCTCCATACAGAAACAGTGCCCTCATGGCCGGAGGCACCCAAACATATCTAAGATGGAGATTCAGGATTCCAAGGAAGGAAAGAGGAATCAAGAGCCTCACTCTGGGGTCAGCTTCTCCAGCCAGCCACCAGAAATGGAGTGCATTGTCCGGGAGAGCATTCTCCACATACATGGAGGGCTGTGTCAGGGGAAGGGGGAGTTCCTGCGGCCCTATGGGTTGCCCATGCTCCCTTCAGCACTTCCCAGCTTGGCCAACAGGAAAAAAGGACTAACTTTGCCCCAGAGGAAGAGAAGAGATGGCGGGTCTGCAACTGGCAGGGACACTGACTGGGCTCTTGGTCACAATGAATGCACAGAGAGACTGGGGGGGCTCCCCAGGGAACAGCTGCAACCCAGGACTGACAATCAGGGCCCTACACGAGTCAAAAATATTGTTCCATCATCAAGGGGGGTGATTGTTCACGAGAGGTTGCTTGAACCACAAGAAGGGCGACGTCACTGGGAGGAGGTGTCCATGGGGCGATGTCCACAGGTTGACCTATCCCAGCCACCTCCTGGACTGTCCATGGCACACCCAGTGCTTCCCAGCCCAGCCAACACAATTATGCACAAAGAGCAGGGCTGCCAAACTGACTATGTTATCATCCTGGATCCGTTTGTGACTGATGTTGTGACTGGGAAAGAGCCCCCCACTGCAGCACCTCTCAGGATCACAAAGCTGCAGCTGAAGGAAGAGCTCCGCAGCAAGCTCCGTGAGCACATAACAAAGAAGTGCCGGGAAATACAGCTGCAACGCTTGCCTGGGCCAGTGCAGAGGTCCATGGAAATGAAGCATGGAGCGCTGCCCAAAAATGCCCGTGCTGGGGCTGGCACCTTGCCACCACGAAGTTCCTCGGTACGCTTCAGCAAGCCCAAGACCCTCGTGCACCCGGACCAGATCAAGCAGAAGAAGAGTGGGGCATCCGTTGCCTGCCCTGAGGCCTCCAGGACAGCACACTCCCAGCCTGTGCCTGTCTATTTTCACAGCCCTGAGGCCACATTTATGCCTGAGGAGCAGCGTGAGGTCCTGGAGCTGCACATTCGTGCCAAAAAGCTGCAGATGCTTGAGAGACGTCTGCGCATGAAGACATCCCAGTCAGCTGTGCCCCAGGAGGAGGGTGGCAGGGCAGCCCTTAGGACCAGCGCCATGCCCAGCACACCCTGCAAACCTACAAAAAAAGTGTGGAAAGGAGTGACAGAGGACAGGGGCCAGGCAGCTCACTCCTCTGTTCCAAATAAATCTTCATCCTAGCCCGGGGTGGGAGTCATGCCCTGTTTGTGAAGCGCCAGCAGACTTGCGTTGGGCTGTGCCTGCAGGCTGGAGGGGGGTGGCAGAGAAGGGGTATCCCTGGGCAGGGGGCTTGCCCATTAGTCCAGTGTGAATTCACCCATTCCTCTCTGAATTCAGGGGTATTCTAACGGGCACCTTCTCAAACTCCTAACTTGCAATTCCCAACTGGTACCTCACAACTAGAGAATTCTAGAAGGTAATAGGGCATGTAACAGTCATCAGGGCATGTAATAGGGCATGGAACATGTCAAAAGTTGACATGCGAAGCCAGGACATCAAAATACCTTCTTAGCATCAAAAGTGCAGTCCCACATGTTAGCCAATGCCCACGTGTGTAGGGTTCACTTCCTATGCCCTACTCAGATTGAGTACTCTAAAGCAGCAGCTGCTACATGCACTGAGGATGATGAATAGTCAAGAGATACCTGGCTCAATCACGGTTCTCCTCATCCTCCAGTGATGAGGAGATGACGGTGATGATTCAGATGATCTGGGCAAAGGCAATGACATGGAGCTGGCTGCTCCTGTGAAAGGGATTGAGCAAACCCAGACGCACCCCCTCAGACAAGCAAGAGGCTTGACCTCCCTGGAGTTAACTCATCTCCAGCTATATCTGACGGACCGTGTGTGGGAAAAAGGGGCACATAAGGATACCCTTGTGAGAAGCAATCTGTAGAAAATAACACAGGCTCAGGTGAGGATCTCACTGAAGTAGATTTTTTATTCATGATTGTGGTGCAGGGTGTCCTGCAAGCAGGAGCACACACCACAGGTGTATCATAACCTTATATCCCCTATTACCCAACGCTTGATTCCTCCCGTTTCCTCACCGGCTCAGTACTACAGGTTCAGGACATACTCGATGCTTGTTACTATACCGTATCTGTACAATTTTATTTGACCAACCTTTAATTTCTCCTTTTCCTTACTTTTTTCTTCCCTTGTGACTGGAGGGGCTAGAGACTTTTTGTTGTTGCTAAATCCGCAACTGCTGGTGTTGTTTTTCTTGTCCATCCTCCTTGTTTTGCGACAGTGTTCCAATGTTCCTTTCATCTGCTTAGCATAGTCCCCACTGCTATGCCACTGTTATGCCACTGTTATGCTGCACAATCCCTTTTAGATATGCAAAGGTTGAGAATTTTCCACTCAAAACCACAACTTTTATTCTCACACCCTCACCTCGGTTGGGGCCCTCAAGATGGATGAAGTGTGGGAAGATCATCGAGTCCAACCTCTGACCTAACACTAACAAGTTCTCTATTAAATGATATCACTATGTTCATCATCTAAATGTCTTTTAAAGACCTCCAGGGATGGTGACTCCACCACTTCCCTGGGCAGCCCCTTCCAATGCCTAACAACCCTCTCAGTAAAGAAGTTCTTCCTAATATCCAATCTAAAACACTCCTAGCGCAACTTTAGCCCGTTACGCCTCGTCCTGTGACCAGGCACATGGGAGAACAGACCAACTCCCACCTCAGTACAGCCTCCTTTAATGTACTTATAAAGAGTGATAAGGTCACCCCTGAGCCTCATTTTCTCCAGGCTGAAGAAACCCAGCTCCCTCAGCTGTTCCTTGTAAGACTTGTTCTCCAGGCCCCTCACCAGCTTTGTCGCCCTTCTCTGGACGCACTCAAGCACCTCAGTGTTCTTCTTGTAGCGAGGGGCCCAAAACTGAACACAGTACTTGAGGTGCAGCCTCACCAGAGCCGAGTACAGGGGGACAATCACTTCCCTAGACCTGCTGGCCACACTGCTTCATATAAAAGCCAGGATGCCGCTGGCCTTCTTGGCTACCTGAGCACTCTGCTAGCTCATATTCAGCCGACTACTAACCAATACTCCCAGGTCCTTCTCTGACTGGCAGCTTTCCAACCACTCCCCTCCCAGCCTGTACCTCTGTTTGGGGTTGTTGTGCCCCAGGTGCAGGACCCGGCACTTGGCCTTGTTGAACTTCATACAGTTGACCTCAGTCCATGGGTCCAGCCTATCCAAATCCTACTGCAGAGCCTTTCTACCCTCAAGCAGATTGACACACGCACCCCTAACTTGGTGTCATGTGCAAACCTACTGAAGGTGCACTTGATCCCCTCATCCAGATCATCGATCAAGATATTAAAGAGGACCATCCCCAGAATGGAGCCCTGGGGAATGCCACTAGTGACCGGCCTCCAGCTGGATTCGACTCCATTCACCACAACTCTTTGGGCCTGGCTACCCAGCCAGTTTCCAACCCAATGAAGCGTACGCCAGTCCAAGCCAAGAGCAGCCAGTTTCTTGAGAATGCTGTGGGAAACAATGTCAAAAGCCTTACTGAAGTCAAGGTAGACCACATCCACAGCCTTTCCCTCATATGCAAAGGTTGAGAACTTTCCACTGCAAAAACACAACTTTAATTCTCACGCCCTCACCTCGGTTGGGGCCCTCAAGATGGATGAGGCATGGAAAGGCCTGGAAGTGTGGCTGGGGGCCCTGCCCACACCAAATGCTGCTGGGAGTACTAAATTCATTCATCTAAGGGACCCATCCCTTGCTGTGGTGCAGGCTGTGCCCCTGACAGCAGGGCAAGGCAGGGGTCATCATGGCCCACGCATTGAGAGAAGGAAGCACAGAGGCTGACGGGGACCCCAACCACACTGACAACTCCCAGGCCTTGCTGGTGCTGTGTCTCCCTGACCCACTACTTCCTCCCCCAAACCTGCAGCTCACACGGCAGGGCAGGAATTGGGTGCTCAGTGCATGTGGAGCTGCACGGGAGCCACATTGTGCCCAAGGCAGGGGCACTGCCTGCATGTTCAGATGGCAACTGAACCTGCCCTGACTGAGATTCAGGATCACAAGGCAGGAAATCATAGAATCATAGAATATCCTGAGTTGGAAGGGACCCTTAAGGATCATCAAGTCCAACTCTTGACACCGCACAGGTCTACCCAAAAGTTCAGAGCATGTGCCTAAGTGCACAGTCCAATCTCTTCTTAAATTCAGACAGGCTCGGTGCAGTGACCACTTCCCTGGGGAGCCTGTTCCAGTGTGCAACCACCCTCTCTGTGAAGAACCCCCTCCTGACGTCCAGCCTAAATTTCCCCTGCCTCAGCTTAACCCCGTTCCCGCGGGTCCTGTCACTAGTGTTAATGGAGAAAAGGTCTCCTGCCTCTCGACACCCCCTTACGAGGAAGTTGTAGACTGTGATGAGGTCTCCCCTCAGCCTCCTCTTCTCCAGGCTGAACAGGCCCAGTGACCTCAGCCGTTCCTCGTACGTCTTCCCCTCCAGGCCTTTCACCATCTTCGTAGCCCTCCTCTGGACACTTTCCAACAGTTTCATGTCCTTTTTATACTGTGGTGCCCAGAACTGCACACAGTACTCGAGGTGAGGCCGCACCAGCGCAGAGTAGAGCGGGACAATCACCTCCCTTGACCTACTAGCGATGCCGTGCTTGATGCACCCCAGGACACGATTGGCCCTCCTGGCTGCCAGGGCACACTGCTGGCTCATATTCAACTTGCTGTCTACCACGACCCCCAGATCCCTCTCTTCTAGGCTGCTCTCCAGCGTCTCATCGCCCAGTCTGTACGTGCAGCCAGGGTTTCCCCGTCCCAGGTGCAGGACCCGGCACTTGCTCTTATTGAACTTCATGCGGTTGGTGATCGCCCAGCTCTCCAACCTATCCAGATCCCTCTGCAAGGCCCTTCCACCCTCATTCGAGTCCACAACTCCTCCAAGTTTGGTGTCATCAGCAAACTTGCTCAAAATACCCTCTATTCCTACATCCAGATCGTTTATAAAAATATTGAAAAGTACCGGCCCTAAAATGGAGCCTTGAGGGACCCCACTGGTGACCGCCCGCCAGCCTGACACAGCCCCATTTACCATAACCCTTTGGGCCCTGCCCGTTAGCCAATTGCTCACCCATCGTATGATGTTTTTATTTAGCTGTATGGTGGACATTTTGTCCAGTAGGATCCTATGGGAAACCGTGTCAAAAGCCTTGCTGAAGTCCAAAAAAATCACATCAGCTGGTTTCCCTTGGTCCACCATACGGGTGATCTTATCATAAAAGGAAATCAGGTTAGTTAGGCAGGACCTACCCTTCACAAACCCATGCTGGCTGGGACCAATGACTGCTTTGTCCCCCAGGTGCGCCTCAATAAGTCTGAGAACCAACTTCTCCATGATTTTACCAGGCACTGACGTGAGACTGACAGGCCTGTAATTGCTAGGGTCTTCTTTCTGACCCTTCTTGAAAATCAGCACAACATTTGCCAGCTCCCAGTCTACCGGGACCTCTCCAAATTCCCAGGATCGTTGAAAAATAATTGAAAGAGGTTCCGCGATGACGTCCGCCAGCTCTTTCAGCACCCGGGGATGAATCCCATCCGGACCCATGGACTTGTAGGGATCCAGGTGGAGTAGCAAATCCCGCACACGTTCAGGGTCAGTTGGGAGTTTGTCATCCCCACCGTCCCGGTCCTCCAGCTCAGGGCACCCTGGGTCCCGAAGCCCATCATCGGCATTGAAGACAGAGGCAAAGAAGGCGTTAAGCGTCTCTGCTTTGCCTATGTCATTGTCTGTGAGGAGACCTTCCCTATCAAGGAGCGGCCCTATGTATTCTTTAGTTCTCCTTTTTCCATTCACATATCTAAAAAAAAACTTTTTATTTTCTCTCACAGACACAGCCAGCTTTAACTCTAGCTGTGCTTTGGCCACACGAACTTTCTCCCTACAAACACGAACAGCATCCCTGTATTCTTTCCATGATGCCTGGCCCTTCTTCCAGTAGCGAAACACTCTCTGTTTCCGCCTAATCTCCATTAGAACGTTCCTGGTCAGCCACGCCGGCCTCCTGCCCCGCCTGCCTGACTTGCGATATTTTGGAATTGCCTGATCTTGTGCTTCTAGGAGGCATCGCTTAAAGAGTGACCAGCACTGGTGGACATCGAGGCCTTCAAGAGCAGTTTCCCAGGGGACCTTGCTGACTAGTTCCCTGAGCAGCCTGAAGTCCGCTTTCCCCATATCTAGGGATGAGGTTTTGGTGGCACTTTTCCTTCTGTCACCATAAATTTTGAACTCAACCACTTCATGGTCGCTATGACCGAGGCGGCCACCAATCACCACATCTCCCACCAGACCCTCTCTGTTTTCTAGCAACAGGTCTAGGAGGGCACCTTTCCTAGTTGGCTCCGTTAGCACCTGCACCAAGAAGTTATCATCTAGGTGCTTCATGAACCTCCTGGACTTGCTCATGTCAGCCGTGTGGCACTCCCAGTTAACGTCCGGCAAGTTGAAGTCCCCCATAAGGACAAGGGGAGTTAATCTCGAGGCCTCTCTTAGTTCTGTAAAGAATAATTTATCGGCACTATCGTCCTGGCCAGGCGGTCTGTAATAGACTCCCACAACGACATCCCCTTTATTCGTTCGTCCCTTGATCCTTACCCAGAGGCTCTCAACTTTGCCATCGCCGACCTGAAGTTCCACACAGTCCAGCCCCTGCTTCACATACATCGCCACCCCACCACCTCGCCTACCCTGCCTGTCCCTCCTGAAGAGCCTGTAACCATCTATCGCAACACCCCAGTCACAGGACTCATCCCACCAGGTTTCGCTTATGCCGATGATGTCATAGTTGCGGAACTGGGCCAGGACTTCTAGCTCATCTATTTTATTCCTCATACTTCGTACATTTGTGTAGAAGCACTTCAGGTGCGTCTCCTTACACTCAGCACCTTGTGGAGCTGACCGAAGGACCTCACTGGCACACAGCCCCTCTGATTCTAGCGTACCATCCCTTAGGTCTTCACCGGTGTGCCTGGAAATGGAGCTGAAATGATGTGCACGGTGGGCTGCTCCTCCAGCCAGCCACCAGCACTGGAATGCATGGTGCATGAGAGCCACCAGATGGGGTATGTTCCACCATCCAGCCAGCATCAACAGGGATGATCCTTCGTGAGAGTCTTCTTGACAAGACAAAAGGTGATGTCGGTGGAAGGACCTGTCCCAGCAGACTCTTGGATTGTCCGCGGTCCTCCCTGTGCTTCTCAGGCTGGCCAACAAGGTATGCAGAAAGACTGGGGCTGCAGAACTGACTTTGTCATCAACCTGGCCCCTGCCACAAGGTACCTGTGCTCATGGTACTTGTGTCAAGCCTGTGGCACCCAGGGTACTGGAGCTGTACTGACCAGCAACAGCATCCACTCCATCTGGGGAGCGGAGGGGAAGGTGCTGATCTCTGCTCTGTGGGGAGAGCAACAGGACCTGAGGGAACAGCATGGAGCTGTGACAGGGGAGGGTCAGGCGGGATGTTAGGAAAAGGTTCTTCACCAAACAGGATGCTTAGGCACTGGAACAGGGTCCCCGAGGGACATGGTCCCAGCAGTGAGCCTGTCAGAGTCCATGCAGTGTTTAGACAATGCTCTCAGACACTGGGTTTTGTTTTTTGGCCCTCTGTGGCCTCTTTTGTTTTTCTTTTACTTTTTTTTTTTTTTTCCCTTCTTTTCTTGTGACTAGAGGGACTTCTTCTGTCTTGACTAGGTAGTGGGACCTTCCACTGACCCTTTATCTTTTTAAAATACTCGTCAGTGCTATATGCCTATAGTGGCTGCAGGACAAGCAGCAGGACGAGTTGCAATGCCAAGGAAGGATGATTGTGGCATGTCTGGAAGAGAAGACAAATTGCTCCCTTCTACCAACACCAGCCAAAGTGTTGAAAAAACACGTGGGCTCTCCTGAAAGAATGAGCAGCCACAAGGCCTGACAGACCTCAAACTTTAAGTAACTGAGATTCAGTATCATAGGGCTCTGATGGCAGCTCCCACCTCTGGGTTGCGGCTGTCCCTCTGAGGGGAACCACCAGCAAGGGGGGGACAACAGCATCTGAGAGAGGTGGGCTGAGGCAGGCCCAAAGGACCCCAGGTGGCCCTGGAGGAAGACGTGGCCTGGCAATGCTGCGAGGTCTCAGGTGGGCTTGCTGCAGTCACACTGGGCTCTGTGGAGTTGCTCTCAGCAGCTTTCCTTTTGGACCTGCCTCCTGCATCTAGTGGCCAGGGTCTCCCCTGCTCACCACTGCTCAGTTCCGACAGATACAGGGGGCTTGAGGGTGGGGGGTCTTGGGACTGGGGGACTTGGTGTCGGAAGCAGCCGCATGGGTCCCTCCCAAGGTTGGTCACTATGCCGTGCTTCTGTGCCCACAGGGTGATGGCCAGCACTGGTGATGCTGGAGATGGTGTTGGTGAGTGTTGGCACCAGGTCATCCCCTGTGGGTCCGCCTCAGGAGTGAGCAGCCCATCCTGATGGGCCCGAGGTGGCCCTGGTGCCTCTGTCCCACTGCAGCTCAGACCCCCTCTGTTGTGGGCAGGCAGCAAGCAGCTGTACCGGTCAATTGGGGCAGGCTGCATTGTCCGTGACAGCGTCATGCACACAGACAGGGGTCTGCCTCACAGGGGGGAGCAGTGCTGGCATTGGCATTGGCAGCTGTCCTTCTGCCTCCTGCTGCTGGTGGCCGGGGTGTGCCTGGAATGGCCAAAGTGGCTGCAGGGCTGGCAGCAGGACAAGCTGCGGTGCTGAGGCAGGGTGATCACGGCATCTGTGCCTCGCTAGCCCCTGGAGCTGCACTTTCACAGCAAGAGGTCTTTGTGTCGTTTCAGGGACCATCACCCTGCCCATCATGTCTTGCACAAAGACATCGAGCACCTCCCAGGAGCAGGGATCCCTCCAGGAAGGCTGTGTCAGGATGCTGTGCTGGAGCAGGAGCTGGAACCTGTGTGCCCTGGACTCTGCCCTGCAGGGCATTGCCACAGCCTAGCGCAGCAGTGGTGTTTGTCACCCCCCCAAGTGTCTGTCTCTCCAGACAGGCCCAGCACCTGCCGGTTATGATGGCACTGCATCTGTCAAGGACAGAGATTGAGAACTCAAAGAAAGGAAACAGGGCTGAAGAGCTGTGCTCTGGGGTCAGCTCTTCCAGCCAGCCACCAGCAATGGAGAGCACTGTGCACGAGAGCATCCTCTGCGCAGATGGAGGGCTGCCGCAGAGAAATGGGGAGTTCCTGCAGCCTCTTGTGTTGTCCCCGCAAAGCTGCCAGGCTTCCCTGGGCCAGTGCAGAGGTCCACTGAAAAGAAGCATGGAGCGCAGCACAAAGATCCCTGTGCTGGGGCTGGCCCCCTACCACCACGAAGTCCCTGCATCCAGGCACCAGCTGGGCCTGAGGCCAAAGACTCTGATGGCAGCTTCCACTTGTGGGCTGCAGCCGTCTCTCTGAGGGGAACCACCAGCACGGAGGGGACCACAGCATCTGAGAGTGCTGGGGCTGAGGCAGGCCCCAAAGGACACCCCATGACAAAGCCCTTGACACTGGCCCTTCCAAAAGCCCTTTCTTAGCTGCTCCTTTCAGCAAAAGTCCAGCCGTTGTGCTGAGGATTGTGCCATCAAGTGGCACCCAAAGTAATAAAGAGCTCCTTCCCAGCTTAGGGGGGGCTGAGAGGAGGCCTCCTGGCGGCCTGCGGCTTCCTCACGAGGGGAGCAGAGGGGCAGGCGCTGAGCTGCCAGAGGACAGCAACAGGGCCGAGGGAAAGCCACAGAGCTGGCACAGGGGAGGGTCAGGCTGGCTGTTTGGGACCACTTCTGCCCTGAGAGGGTGGCCACAGAATCCCAGAACGGCTGATGTTGGAAGGGACCTCTGAGGATCATCCAGTTCAAAACCCCCTGCCGAGCAGGATCGCCCAGAGCACACTGCGCAGGATGGCATCCAGGTGCCTCTTGTAGAATATCTCCAGAGAAGGAGACTCCACAACCTCTCTGGGCAACCTGTTCCTGTGCTGTCAGCCTGACAGTAAAGAAATGGCTCTCCATACAGAACCTGTGCCTGCAGAGCGTGAGGGCACCAAAGCCAACTATGATGGAGATTCAGGATTGCAAGAAAGGGAAGAGGAATCAAGGGCTACTCTCTGGGGTCAGCTCCTCCAGCCAGCCTCCACAAACGGACTGCATTCTCTGGAAGAGCATTCGTCGCCCTGACGGAAGGCTGCCTGACAGGAAAGGATTGTTACTGCGGCCTCCTGTACAGCCCAGGGCAGAACCAGCTCTCTTCAGCCTTGAGAACACCATTCGTATTAGCTTCTTTCAGAAGGATGAGGGGCAAACAAGCAGAGAAAAGGAGTTCCTGCGGCCTCGTGGATTCTGCACAGCCTCTTCAGCTGTCCCTGGCATGACCAAAATGGCTGGGAGACCAACAGCAGGACCACGTACCACCCCAAGAAAGGCTGATGTCTGTGATGGCAGACATGGAGTGTCTGTGATGAACCACAGATGAGAGTCTTCCGTTGATGCTGACAGAAGCATGGGGAAGCCAAGTGCGCTCTCTGTAGAGAACCAGTGCCCACAGTGCCTGAGGCCACCTAAACATTCAAGATGCAGATTCAGCATTGCAAGAAAGGAAAGAGGAATCAAGGGCTACTCTCTGGGATCAGCAACTGCAGCCAGCCACCAGAAACGGACTGCATTGTGCATGAGAGCATTCATCACATTGATGGAGGGCTGCCTCAGACAAAGGAGGAGTTCCTGCGGCCCTACGGGTTGCACATGCTCCAGTCAGCATTTCCCAGCTTGGTCATCAGGAAGAAAGGACTATCTTTGCCCCAGACAAATAGATGAGATGGCAGGTCTGCACTTGGCAGGCACGCAGACTGTGCTCTTAGTCACAAGGAATGCACAGGGAAACTGGGCGGGCTCCCCAGGAAACCGCAGCAACCCAGGACTGGCATTTGGGGCCCTACATGAGGCAAAAATATTGTTCCATCATCAAGGGGGGTGATTGTTCCTGAGAGGTTGCTTGAACCGCAAGAAGGGGGACATCACTGGGAGGAGGTGTCCATGGGGCGAAGTCCACAGGTAGACCTATCCCAGCCACCTCCTGGACTGTCCAGCACACCCAGTGCTTCCCAGACCGGCCAACACAATTATGCACAAAGACCAGGGCTGCCAAACTGACTATGTTCTCATCCTGGATCCGTTTGTGACTGATGTCAGGAATGGGAAAGAGCCCCCCACTGCAGGATCACGAAGCTGCAGCTGAAGGAAGAGCTCCGTGAGCACATAACAAAGAAGTGCCGGGAAGTACAGCTGCAACGCTTGCCTGGGCCAGTGCAGAGGTCCATGGAAATGAAGCATGGAGCGCTGCCCAAAACTGCCCGTGCTGGGGCTGGCACCTTGCCACCACCAAGTCCCTCTGTCTGCTTCATCAAGCCCAAGACCCTCGTCCATCCTGACCAGGTGAAGCAGAAGAAGCGTGGAGCATCCATTGCCTGCCCTGAGGCCTCCAGGACAGCACGCTCCCACCCCGTGCCCATCTACTTCCAAAGCCCTGAGGCCACATTTATGCTCCCCAGGGGATCACCGGGGGGAGCAGTGCTGGCATTGCCAGCGGCAGCTGTCCTTCTGCCTCCTGCTGCTGGTGGCCGGGGTGTGCCTGGAATGGCCAAAGTGGCTGCAGGGCTGGCAGCAGGACAAGCTGCGGTGCTGAGGCAGGGTGATCACAGCATCTGTGCCTCGCTAGCCCCTGGAGCTGCACTTTCAGAGCAAGAGGTCTGTGTGCAGCTCCAGGGACCATCACCCTGCCCATCGTGTCCTGCACAAAGACATGGAGCACCTCCCAGGAGCAGAGATCACCGCAGGCAGGCTGTGTCAGGATGCTGTGCTGGAGCAGGAGCTGGAACCTGTGGGCCCTTGACTCTGCCCTGCAGGGCATTGCCCACAGCCTAGCCCAGCAGAGGTGTTTGTCGTCCCCCCAAGTGGGATGGGAAAGAGAAGTGGGAGGGAAGAAAAGAAAAAAAAAAATTAAAAGCTCATGTATTCACAGAATCACAGAATCACAGAATTTCTAGGTTGGAAGAGACCTCAAGATCATTGAGTCCAACCTCTACCTAACGCTAACAATCCCCACTAAACCATATCCCTAAGCTCTACGTCTAAACGTCTTTTAGAGACTTCCAGGGATGGTGACTCCACCACTTCCCTGGGCAGCCTGTTCCACTGTCCAACAACCCTTTCGGTAAAGAAGTTCTTCCTAACATCTAACCTAAAACTCCCCTGGCACAACTTTAGCCCATTCCCCCTCGTCCTGTCACCAGGCACGTGGGAGAACAGGCCAACACCCACCCCGCTACAGCCTCCTTTAAGGTATCTGTAGAGAGCAATAAGGTCGCCCCTGAGCCTCCTTTTCTCCAGGCTGAACAAGCCCAGCTCCCTCAGCAGCTCCTCGTAGGACTTGTTCTCCAGGCCCCTCACCAGCTTCGTCGCCCTTCTCTGCACCCGCTCAAGCACCTCGATGTCCTTCTTGTAGCGAGGGGCCCAAAACTCAACACAGTACTCCTCCAGCCAGCAGCCACAAAGGGACTGCATTGTCCGGGAGAGCATTCGCCGCCCTGATGGAGGGCTGCCTCAGACAAAGGAGGAGTTCCTGCGGCCCTATGGGTTGCCCATGCCCCCTTCAGCATTTCAGCATCATTGACTGTCTGTGGCCTCTTCAGCTGTTCCTGGCATGGTCAAAGTGGCTGCAGGACCAACAGCAGGACCACGTACCACCCCAAGAAAGGCGAATGTCTGTGATGGATGGCAGACATGGCGCGTCTGTGATGAACACAGATGAGAGTCTTCCCTTGACGCTGACAGAAGCATGGGGAAGCCAAGTGCGCTCTCCATACAGAAACTGTGCCCACAGAGCCTGAGGGTGCCCAAAACCTTCAAGATGCACATTCAGGATTACAAGAAAGGAAAGAGGAATCAAGGGCCGCTCTCTGGGGTCAGCTCCTCCAGCCGGCCTCCACAAACGGACGGCGGTCTCCGTGAGAGCATTCGTTGCCCTGACGGAGAGCTGCCCGACAGCACTGGATTGTTACTGCGGCCTCCTGTACTGCCCAGGGCAGAACCAGCCCTATCCAGCCCTGAGCACACCATCCGTATTAGCTTCTTTCACAAGGATGAGGGGCAGACAAGCAGAGAAAAGGAATTCCTGCGGCCTCGTGGATTCTCCACGGCCTCTTCAGCTGTTGCCGCCATGGCCAAAGTGGCTGCAGGAACAGCAGCAGGACCACGTTCCAAGCATGGGGCGGTCACGGCCCGCACGGCCCCGGCACCGCCCTCGCCCCTTTCCCGCCCCCCGCCGGCGCCCTGATTGGGCGCGAGAGCGGAGCGCCCTGATTGGCTGCCGCCGGGCAGAAGGACAGCTGCCGCTGCCAATGCCAGCACTGCTCCCCCCTGTGAGGCAGCCCCCCGTCTGTGTGCGTGACGCTGTCACGGACAATGCAGCCTGCCCCAGTTGACCGGTACAGCTGCTTGCTGCCTGCCCACAACAGAGGGAGTCTGAGCTGCAGTGGGACAGAGGCCTGCGGTGCCTGGGGGCTGTTTCTTTCTAGCTTTGCAGGGTGTGCTGGGCAGGGCGCTGCTCCTTAGGGCTGCCCTGCCACCCTCCTCCTGGGGCACAGCTGACTCAGATGGACGCTTCATGCCCAGACGTCTCTCAAGGATCTGCAGCTTCTTGGCACGAATGTGCTGCTCCAGGGCCTCACGCTGCTCCTCAGGCATAAACGTGGCCTCAGGGCTGTGAAAATACTGTGTTGGCCGGGCTGGGAAGCACTGGGTGTGCCATGGACAATACAAGTCGCTGTGAGAACAGGTCCTCCTGTGTATGTCGCCCCTTGGACGCCTTCTCCCGCTGACAGTGGCCCTCATCTGGGTCAAGGAGACTATCACGAATGATCATCCCCATTGCTGATGGATTCCCTTTGGGAAATACCCCAGCTAGCGACTCTTCAGCTCCTCTGCCTGGGTTGGAGCCCCGCATGTGGGTCCCTGGGTGGCTGGGGGCAAGCAGGGCGTGCAGGCGCTGCCTGTTCCTGGGGAGCCTGCCCAGTTTCCCTACACTTTTCTTGCAACTCAGGGCACAGTCGATGTGCCTGCCATGTGCATCTCTGCCCTTCCTTTCCTTGGTCTAGACCAAAGACGGTGCTTTCGCCCCTTTGGCCAGGCTGGGAAATGCTGAAGGGGCAACGGGCAACCCAAGAGGCCGCAGGACCTCCCCATGAATCTCAGGCAGCCCCCAGCCCAGCTGCCTGGGGGGATCCCTGGTTCCGGGTGATGCTCGATGTCTTTGTGCAGGACACGATGGGCAGGGTGATGGTCCCTGGAGCTGCACACAGACCTCTTGCTGTGAAAGTGCAGCTCCAGGGGCTAGCGAGGCACAGATGCCGTGATCACCCTGCCTCAGCACCGCAGCTTGTCCTGCTGCCAGCCCCGCAGCCACTTGGGCCATTCCAGGCACACCCCGGCCACCAGCAGCAGGAGGCAGAAGGACAGCTGCCGCTGGCAATGCCAGCACTGCTCTCCCTTGGTTCTCTCCTGGGGAGCATAAACATGGCCTCAGAGCTGTGAAAATAGACAGGCACGGGGTTGGAGCGTGCTGTCCTGGAGACCTCTGGGCAGGCAATGGATGCCCCACGCTTCTTCTCTTAACCTGGTCCGGATGGACAAGGGACTTGGGCTTGATGAAGCGTACAGAGGGACTTTGTTGTAGCATAGTGCCAGCCCCAGCACGGGCATTTTGGGACAGCCCTTCTTGTGCTTCAAGCAACCTCTCAGGAACAATCACCCCCCTTGATTGATGATGGAACAGTAGTTTTGACTCGTGTAGAGCCCTGAATGTCAGTCCTGGGTTGCTGCTGTTCCCTGTGGAGCCCACTCAGTCTCCCTGTGCATTCCTTGTTGCTAAGAGCATAGTCTGTGTGCCTGCCAGGTGCAGACCTACCATCTCTTCTATTTATCTGGGGCAAAGCTGATCCTTTTTCCCTGTTGGCCAAGCTGGGAAGTGCTGAAGGGGGCATGGCCTGCAGAAACTCCCCCTTCCTCTGACACAGCCCTCCATCTGGGTGCAGGATGCTCTCCCGGACAATGCAGTCCATTTCTGGTGGCTGGCTGGAGGGGCTGACCCCAGAGTGAGGCTCTTGATTCCTCTTT
This sequence comes from Aythya fuligula, assembly GCF_009819795.1. NCBI lineage: Eukaryota > Metazoa > Chordata > Aves > Anseriformes > Anatidae > Aythya > Aythya fuligula. The sequence continues at coordinate 10,112,799 of NC_045593.1, read as the reverse complement.
CCTTCCTTGCAATCCAGAATCTCCATCTTAGATATTTTCGGTGGCCTCAGGCCATACAGGCACTGTTTGTGTATCGAGGGCCCACTTAGTTTCCCCATGCTTCTGTTGGTGCCAATGGAAGACTGTGACTTGTGGTTTGTCACAGTCATGCCATGACCAGCAGTTCTCAGTACTGTAGGTGGTCCTGCTGCTGTTCCTGCAAGCACTTTTCCCGTGCCAGGAACAGCTGAAGAGGCCGTGGAGAATCCCTGAGGTTGCAGGAATTCCTTTTTTCTTCTCTGGTCCTCATCATTGGGATAGAAGCTCTTGCGGATGAAAAGGACTGTTTCTGTCTCATGCAACACAGAAGGCTGCAGTTAACAATCCGTTCCTGTCAGGCAGCTGTCCATCAGGGCGGAGAATGCTCTCCCGCATGATGCAGTCTGTTTGTGCAGGCTGGCTGGACGAGCTCACCTCAGAGTGTGGCCCTTCAGTGTTGTTTCCTTTCTTGCAATCCTGAATCTCCATCACGAAGGCCTTGGGCACCCTCAGGCCATGCAGGCACTGGTTCTGTATGTATGGAGATCCCACTAGGTTTTCCACATGCTTCTCTCAGTGTCCCTGGAAGCCTTCCTTGCCATTCCAAGTCGTCCTGATGCTTGTCCTGCAGCCACTTTAGCCATACAATGAACAACTGGGGGGGGGCGGGAGGGGGCATGGGAAATTTGAAAGGGCGACTGAGCTGCACCCCTCCGTGAGGCAGCCCCCCATGTGGGCGAAGGATGGACTCACGTGCAATGTGGTCCAGACTAATTGACTGGTAACCCCTCTTGCCGCCTGCCAAACACAGAGAGCACAGACTGTGTGCCTGTTAAATGCAGACCTGCCATCTCATCTATTTGTCTGGGGCAAAGATAGTCCTTTTACCCTGTTGGCCAAGCTAGGACGTGCTGAAGGGTGAATGGGCAACCCATAGGGCCACAGGAACTCCCCCTTCCTCTGACACAGCCCTCCATCTGGGTGGGGAATTCTCTCATGCACATTGCAGTCCATTTCTGGTGGCTGGCTGCAGGTGCTGACCCCAGAGAGTGGCCTCTGATTCATCTTTCCTTTCTTGTACTCCTGAATCTGCATCTTGAATGTTTTGCATGCCTCAGGCTCTGTGGGCACTGGTTCTGTATGGAGAGCCCACTTGGTTTCCCCATGCTTCTCTCGGTGTCAGTGCAGGACTCTCATTTGTGTTTTCTCACAGGCATGCCACGATCTGCCTTTCTTGGGATGGTACGTGGTCCTGCTGCTGCTGTTCCTGCAGCCACTTTGGCCATGCCAGGAGCAGCTGAAGAGGCCGTGGACAATGCATGAGGTCGCAGGAATTCCTCTTCTCTGCTTGCCTGCCCCTCATCCTGCCGAAAGAAGCTGTGCTGGTTGGTCTTCTCAGGGCTGAAAAGGGCTGTTTGTGTCTCATCCAGTACAGGAGGCCGCCATTTAAACCCAGGACGAGGGGCAACGGACACCACCTGAAGCACAGGAGGTTCCGCTGCAATAGGAGAGGGCATTTCTTTACTGTGAGAGTGACAGAGTGTAGGGGGTTTATGTGGCAAGGTTTGGGTAGCAGGGGGCCATGGGCGTGGCTTCTGTGAGAAGGATCTAGAAGCTGCCCCATGTTTGGTAAGGGCCCCACTGCTGACCAGAGCAGAGCCAACAAATTATATTGCTTTCCAGCTCTCTAAGAGCATATTTAAGACAGAAAAAATAAAAAGACTGTGCCACACAGCAGCTGGGAGAGTGAGAGGAGGGAGGAACAGCCTTGCAGGCGCCAAGGCCAGTGAAGAAGGAGGGGGAGAGCAGAAGTCCTCTGCGGCCTGTGGTGAGGCCCATGGGGAAGCAGGCTGTGCCCCTGCAGCCAGTGGAGTGTCTGCTTCATCAAGCCCAAGCTCTCCTCCTCTCTGTGCTACGATTACGTGCGTGAAATGGCAGCAGGCCGTCGCTCAGCAGAGGCAAAGCTGATGAAAATGGCCAAGAGAGGAAGAGCAGAGTGAAAGAGAACTTGCAACAGGAGAAGAGCAGCTCTTCAGTGTACAGAGGCAGACTGCAGAGTGCCACACACTCAGGCAGCCCCTTCTGGCTGCTTCCTTTCCAAAGCCTGCACTTCAGGCAAGACTGGAGAATTTCCTCACTCTGCAGTCTGCCTAATCACCGACCGGGATTAGTTGAGCAGACATGCAGGTTACAGCTACAGCCACCAGCCCTCTGCATACATATTCGAGCAACACCTTGAGAACATTTTCAAAGCATCTACCAGTGCCTGGCTGCCCCACCAGTAAGAAGGTGTTTCCTTTGAGGGACCTTCTCTTTTAATTTTTTTTTTTTTTTTTTTTTTAAATGTGCTTTTCCTTTTGCCTTGGTCTACATCATGGAAACCACTGCTGCTCACAAGGTCACCAAGAGCTCCTTTGGCACCTGACACGTGGTCTAATGCCAGTGCGTGTTGTATTGTTACTTGCAATCTCAACGTGACCTCAGTTTCTGAAGTTTTTCTGCACTCTACTGGAGCATTTATGATACTTTCCCTTCCTGGGTTTGCCGTTGCCTTTTCTCATGCCATTATTCCTAACCGTGGCAGGAGGCCTCTGGTGCATCTGTGCAAGTTTCTTGGGAGACTGACCAGAGGGTCAGTGCTGTTTGCATTTGTGTTTGTGTTTCTTGTCTTCAGCCAGATGGGTGTTGGCCTTTGAATTTGCCTAGCTAAGGTGGCCTGTCTTCTTGAAAGCCAGTAAACTAACCTAAAGCGCCCCTTGCCCTGTTTCATGCCTAGGAGTTCAGGTTGGTGGGGATTGCTTCCCAATGATCACATCTTCCTGCCACTTGTAGGGCCATGGAAACAATGGCAGAAATCTGCTTGATTTCCTTCCGTTGCACCTGCCTGTATGTGTTGAAGAGCTGAGTTACTTTACCAGTTTTCTGCTCTTGTTTGCTTTGGGTATGTAGAAACAAGTAGGCCTCTAGTTCCTGAAAATGGAAGCTCGATATTTTGGCAAAAATGATTATGTTTTATTACGAGCCACAGTAATGTCCTGAAGGAATTTTCCTCTTTCTAGCTCTCTAGCCAGTGTAGCAGGACTATGCTGAAAATCCTGCAGCAAGCAAGCGTTTCCTCGCTCTCTGTCTCCAGTATTGGAATCATAAAAACCACATCTTACAGGTCTACTGTGTCCATCTCCCCGTTAATCTCAGGCAGCCCCCAGCCCAGCTGCCTGGGGGGATCCCTGGTTCCGGGTGATGCTCGATATCTTTGTAGGTGTGCAGGACATGATGGGCAGGGTGATGGTCCCTGGAGCTGCACACAGACCTCTTGCTGTGAAAGTGCAGCTCCAGGGGCTAGCGAGGCACAGATGCCGTGATCACCCTGCCTCAGCACCGCAGCTTGTCCTGCTGCCAGCCCCGCAGCCACTTGGGCCATTCCAGGCGGACCCCGGCCACCAGCAGCAGGAGGCAGAAGGAAAGCTGCCGCTAGCAATGCCAGCACTGCTCCCCCCTGTGAGGCAGCACCGTGTCTGTGTGAGTGACACTGTCATGGACAGTGCAGTGTGCCCCAATTGACTGGTACTGCTGCTTGCTGCCTGCCAAGCCGGGAGGGTGACCCATGTTGGCTGGGCTGTGAAGTGCTGTGGACCAGCTGTGAGTGCACTGGAAGAGCTCCTCCAGCACTGTCGTCCCTCATCTGGGCAAAGGAGAATCTTGTGCACAATCATCCCCATTTTTGGTGGCTGGATGGAGGAGCAGACCTCAGCCGGTGGCTCTTGAGCTCCACTGCCTGGCTTGGAGACGTGCTTCCGAGGCACCTGTCAGCACTGGCTCCCCCAGGCTCCTCGCTCGGGGCCATGGTCAGAGCCCACGGCCCAGCTCCAGCTGTGTCCGACAGCAGCTCCCGTCCCCCACCCCAAGCTGCTTAGTCTGCCACATTACACGGATACGCTATCAAAGCAGATCCAAACTGAAAGACGAATGCAGCCAGGGAATGGACTGCAGGCCATGAAGAAGCCCCAGAGCTGTTCAAGGAAAGCAGAGTTCTGTGTGAAGCACCTGGAGCCATCCACCCAGCCCTGGCCCTCTCTCTTCATACCAAGGCACGAGAGAAGGACTGCTGGTGGGGGCTGTGCAAAGAGGCCGCAGGAACTCCCCCTTCCTCTCAGGCAGCAATTTCTCTGGGCAGAGAATGCCCTCACGCACAATGCTGCCCATTGCTTGTGCCTGGCCGGAGGAGCTCACCTCAGAGCGTGACTCTTCAGTCCTGTTTCCTGCCCTATGATACTGAATCTCGGTTATTGAAAGTTAGAGGTCTGTCAGGCCTTGTGGCTGTTCATTCCTTCTGGAGAGCCCACGTGTTTTTTCCACTATTTCGCTGGTGTTGATAGAAGAGAGCAATTTGTCTTTTCTTCCAGAGATGCCACGATCATCCTCCCTTGGCTTTGCAACTCGTCCTGCTGCTTGTCCTGCAGCCACTTTAGACGTATCAGGAACAGCTGAGGGGGCCATGGGAAAAATGAAAAATGACTGAGCTGCACCCCTCCGTGAGGCAGCCCCCAATGTGGGTGAAGGATGGAGTCGTGTACAATGTGGTCCAGACTACTTGACCAGTAAGACCTCTTGCCGCCTGCCAAACACAAAGGGACTCTGAGCTGCAGTGGGAGAGAGGCACCAGGGCCACCTCGGGCCCATCGGGACGGGCTGCTCGGTGCTGAGGCTGACCCACGGGGCCTCACCTGGCTTCAGCCCCACCCCAGGATTGTGTGTGGCTGACAGGAAGGACAGGAGCCAACCTCACATTGCCTCAGCCCAGCTCTCTACGATGCTGTTGTCCCCCCCTTGCTGGTGGTTCCCCTCAGAGGGACAGCCGCAACCGAGCTGGGATTCTGTGACCACCCTCTCAGGGCAGAAGTGGTCCCAAACAGCCAGCCTGACCCTCCCCTGTGCCAGCTCTGTGGCCTTCCCTCGGCCCTGTTGCTGTCCTCTGGCAGCTCAGCGCCTGCCCCTCTGCTCCCCTCGTGAGGAAGCCGCAGGCCGCCAGGAGGCCTCCTCTCAGCCCCCCCTAAGCTGGGAAGGAGCTCTTTATTACTTTGGGTGCCACTTGATGGCACAATCCTCAGCACAACGGCTTGACTTTTGCTGAAAGGAGCAGCTAAGAAAGGGCTTTTGGAAGGGCCAGTGTCAAGGGCTTTGTCATGGGGTGTCCTTTGGGGCCTGCCTCAGCCCCAGCTCTCTCAGATGCTGTGGTCCCCTCTGTGCTGGTGGTTCCCCTCAGAGGGACGGCTGCAGCCCACAAGTGGAAGCTGCCATCAGAGTCTTTGGCCTCAGGCCCAGCTGGTGCCTGGATGCAGGGACTTCGTGGTGGTAGGGGGCCAGCCCCAGCACAGGGATCTTTGTGCTGCGCTCCGTGCTTCTTTTCAGTGGACCTCTGCACTGGCCCAGGGAAGCCTGGCAGCTTTGCGGGGACAACACAAGAGGCTGCAGGAACTCCCCATTTCTCTGCGGCAGCCCTCCATCTGCGCAGAGGATGCTCTCGCGCACAGTGCTCTCCATTGCTGGTGGCTGGCTGGAAGAGCTGACCCCAGAGCACAGCTCTTCAGCCCTGTATCCTTTCTTTGAGTTCTCAATCTCTGTCCTTGACAGATGCAGTGCCATCATAACCGGCAGGTGCTGGGCCTGTCTGGAGAGACAGACTCTGGAGAGTCTCCATGCTTCTGTCCGCGATAATGGTCGCAGAGCAGCTCTTCCAGAGAGCCAAGGACTTTTAACTCGTCACGCTGTGGGGGTGCACAAGGAGCTGGGAGGGGACAGAACCAGGACAGCTGACCCCAAAGGGATGTCCCACACCATGTGGCATCTGGGCCTGGGGGAGCACATCTCGAGGACAGACTGGGCATCGGACCATGGGTGGCAAGCAATTATTTCACTGAACAGCACTTGCTTTGTAGGTTTTATTATCAACAGCATTATTACTTCTTCCTGCTCAACACATGAGCTTTTATTTATTTATTTATTTATTTATTTATTTATTTATTTTCTTTTCTTCTATTACACTTCTGTTTCCCATCCCACTTCGGAGGTAACAAACACCTCTGCCGGGCTAGGCTTGTGAGAAACACTCCGTAGCCAATAACTTAGGCTCAGGGGAGGATCTCAGTGAAGTAGTAATTTATTCGCGATTGCAATGGCGGGCCCCCCGACAAGCAGGAGAGAGCGCATCTAGTAGTTCCAAAGCGCAGTTTATATACTTTTTGATGACAGGACCCTCCCCTGTTTCCCCACTGAGTGGGTAATCCAGGTTCACAATCTACCTGATGCTTCACAAACAATGCATGGCCTTCAGTCGCCGGCCTGTTAAATTTCAAATTTCTTTTGACATTTTTACTGCTTGAAGTGGTAATGTTTCTTCACTTATCTGACTTGACTTGACACCGTGAATGTCACCTAATTGTCCTAAGGAGTCTGATTATCAGCATTTTACAAGGTCGCCTGCTAAGCTTTCTTATCACTGTAAGCATATCTCAGTACCACATTCCCCCCTTCTAAACAATGTAACTCTGCAAAAACAACATTTCTATTCCCACAGGCTGTGGGCAATGCCCTGCAGGGCAGGGTCCCGGGCCCACAGGTTCCACCTCCTGCTCCAGCACAGTGTCCTGACACAGCCTGCCTGGGGGGATCCCTAGTCCTGGGAGGTGCTCGATGTCTTGATGTCTTTGTGCAGAACACGATGGGCAGGGTGATGGTCCCTGGAGCTGCACACAGACCTCTTGCTGTGAAAGTGCAGCTCCAGGGGCTAGCGAGGAACATGGCACGCTATGCCAGGAACAGCTGAAGAGGCTGTGGAGAATCCCTGAGGTCGCAGGAATTCCTTTTCTCTTCTTCTCTGGTCCTCATCATTGGGATAGAAGCTCTTGCGGATGAAAAGGACTGTTTCTGTCTCATGCAATAGAGAAGGCTGCAGTAACAATCCGTTCCCGTCAGGCAGCCGTCCATCAGGGCGGCGAATGCTCTCCCGCACGATGCAGTCCGTTTGTGGCTGCTGGCTGGAGGAGCTCACCTCAGAGCGCAGCTCTTCAGTCCTGTTTCCTGCCCTATGATACTGAATCTCAGTTATTGAAAGTTTTAGGTCTGTCAGGCCATGTGGCTGCTCATTCTTTCTGGAGAGCCCACGTGATTTTTCCACACTTTCACTGGTGTTGATAGAAGAGAGCAATTTGTCTTCTCTTCCAGAGATGCCACGATCATCCTTCCTTGGCATTGCAACTCGTCCTGCTGCTTGTCCTGCAGCCACTTTAGACATACAATGAACAGCTGGGGGGTCCATGGGAAAACTGAAAGGGCGACTGAGCTGCACCCCTCTGTGAGGCACCCCCCATGTGGGTGAAGGAGGGAGTCGTGTACAATGTGGTTCAGACTATTTGACCGGTAACGCCTCTTTCCACCTGCAAAACAGGGAGGGAGTCTGAGCTGCAGTGAGAGAGAGGCACCAGGGCCACCTCGGGCCCATCAGCATGGGCTGCTCAGTGCTGAGGCTGACCCACGGGGGACTCACCTGGCTTCACCCCCACCCCAGGATTGTGTGTGGCTGACAGGAAGGACAGGAGCCAGCCCCACATTGCAGCCTGTCAGCATGCAGCTGAGGCAAGAGCAGCGCAGCAAGCTCTGCATGCACACAGCAAGAAAGTGCCTAGAAGTAAAGGTGCAACACTTCCCTGGGCCAGTGCAGCTGTCTGTGGAACAGCTGCATCAAGTGATGTCTGAAAATCCCTGTGCTGTGTCTGCTCCCCTACCACCACAAAGTCCCCGTGTCCGCTTCCTCGAGCCCAAACCCCTCGTCCATCCGGACTAGGTCAAGCAGAAGGAGCCTGGGGCATCCATCACCTGCCCAGTGGTCTGTGAGGAGCGTGGGGGATCAGGATGGCTCCCCCAGGCTCCTTTCTTTTACTCATGGTAAAGATTCCCAACTCCCTCGATACCTCTCATTGCCACACCGTGAGCCTGAGATATCAAAGTGAATACAGACAGTCACTGCAGCATTTTACAATTCCAAGTTAGTAACAGGAGTGATAACACCAGGCTTACCCCAAGCAGTGTCAGCAAAACGAGAAGTGGTTGCCTTTTAATGTTTTGATCAGGTCGTGGTGTTTAACTGCATTTTGTTGGAAGATTGATCAACTGGTGGGATACCACTGGTGCCAAATATAAAAATCACACCTGGCAATTACAAATACAAAAGGTAGAATGATTTTTGCTAGGGAGAATTAAATGTGGATGATTTTCAAAGTGGCAAACACCTTGATCAGCGTCAAGACATACGTCCTGAGCGTCAATTGAGTTGCTTTCACAGATAAATCTTTGTTGTTCCCAGCTAACACATGACTGCAGATTTACAGTCTGCCATCTCCCGCTCCCCATCCATGCCCATGTTTTATGCTCCAAAGGATGGAGCACTGTCTCCTCATGGTTTAATCCTAGTGCAATGATGGCGTGGATAACAGAACCTGCGGCATTCTGTACAGTCAGCACAAAGGCGGTAGCCATGTTAACAGTGGGATCATAGGTAAAATTTACCAGAGTCCACCAAGAGCGGAACTTCCTCTCAAAATCATTGGCATTGTCCCAAACAGCCTTTTGGACTTCAACCGGGAAAACACGTTCACTTCCTTCACTAATGATCCCACTGTGGTTAATCTCCAGGCTGTATGTCATGCACTGCTCCATCCAGCTCTGAGTTCCAGCCACGTGTTTTTCTATTTCTCTAAGTTGCTTACTCAAAACCACCATTTAGGTAGTCGGCATCTCTTCCCCAACCTGGGTAGACATTCCCTTCTGGACCCTCTATGGTCCCCCATAAAGCATTTCAAAAGGACTTAATTTATCTTTAGTTTGGGGCTTAGTCAGAATCCACAGCAATGCTAGCAGGAGAGCTTGGAGCCAGGGCAAGTTAGCCTCTTGCCCTAACCTTACGATTTGTTGTTTGATCAAACGGTTCATTTTCTCCACTTGACCACTTGATTGAGGGGGGTATGGAGTGTGGAGTTCCCAATCTGTTTTTGACTAAAGTGTGGTCCCCAGTCTGAGGATATGGAAACTGCAACTCCGAAGCCTGGTGTTATTTCCTGTAGCAGTACTTTGGTTCCTTCTCGGGCTTGGCAGGTCTAGCGGGTACTGCCTCCGGCCAACCTGAAAAGGTATCTGTTAATACCAACAAATATCTATACCCCCCTTTTCTTGGAAGTTCAGAAAAGTTAATTTGCCACTGTTGCCTGGGCCCATGGCCTTTTCCAATTTGACCCGGTTTGGGTTTGGGGGTATTCTTGAGGTTAGTCTGGAGACAAGGTCACATTGTCGAGTTATTTAAGTGATGGTAGAGTATAAGTTCCTGGCAGTAATTTTTCCAAATAGATAGTTATACAAGGCATCTATTCCACAGTGTGTCTTCTGGTGTTCTGCCCTTACCAGTGACCACCATAAATTGGAGGGGATGACTAGCTTCCCCTTCCCTTCTTCAGTAATAGCCCATCCCTCTTGGTTATATTTTCCCTTTTGACTTTTGATTAATTTTCTATCCTTCTTGGTATATGCATACAGGCTTACCTTCAAGGGGAATCTGCCCATCTGGAATCAGGGCTCCCTCAGGTGCTACCTCACCTTTTGCTGCTTCTTTTACCTCTCTGTCCACCAGATTGTTTCCTCGAACTCTGAGCTCACCTTCTGATGTGCCTTAATGTGCATGATTGCTACCTTTACAGGCAGCTGAACTGCTTCCAAGAATCGCATTATTTCTTTTGCGTTTTTGATGTTTTTCCCTTGCGAGTTCTTTCTTTCCAGATGCCTCTATGTGCATGTACAACCCCAAATGCATATAGATGTTTATTTTCTTTCCTTTTGCTATTTCTAAGGCATGGGTCTGAGCAATTATCTTGGCCTTTTGTGCAGAGGTATCTGTTGGCAAAGGTCCAGATTCTCTTACCTCTTTGCAAGTGGTAACTGCATACCCAGCATGTCGTTTTCCGCCGATAACGTAGCTGCTCCCATCAGCGAACCAGATCTCCACATACAGCTGGAGTAGGTAGCTTTGATGGTCTCCAGGCAGTCGTGGTGTACTGGTTCCCCTTGGTTTCTGCTGAGGAAAGAAGATGGGTTGACGATGTTAGTTACCACTATTTCTACATCATCTTGCTCTACCCTGATAACTTGGTATTTCAGGAACCTTTGTGGGGAAAGCCAGTGGCCACCTTTCACTTCCAGCACTGCGGACGTTGTGTGGGACACTAGCACAGTTACTTTCTGGCCCAAGGTGCAGTGGTATCCAGCTGCTTAGACAAATAAGCAACTGCCCTTCGATACGGGCCCAGGTCTTGTGCTAGTATTCCCAGGGCAATCCCCTGTTTCTCATGGGAAAGGAGGAAGAATGGTTTATTCACATCTGGAAGTCCCAGAGCTGGAGCTGCTTTAGTTGGACAAAGGCTCGCGTGGCCTCCTTTGTCCATTGGAGGTCCCTGTTCCACAATCTGCACCACCCCATCATTCCCAAAAAGGCTCGCAGTTCTTTTATTGTTTCAGGTTTCGGGCTTTGACGTATCACTCCTTTATGATCTTGCCCCAAGGTCCGTAGTCCGGCACTAACCCCATCACCCAGGTAGATCACCTTCTGCTTTACCACCTGAGCCTTCTTCAATACCCTGTACCCCTGAAGTCCCAGAAAGTTTAGGAGGCTTACTGTCCAGGCCACCCATGCTTCTTTTGTCTGGGTGCCTATTAGCACGTCATCTACGTACTGCAACAGCCTTCCTTCTGCTGGTGGGGCTTCCCAGCTCTCCAAGTCCTTTGCAAGTTGTTCTCCAAACAACGTGGGAGAGTTCTTAAAGCCCTGAGGCAACCTTGTCCACGTGAGCTGTGTTTTGTGCCCACGCTTAGGGCTTTCCCACTCAAATGCAAACATTTTCTGGCTGGCTTCATGGAGAGGGAGGCACAAGGAGGCATCCTTCAGGTCTAAAACGATAAACCAGGTTAGCGCTGGTGTTAAGCACGTTAATAAAATATATGGGTTTGCCACGACAGGGTAAAGATTAACAGCTCGTACATCTGTATGACCCAAGATGATCCATCCGGTTTTCAAACAGGTAAAATGGGAGTGTTGAAGTCAGACTGGCACTCTTTTAGCAAGCCTAATTGTAAGAAATTTTCAATTATCGGCCTAATTCCCTCTTCGCTGATTTCCTTGTTAGTTTCAGTAGCCGTCATCATCAAACTCAACACTTCCACGTACCTTTGATCGTTTACCTCCAGAATAATCTCCCCAGTTTTAAATCAAATGGTTGCTTGTAATTTTGCAAATAAATCTCTCCCTAGGAGTGACTCTGGAGAGATGGGCACGTATAGGAACTTGTGAATGCCCCACTGTTTCCCATATTACTCTTTCAATGCTTTGCAGAAATATGCTCTTTCAGATTGGCCAGTTGCCCCCTTCACTACAACGTAATCATTCCCCACTGGTACTGATGCTTTACTTAAAACTGAGTATGTTGCCCCCGTATCCACCATAAGTTCCACCTCTTTTCCCTCCTTCCCCAGCCTCATTTTTATAGCCAACGGATCTGCTGGGGTAGACTCCCGCGCTCTTCCTCAGTTGTCTTTTGCATGTGCGACCACCACCTCCCTTCCCCGGTTCCCTTTTCCATTTCTTTTCTGTTCCGGGCATTGGTTTTTCCAATGCCCAAATTTCTTACATAGGGCACATTGCTCCTTGCCTAGCCAGGGCTCTTCCTGTCTGGGCCTCCTTTTTCCTTCTCCCCTAACAACTGCTATCAGCCTCTTCTGCATCTTTAATTGAGGAAGATAAAAGTCCTCTCTCCTTCCAAATTGCCCTGTGTGCATACACCACACCAAAGGCCTATTTCAAATCTGTCTAAATGTTTGCCAGCTCAAAAGCTCTTATCAAGGTGATGATTTCCACCTTTTGGGCTGATGTTTGTTACCGCATATCCTGTGAGGCGAAATCCCTGGCGGACAAAGCTGCTGCCATCTATATACCAATCCTGCACATCCTCTAGGGGTGTATCCTTGAAGTCTGGTCAGCTGCAGTATGCCGTGTCTGTGGTCTTGATGCAATCCTGACTAAGGAAAGAGGCTGGGTTCACAGAACTAGTGCTGGAAAACTTCAGTCCATCCATTATACACATTCTCTTTTTTTCTTCAGTAGCTATCATTTGCACATTGCAACAGCGTCCCCCTTTCCCAAAGGGGTATTTCAAACTTCAAGATCCTCTGTTAGGATTTTCCCATTCAAAGGCAAAGAGTTTCCGTCCTTCAGTTGCAACGGGCAGGCAGAAAAAGGCACCCTTTCAGTCTATTTCCCTTTTTCCTTGTTCAAAAGAAATTTTTGCATTCAATTTTTCCAGCAAGTTCCTTCCTAACAAGGACCTTGGCAAATCGGGTGAGTATAAAAACTGACGAATTCCAAGCATTTTTCCCAATTTAAATTTCCATGACAGAAATTTCCAGTTTCCATGACAACTCTCTGGGACCCATCATGATCCCTCTGCCCCAGAGGGCTCACACCCATGATTTTGAGATCTCAGCCTTGGGTTGAGGCTAAACTACTAACATTCCTACATCCTCTTTTCCTGCTCATTCAACTTCAAACAGCTCTGTCAAATACTACATGCTACACCTTTAACACCTCCAACAACCCTTTTAACACTTCTTTTATCTTTCTCCAGCCTGTACTTTTCTAATGCCAACACTAAAGGCTCAGTCAGGGGCCAACTTAATTCCATAGCTTTTCCCTCTAAGATACTAAACAACATATCAGCATACAACATTTCATCCTATTTTCCTTCTCTCCTCAACAGCAACATTAATTGCAAGATATTGTTGTAATCAATTCATCCATAAAGTGGCCGTTTAGCTTATATAGTGGCCACCAGTGATTGCAATACTTGGTAAAAGTCCTCTTGCTTTCTGTGCCCCCATTTCTAACAATATCCTTCCACTGTGCCAATATGCACCCAAGGAGGCTTTCTTTAAAACGTCTTTGTTTTGGATATTACCCGTTTCCTTGATTTCCCATTCCCATTTATTTATTACTATTCCTTATCAATTACTGTCCCTTCTTTCATTTTCCATGCAAGCCTTTTTATTGCAGGTTTTTGCTATCTTTTCCTAATCTTCTGCCCAAACCTCCCAGTTCTCTGGGATTAAACTCTTCTTTCCACGTACAAACTTCACTATTTCAGATTCTTAATGAGCCCAGTTCCAACCATAAATCCACAGGGCTTTGGGAGAACACCTGAAGCACTCAGCCCTCCATCTTCTAGACAAACAATACCAACTTTTTCACAAAGTTTACATTTCAACAGGACCAAATTTCAACCCGAATGCCAATTTTTTTCATGCACTTTGTTAGTAAGCCCACACAAAACAAGGAATCACTCCTACGCATCCACCAATATGGGGGTTTTAAAAGGTATTGAGGCCTAAATAAAATCACTCTCCCCCTTCTTACCAAGCTCTCAGGACTAAAGCCCGAACCACCAAAGAAGTGACTCTGTCCCTTCTACCGCTTTGATAATCAGTCGGACCCCTCCTCTCCCGATCCTTTGGAAACTGACCAAACACCACAGCGAATATAGCAAAACTTCTAAACTGTTACTTAGATAATGCTCCCGCCTTCCTCCTTGTCGCACTCAAAACATTTAAGGGCAGAAAAGAGGATTACAAGATGCACCGCCAGGCCCGTATATTGGGCACCACCAATCAACACTTGGGTAACACAGCACTTCCTTTTGATCGGTCATGTGCTACAGACAATAACCAAACTAGTCTGTACCATCTCCCGTGGATTCATGTTCCTCGTGGATTAACTCACTTCACAACAAGACTTTGTCTCAAACACATACACTTACACAAATGCTTTCAACATGAGATACCCAGCCATCTACAAATAAGACATACAATTCTTAACACTCCCATTAATATCCCTCCAGCAGCTGCAGATGTTACCCAGGGAACCTTGTCAAAATTCTGAGAGGCCCTCTTACCCTTCTCCTGCTTCTTATACACTCATCAGCACGTCCGTTCTGACTTCCAATACTGGGACGCAGCGGTAACCTTGGATTTGCTCAATCTGCTCCCAAGATCGCTAGCAGCCATTCCATCGGCCAGTGTCAGAATACCCCTGAATTAAGAGAGGAATGGGTGAATTCACGCTGGACTAATAATGGGCTAGCCCCCTGCCCAGGGACACCCCTTCCCTGCCACCCCCCTTCAACCTGCAGGCACAGCCCACCGCGAGTCTGCTGGCGCTTCACAAAGTGGGTACCACTCCCACCCCGGGGCTATGATGAGGATTTATTTGGATTGGAGGAGTGAGCTGCCTGGCCCCTGGTCTCCTGTCACTCCTTTCCTCGCTTGATACTTGTGACCGTGGGCCTTACCCTGCAGGGCAGAGCAGAGTTCCCGCAGGTTCTGCCACTTGCCCTTGCGCACTGCCTCAGCGGAGTCTGGCTGCTGGGATCCGTGGTGCCGGGAGGTGCTCGATTTCTTTGTAGCTTTGCAGGGTGTGCTGGGCAGGGCGCTGCTCCTTAGGGCTGCCCTGCCACCCTCCTCCTGGGGCACAGCTGACTCAGATGGACGCTTCATGCCCAGACGTCTCTCAAGGATCTGCAGCTTCTTGGCACGAATGTGCTGCTCCAGGGCCTCATGCTGCTCCTCAGGCATAAACGTGGCCTCAAGGCTGTGAAAATAGACAGGCACAGGCTGGGAGTGTGCTGTCCTGGAGGCCTCAGGGTAGGCAATGGATGCCCCATGCTTCTTCTGCTTCACCTGGTCCGGACGGACGAGGGGCTTGGGCTTGATGAAGCAGACAGAGGGACTTGGTAGTGGCAAGGTGCCAGCCCCAGCACGGGCATTTTTGGGCAGCGCTCCATGCTTCATTTCCATGGACCTCTGCACTGGCCCAGGCAAGCGTTGCAGCTGTACTTCCCGGCACTTCTTTGATATGTGCTCACGGAGCTTGCTGCGGAGCTCTTCCTTCAGCTGCAGCTTCGTGATCCTGAGAGGCGCTGCAGTGTGGAGCTCTTTCCCATTCCTGACATCAGTCACAAACGGATCCAGGATGAGAACATAGTCAGTTTGGCAGCCCTGGTCTTTGTGCATAATTGTGTTGGCCGGTCTGGGAAGCACTGGGTGTGCCATGGACTGCCCTTGAGGTGGCTGGGATAGGTCAACCTGTGGACATTGCCCCATGGACACCTCCTCCCAGTGATGTCCCCCTTCTTGTGGTTCAAGCAACCTCTTATGAACAATCAGCTATGGAGGCTTGAAGGTGCAGGGTCTTGGGGCTTGGAGACTCGAGGCTTTGGGAGTGGGGGCCAGGATGTGTTGGAAGGAGTCCCGTCGGTCCCTCCCCAGGCTGGTCACTGTGCCGTGACCAACACGGATCCAATCCCCAGACATGGGGAGCATTGTGTGCAAGAGTTTCCACCAAGATGAGCTAATACAGTGGTGGGAGGCGAAGTTCCAGGACAATCAGAGGTTGTCCACTCTCTGTGAGAGCGTCATTCACCCAGACAAGGAACTGCCTCACAGAGGGGAGAAGAAGCTCTGGCACCCTCCCAATATGTCCACGGCCCCCAAAGCTACCAAAGCAGGCAAGGCCAAAGTGGCTTCAGGACCATCGGAGAGACAAGATGAAATGCTGCGAAAGAAAGATCGTGGCATCTCTTTGACAGAAGGCACCATCCAGCCACCATCAACGGGCACGATTACGCATGAGAGAATCCTTGACCCAGAAGTGGGGCTGTGCCTATGCCTCTGAAGTATCAACTGCACCACTCAGCTTTGTGTCATCTGCAAAGTTGCTGAAGGTGCGCTCCATCCCACGTTCCATGTCACCACTGAAAACATTCAACAGTACTGTTTCCAGTGGGTTTTGATATGGTAGGGCCAAATCAAAAGGTTTACACAAGTCATGGTTGAGGACATCCATTGCTCTTCCCTTGCTCTTTCCCTTGTTTTCAGTGGGAAAAAAAAAAAAAAAAAAAAAAAAGCAGACCGGGAAACACTGAAGAAAATAGGGAGAGCTGTAGCTTGTGTAGTCTTTCTGTAGCTTGTGTAGTGTTTTAGCTAAGAAAATACGGAAAGGGAGAGACAGGTAGCCTTCACCTAACAGAAGCAAGGAAGGCAACGGGTAAAAAGTAAAAACCAAGAAGGAGAAAACCAGCTCCAGACTGACCTATAGTAAGCTTTTGCTCATTAGGGGCCACTAACATGGTAAAAATAACACCCATCAAAATGCTCATATGGAACTTGGTGTCCCATCCTCCCCTCCCCTTAGGTTGGGTGAGCTGTAAGAGCCAATCAAAAATAGCCAAAGAGATAGTTTTCACAAGTTTGCTGCGTATAAATGATGGTGGTTTGAGTCAGAGGTATGCTTGCTTTGCGAAAGATCACCAAGCGCCTGACACTGCAGAGTTATATGATTACTTACTGAATTAAAAGACCTTCGTGTGGGTTCTGACCCAGTGTGCTTTCTGGTGCAGCAATCTGCGCACAAACCTACAGACCACACTGTCATCCTTTTTGTCATCTGTCGGTACCCATGGATTGTTAGCTCTAAGCCCACCCTTGGAAGCCCCGATCCATCTATTCCAAGCAGGAGATCGGGTTCTGATGCAAATGTGGAGAGAATCGAAGTTACAACCTGAGTGGTTTGCGGATGAAAAGGGCTGTGCGTGAGAGCAGTGTGTGTGAGAGCATCCTCTGCGCAGATGGAGGGCTGCCGCAGAGAAATGGGGAGTTCCTGCAGCCTCTTGTGTTGTCCCCGCAAAGCTGCCAGGCTTCCCTGGGCCAGTGCAGAGGTCCACTGAAAAGAAGCATGGAGCGCAGCACAAAGATCCCTGTGCTGGGGCTGGCCCCCTACCACCACGAAGTCCCTGCATCCAGGCACCAGCTGGGCCTGAGGCCAAAGACTCTGATGGCAGCTTCCACTTGTGGGCTGCAGCCGTCCCTCTGAGGGGAACCACCAGCACGGAGGGGACCACAGCATCTGAGAGAGCTGGGGCTGAGGCAGGCCCCAAAGGACACCCCATGACAAAGCCCTTGACACTGGCCCTTCCAAAAGCCCTTTCTTAGCTGCTCCTTTCAGCAAAAGTCAAGCCGTTGTGCTGAGGATTGTGCCATCAAGTGGCACCCAAAGTAATAAAGAGCTCCTTCCCAGCTTAGGGGGGGCTGAGAGGAGGCCTCCTGGCGGCCTGCGGCTTCCTCACGAGGGGAGCAGAGGGGCAGGCGCTGAGCTGCCAGAGGACAGCAACAGGGCCGAGGGAAGGCCACAGAGCTGGCACAGGGGAGGGTCAGGCTGGCTGTTTGGGACCACTTCTGCCCTGAGAGGGTGGTCACAGAATCCCAGCTCGGTTGCGGCTGTCCCTCTGAGGGGAACCACCAGCGAGGGGGGGACAACAGCATCGTAGAGAGCTGGGCTGAGGCAATGTGGGGCTGGCTCCTGTCCTTCCTGTCAGCCACACACAATCCTGGGGTGGGGCTGAAGCCAGGTGAGGCCCCGTGGGTCAGCCTCAGCACCGAGCAGCCCGTCCCGATGGGCCCGAGGTGGCCCTGGTGCCTCTCTCCCACCGCAGCTCAGAGTCCCTTTGTGTTTGGCAGGCGGCAAGAGGTCTTACTGGTCAAGTAGTCTGGACCACATTGTACACGACTCCATCCTTCACCCACATTGGGGGCTGCCTCACGGAGGGGTGCAGCTCAGTCATTTTTCATTTTTCCCATGGCCCCCTCAGCTGTTCCTGATACGTCTAAAGTGGCTGCAGGACAAGCAGCAGGACGAGTTGCAAAGCCAAGGGAGGATGATCATGGCATCTCTGGAAGAAAAGACAAATTGCTCTCTTCTATCAACACCAGCGAAAGTGTGGAAAAAATACATGGGCTCTCCAGAAAGAATGAGCAGCCACATGGCCTGACAGACCTCTAACTTTCAATAACTGAGATTCAGTATCATAGGGCAGGAAACAGGACTGAAGAGCTGCGCTCTGAGGTGAGCTCCTCCGGCCAGGCACAAGCAATGGGCAGCATTGTGCGTGAGGGCGTTCTCTGCCCAGAGAAATTGCTGCCTGAGAGGAAGGGGGAGTTCCTGCGGCCTCTTTGCACAGCCCCCACCAGCAGTCCTTCTCTCGTGCCTTGGTATGAAGAGAGAGGGCCAGGGCTGGGTGGATGGCTCCAGGTGCTTCACACAGAACTCTGCTTTCCTTGAACAGCTCTGGGGCTTCTTCATGGCCTGCAGTCCATTCCCTGGCTGCATTCGTCTTTCAGTTTGGATCTGCTTTAATAGCGTATCCGTGTAATGTGGCAGACTAAGCAGCTTGGGGTGGGGGACGGGAGCTGCTGTCGGACACAGCTGGAGCTGGGCCGTGGGCTCTGACCATGGCCCCGAGCGAGGAGCCTGGGGGAGCCAGTGCTGACAGGTGCCTCGGAAGCACGTCTCCAAGCCAGGCAGCGGAGCTCAAGAGCCACCGGCTGAGGTCTGCTCCTCCATCCAGCCACCAAAAATGGGGATGATTGTGCACAAGATTCTCCTTTGCCCAGATGAGGGACGACAGTGCTGGAGGAGCTCTTCCAGTGCACTCACAGCTGGTCCACAGCACTTCACAGCCCAGCCAACATGGGTCACCCTCCCGGCTTGGCAGGCAGCAAGCAGCAGTACCAGTCAATTGGGGCAGGCTGCACTGCCCATGACAGCGTCACGCACACAGACAGGGGGCTGCCTCACAGGGGGGAGCAGTGCTGGCATTGGCAGCGGCAGCTTTCCTTCTGCCTCCTGCTGCTGGTGGCCGGGGTCCGCCTGGAATGGCCCAAGTGGCTGCGGGGCTGGCAGCAGGACAAGCTGCGGTGCTGAGGCAGGGTGATCACGGCATCTGTGCCTCGCTAGCCCCTGGAGCTGCACTTTCACAGCAAGAGGTCTGTGTGCAGCTCCAGGGACCATCACCCTGCCCATCATGTCCTGCACACCTACAAAGATATCGAGCATCACCCGGAACCAGGGATCCCCCCAGGCAGCTGGGCTGGGGGCTGCCTGAGATTAACGGGGAGATGGACACAGTAGACCTGTAAGATGTGGTTTTTATGATTCCAATACTGGAGACAGAGAGCGAGGAAACGCTTGCTTGCTGCAGGATTTTCAGCATAGTCCTGCTACACTGGCTAGAGAGCTAGAAAGAGGAAAATTCCTTCAGGACATTACTGTGGCTCGTAATAAAACATAATCATTTTTGCCAAAATATCGAGCTTCCATTTTCAGGAACTAGAGGCCTACTTGTTTCTACATACCCAAAGCAAACAAGAGCAGAAAACTGGTAAAGTAACTCAGCTCTTCAACACATACAGGCAGGTGCAACAGAAGGAAATCAAGCAGATTTCTGCCATTGTTTCCATGGCCCTACAAGTGGCAGGAAGATGTGATCATTGGGAAGCAATCCCCACCAACCTGAACTCCTAGGCATGAAACAGGGCAAGGGGCGCTTTAGGTTAGTTTACTGGCTTTCAAGAAGACAGGCCACCTTAGCTAGGCAAATTCAAAGGCCAACACCCATCTGGCTGAAGACAAGAAACACAAACACAAATGCAAACAGCACTGACCCTCTGGTCAGTCTCCCAAGAAACTTGCACAGATGCACCAGAGGCCTCCTGCCACGGTTAGGAATAATGGCATGAGAAAAGGCAACGGCAAACCTAGGAAGGGAAAGTATCATAAATGCTCCAGTAGAGTGCAGAAAAACTTCAGAAACTGAGGTCACGTTGAGATTGCAAGTAACAATACAACACGCACTGGCATTAGACCACGTGTCAGGTGCCAAAGGAGCTCTTGGTGACCTTGTGAGCAGCAGTGGTTTCCATGATGTAGACCAAGGCAAAAGGAAAAGCACATGTAAAAAAAAAAAAAAAATTAAAAGAGAAGGTCCCTCAAAGGAAACACCTTCTTACTGGTGGGGCAGCCAGGCACTGGTAGATGCTTTGAAAATGTTCTCAAGGTGTTGCTGGAATATGTATGCAGAGGGCTGGTGGCTGTAGCTGTAACCTGCATGTCTGCTCAACTAATCCCGGTCGGTGATTAGGCAGACTGCAGAGTGAGGAAATTCTCCAGTCTTGCCTGAAGTGCAGGCTTTGGAAAGGAAGCAGCCAGAAGGGGCTGCCTGAGTGTGTGGCACTCTGCAGTCTGCCTCTGTACACTGAAGAGCTGCTCTTCTCCTGTTGCAAGTTCTCTTTCACTCTGCTCTTCCTCTCTTGGCCATTTTCATCAGCTTTGCCTCTGCTGAGCGACGGCCTGCTGCCATTTCACGCACGTAATCGTAGCACAGAGAGGAGGAGAGCTTGGGCTTGATGAAGCAGACACTCCACTGGCTGCAGGGGCACAGCCTGCTTCCCCATGGGCCTCACCACAGGCCGCAGAGGACTTCTGCTCTCCCCCTCCTTCTTCACTGGCCTTGGCGCCTGCAAGGCTGTTCCTCCCTCCTCTCACTCTCCCAGCTGCTGTGTGGCACAGTCTTTTTATTTTTTCTGTCTTAAATATGCTCTTAGAGAGCTGGAAAGCAATATAATTTGTTGGCTCTGCTCTGGTCAGCAGTGGGGCCCTTACCAAACATGGGGCAGCTTCTAGATCCTTCTCACAGAAGCCACGCCCATGGCCCCCTGCTACCCAAACCTTGCCACATAAACCCCCTACACTCTGTCACTCTCACAGTAAAGAAATGCCCTCTCCTATTGCAGCGGAACCTCCTGTGCTTCAGGTGGTGTCCGTTGCCCCTCGTCCTGGGTTTAAATGGCGGCCTCCTGTACTGGATGAGACACAAACAGCCCTTTTCAGCCCTGAGAAGACCAACCAGCACAGCTTCTTTCGGCAGGATGAGGGGCAGGCAAGCAGAGAAGAGGAATTCCTGCGACCTCATGCATTGTCCACGGCCTCTTCAGCTGCTCCTGGCATGGCCAAAGTGGCTGCAGGAACAGCAGCAGCAGGACCACGTACCATCCCAAGAAAGGCAGATCGTGGCATGCCTGTGAGAAAACACAAATGAGAGTCCTGCACTGACACCGAGAGAAGCATGGGGAAACCAAGTGGGCTCTCCATACAGAACCAGTGCCCACAGAGCCTGAGGCATGCAAAACATTCAAGATGCAGATTCAGGAGTACAAGAAAGGAAAGATGAATCAGAGGCCACTCTCTGGGGTCAGCACCTGCAGCCAGCCACCAGAAATGGACTGCAATGTGCATGAGAGAATTCCCCACCCAGATGGAGGGCTGTGTCAGAGGAAGGGGGAGTTCCTGTGGCCCTATGGGTTGCCCATTCACCCTTCAGCACGTCCTAGCTTGGCCAACAGGGTAAAAGGACTATCTTTGCCCCAGACAAATAGATGAGATGGCAGGTCTGCATTTAACAGGCACACAGTCTGTGCTCTCTGTGTTTGGCAGGCGGCAAGAGGGGTTACCAGTCAATTAGTCTGGACCACATTGCACGTGAGTCCATCCTTCGCCCACATGGGGGGCTGCCTCACGGAGGGGTGCAGCTCAGTCGCCCTTTCAAATTTCCCATGCCCCCTCCCGCCCCCCCCCAGTTGTTCATTGTATGGCTAAAGTGGCTGCAGGACAAGCATCAGGACGACTTGGAATGGCAAGGAAGGCTTCCAGGGACACTGAGAGAAGCATGTGGAAAACCTAGTGGGATCTCCATACATACAGAACCAGTGCCTGCATGGCCTGAGGGTGCCCAAGGCCTTCGTGATGGAGATTCAGGATTGCAAGAAAGGAAACAACACTGAAGGGCCACACTCTGAGGTGAGCTCGTCCAGCCAGCCTGCACAAACGGACTGCATCATGCGGGAGAGCATTCTCCGCCCTGACTGACAGCTGCCTGACAGGAACGGATTGTTAACTGCAGCCTTCTGTGTTGCATGAGACAGAAACAGTCCTTTTCATCCGCAAGAGCTTCTATCCCAATGATGAGGACCAGAGAAGAAAAAAGGAATTCCTGCGACCTCAGGGATTCTCCACGGCCTCTTCAGCTGTTCCTGGCACGGGAAAAGTGCTTGCAGGAACAGCAGCAGGACCACCTACAGTACTGAGAACTGCTGGTCATGGCATGACTGTGACAAACCACAAGTCACAGTCTTCCATTGGCACCAACAGAAGCATGGGGAAACTAAGTGGGCCCTCGATACACAAACAGTGCCTGTATGGCCTGAGGCCACCGAAAATATCTAAGATGGAGATTCTGGATTGCAAGGAAGGAAAGAGGAATCAAGAGCCTCACTCTGGGGTCAGCCCCTCCAGCCAGCCACCAGAAATGGACTGCATTGTCCGGGAGAGCATTCTGCACCCAGATGGAGGGCTGTGTCAGAGGAAGGGGGAGTTTCTGCAGGCCATGCCCCCTTCAGCACTTCCCAGCTTGGCCAACAGGGAAAAAGGATCAGCTTTGCCCCAGGTAAATAGAAGAGATGGTAGGTCTGCACCTGGCAGGCACACAGACTATGCTCTTAGTGACAAGGAATGCACAGGGAAACTGGGCGGGCTCCACAGGGAACAGCAGCAACCCAGGACTGACATTCAGGGCTCTACACGAGTCAAAACTACTGTTCCATCATCAATCAAGGGGGGTGATTGTTCCTGAGAGGTTGCTTGAAGCGCAAGAAGGGCTGTCCCAAAATGCCCGTGCTGGGGCTGGCACTATGCCACAACAAAGTCCCTCTGTACGCTTCATCAAGCCCAAGCCCCTTGTCCATCCGGACCAGGTTAAGAGAAGAAGCGTGGGGCATCCATTGCCTGCCCAGAGGCCTCCAGGACAGCACGCTCCAACCCCATGCCTGTCTATTTTCACAGCTCTGAGGCCATGTTTATGCTCCCCAGGAGAGAACCAAGGGAGAGCAGTGCTGGCATTGCCAGCGGCAGCTTTCCTTCTGCCTCCTGCTGCTGGTGGCCGGGGTGTGCCTGGAATGGCCCAAGTGGCTGCGGGGCTGGCAGCAGGACAAGCTGCGGTGCTGAGGCAGGGTGATCACGGCATCTGTGCCTCGCTAGCCCCTGGAGCTGCACTTTCACAGCAAGAGGTCTGTGTGCAGCTCCAGGGACCATCACCCTGCCCATCGTGTCCTGCACAAAGACATCGAGCATCACCCGGAACCAGGGATCCCCCCAGGCAGCTGGGCTGGGGGCTGCCTGAGATTCATGGGGAGGTCCTGCGGCCTCTTGGGTTGCCCGTTGCCCCTTCAGCATTTCCCAGCCTGGCCAAAGGGGCAAAAGCACCGTCTTTGGTCTAGACCAAGGAAAGGAAGGGCAGAGATGCACATGGCAGGCACATCGACTGTGCCCTGAGTTGCAAGAAAAGTGTAGGGAAACTGGGCAGGCTCCCCAGGAACAGGCAGCGCCTGCACGCCCTGCTTGCCCCCAGCCACCCAGGGACCCACATGCGGGGCTCCAACCCAGGCAGAGGAGCTGAAGAGCTGCCAGCTGGGGTATTTCCCAAAAGGAATGCATCAGCAATGGGGATGATCATTCATGATAGTCTCCTTGACCCAGATGAGGGCCACTGTCAGCGGGAGAAGGCGTCCAAGGGGCGACATACACAGGAGGACCTGTTCTCACAGCGACTTGTATTGTCCATGGCACACCCAGTGCTTCCCAGCCCGGCCAACACAGGTATTTTCACAGCCCTGAGGCCACGTTTATGCCTGAGGAGCAGCATGAGGCCCTGGAGCAGCACATTCGTGCCAAGAAGCTGCAGATCCTTGAGAGACGTCTGGGCATGAAGCGTCCATCTGAGTCAGCTGTGCCCCAGGAGGAGGGTGGCAGGGCAGAGATAAGGAGCAGCGCCCTGCCCAGCACACCCTGCAAAGCTAGAAAGAAACAGCCCCCAGGCACCGCAGGCCTCTGTCCCACTGCAGCTCAGACTCCCTCTGTTGTGGGCAGGCAGCAAGCAGCTGTACCGGTCAACTGGGGCAGGCTGCATTGTCCGTGACAGCGTCACGCACACAGACAGGGGGCTGCCTCACAGGGGGGAGCAGTGCTGGCATTGGCAGCGGCAGCTGTCCTTCTGCCCGGCGGCAGCCAATCAGGGCGCTCCGCTCTCCCGCTCCGCTCTCGCGCCCAATCAGGGCGCCGGCGGGGGGCGGGAAAGGGGCGAGGGCGGTGCCGGGGCCGTGCGGGCCGTGACCGCCCCATGCTTGGAACGTGGTCCTGCTGCTGTTCCTGCAGCCACTTTGGCCATGGCGGCAACAGCTGAAGAGGCCGTGGAGAATCCACGAGGCCGCAGGAATTCCTTTTCTCTGCTTGTCTGCCCCTCATCCTTCTGAAAGAAGCTAATACGGATGGTGTGCTCAGGGCTGGATAGGGCTGGTTCTGCCCTGGGCAGTACAGGAGGCCGCAGTAACAATCCAGTGCTGTCGGGCAGCTCTCCGTCAGG
Organism: Aythya fuligula; assembly: GCF_009819795.1. Classification (NCBI taxonomy): domain Eukaryota; kingdom Metazoa; phylum Chordata; class Aves; order Anseriformes; family Anatidae; genus Aythya; species Aythya fuligula. Next base: position 10,088,335 of record NC_045593.1, on the reverse strand, counting down.
GCAACGAATGCTCTCACGGAGACCGCCGTCCGTTTGTGGAGGCCGGCTGGAGGAGCTGACCCCAGAGAGCGGCCCTTGATTCCTCTTTCCTTTCTTGTAATCCTGAATGTGCATCTTGAAGGTTTTGGGCACCCTCAGGCTCTGTGGGCACAGTTTCTGTATGGAGAGCGCACTTGGCTTCCCCATGCTTCTGTCAGCGTCAAGGGAAGACTCTCATCTGTGTTCATCACAGACGCGCCATGTCTGCCATCCATCACAGACATTCGCCTTTCTTGGGGTGGTACGTGGTCCTGCTGTTGGTCCTGCAGCCACTTTGACCATGCCAGGAACAGCTGAAGAGGCCACAGACAGTCAATGATGCTGAAATGCTGAAGGGGGCATGGGCAACCCATAGGGCCGCAGGAACTCCTCCTTTGTCTGAGGCAGCCCTCCATCAGGGCGGCGAATGCTCTCCCGGACAATGCAGTCCCTTTGTGGCTGCTGGCTGGAGGAGCTCACCTCAGAGCGCGACTGTTCAGTCCTGTTTCCTGCCCTATGATACTGAATCTTGGTTATTGAAAGTTAGAGGTCTGTCAGGCCTTGTGGCTGCTCATTCTTGCTGGAGAGCCCACGTGATTTTTCCACACTTTTGCTGGTGTTGGTAGAAGAGAGCAATTTGTCTTCTCTTCCAGAGATGCCACGATCATCCTTCCTTGGCATTGCAACTCGTCCTGCTGCTTGTCCTGCAGCCACTTTAGACGTATCAGGAACAGCTGATCGGGCCATGGGAAAACTGAAAGGGCGACTGAGCTGCACCCCTCCGTGAGGCAGCCCCCCATGTGGGCGAAGAATGGAGTCGTGCACAATGTGGTCCAGACTACTTGACCATTAAGACCTCTTGCCACCTGCCCAACACAAAGGGACTCTGAGCTGCGGTGGGAGAGAGGCACCAGGGCCACCTCGGGCCCATAGGGACGGGCTGAGCCACAGGGGACTCACCTGGCTTCACCCCCACCCCAGGATTGTGTGTGGCTGACAGCAAGGACAGGAGCCAGCCCCACATTGCAGCCTGTCAGCATGCAGCTGAGGCAAGAGCAGCGCAGCAAGCTCTGCATGCACACAGCAAGAAAGTGCCTAGAAGTAAAGCTGCAACACTTCCCTGGGCCAGTGCAGCTGTCTGTGGAACAGCTGCATCAAGTGATGTCTGAAAATCCCTGTGCTGTGTCTGCTCCCCTACCACCACAAAGTCCCTGTGTCCGCTTCCTCGAGCCCAAACCCCTCGTCCATCCGGACTAGGTCAAGCAGAAGAAGCCTGGGGCATCCATCACCTGCCCAGTGGTCTGTGAGGAGCATGGGGGATCAGGATGGCTCCCCCAGGCTCCAATCTTTAACTCGTGGTAAAAGACTCCCAACTCCCAACTCTGCAGATTTACAGTCTGCCATCTCCCGCTCCCCATCCATGCCCATGTTTTATGCTCCAAAGGATGGAGCACTGTCTCCTCATGGTTTAATCCTAGTGCAATGATGGGGTGGATAACAGAACCTGCGGCATTCTGTACAGTAAGCACAAAGGCGGTAGGCATGTTAACAGTGGGATCATAGGTAAAATTTACCAGAGTCCACCAAGAGCGGAACTTCCTCTCAAAATCATTGGCATTGTCCCAAACAGCTTTTTGGACTTCAACCGGGAAAACACGTTCACTTCCTTCCCTAATGATCCCACTGTGGTTAATCTCCAGGCTGTATGTCATGCACTGCTCCATCCAGCTCTGAGTTCCAGCCACATGTTTTTCTATTTCTCTAAGCTGCTTACTCAAAACCACCCGTTGATGGTGGCTGGATGGTGCCTTCTGTCAAAGAGATGCCACGATCTTTCTTTCGCAGCATTTCATCTTGTCTCTCCGATGGTCCTGAAGCCACTTTGGCCTTGCCTGCTTTGGTAGCTTTGGGGGCCGTGGACATATTGGGAGGGTGCCAGAGCTTCTTCTCCCCTCTGTGAGGCAGTTCCTTGTCTGGGTGAATGACGCTCTCACAGAGAGTGGACAACCTCTGATTGTCCTGGAACTTTGCCTCCCACCACTGTATTAGCTCATCTTGGTGGAAAGTATTGCGCACAATGCTCCCCATTTCTGGGGAGTGGATGGAGGAAGAGACCTCAGGCAGTAGTTGTTCAGCTCTGCTGCCTGTCTTGGACATGTGCTTCCGAGGCCTGCGGTGCCTGGGGGCTGTTTCCTGCTGACATCCCCTCATTCGCTGGGGCTGGCCATCACCGTGTGGGCACGGAAGCACGGCACAGTGACCAACCTGGGGAGGGCCCCACAGGACTCCTTCCAACACATCCTGGCCCCCACTCCCAAAGCCCCGAGTCTCCCAGCCCCAAGACCTCCCCACCCTCAAGCCCCCTGTATCTGTCGGAACTGAGCAGTGCTGAGCAGGGGAGACCCTGGCCACCAGAAGCAGGAGGCAGGTCCAAAAGGAAGGCTGCCGAGAGCAACTCCACAGAGCCCAGTGTGACTGCAGCAAGCCCACCTGGGACCTCGCAGCATTGCCAGGCCACGTCTTCCTCCAGGGCCACCTGGGGTCCTTTGGGCCTGCCTCAGCCCACCTCTCTCAGATGCTGTTGTCCCCCCCTTGCTGGTGGTTCCCCTCAGAGGGTCAGCCGCAACCCAGAGGTGGGAGCTGCCATCAGAGCCTCTGGCCTGCTCGGTGCTGCTGCCCCAGTGGCCTTGGCAGGCTCCTGGGGCTGGTCCCACAAATTGTCCATGGTGCTTCTGCTTGTCTGACCCTTGCTCAGCCCTCAGGCTCTCAGTTCGCAGTCCTGTGCCGAGGGCCACGGAGACGACACTGGACTCTGGTCCTGCCAGGCCTTTGGCAGCCCCCAGGGTGTCCTCAGGGTCTTGCCCGTGTGGCCGGGTCCCTCCTGAAGCCAGAGCAGCCAGTCTCACTGCGCACTGTGCCGGGGCTCGGGGCTGACCACACTCCCTCCTCCTGGGGCACTGCTTGTGGGACGGGTGCTTGGGGTAGTGCTGCCACCAGAAAGGGATTGCATTCTCCAGGAGAGCTTTCTCCACTCAGCTGGAGGGCTGCCTCAGACAAAGGAGGAGTTCCTGCGGCCCTATGGGTTGCCCATGCTCCCTTGTGAATTACCCAGCTTGGTTAACAGAGAAAAAGGAGCATCTTTGCCCCAGAAAAAGAGAAGAGATGGCAGGTCTGCACCTGGCAGGCACACAGACTGTGCTCTTAGTCACAATGAATGCACAGGGAGACTGGGTGGGCTCCCCAGGGAACAGCAGTAACCCAGGACTAACATTCGGGGCCCTACATGAGGCAAAATTATTGTTCCATCATCAAGGGGGGTGATTGTTCCTGAGAGGTTGCTTGAACCACAAGAAGGGGGACATCACTGGGAGGAGGTGTCCATGGGGCAATGTCCACAGGTTGACCTATCCCAGCCACCTCCTGGACAGTCCATGGCACACCCAGTGCTTCCCAGCCCGGCCAACACAATTATGCACAAAGACCAGGGCTGCCAAACTGACTATGTTCTCATCCTGGATCCGTTTGTGACTGATGTCAGGAATGGGAAAGAGCTCCACACTGCAGCGCCTCTCAGGATCACGAAGCTGCAGCTGAAGGAAGAGCTCCGCAGCAAGCTCCGTGAGCACATAACAAAGAAGTGCCGGGAAGTACAGCTGCAACGCTTGCCTGGGCCAGTGCAGAGGTCCATGGAAATGAAGCATGGAGCGCTGCCCAAAAATGCCCGTGCTGGGGCTGGCACCTTGCCACTACCAAGTCCCTCTGTCTGCTTCATCAAGCCCAAGCCCCTCGTCCGTCCGGACCAGGTGAAGCAGAAGAAGCATGGGGCATCCATTGCCTACCCTGAGGCCTCCAGGACAGCACACTCCCAGCCTGTGCCTGTCTATTTTCACAGCCCTGAGGCCACGTTTATGCCTGAGGAGCAGCGTGAGGCCCTGGAGCTGCACATTCGTGCCAAGAAGCTGCAGATGCTTGAGAGACGTCTGGGCATGAAGCGTCCATCTGAGTCAGCTGTGCCCCAGGAGGAGGGTGGCAGGGCAGCCCTAAGGAGCAGCGCCCTGCCCAGCACACCCTGCAAAGCTACAAAGAAATCGAGCACCTCCCAGAACCACGGATCCCAGCAGCCAGACTCCGCTGAGGCAGTGCGCAAGGGCAAGTGGCAGAACCTGCGGGAACTCTGCTCTGCCCTGCAGGGTAAGGCCCACGGTCACAAGTATCAAGCGAGGAAAGGAGTGACAGGAGACCAGGGGCCAGGCAGCACACTCCTCCAGTCCAAATAAATCCTCATCATAGCCCCGGGGTGGGATTGGTACCCACTTTGTGAAGCGCCAGCAGACTCGCGGTGGGCTGTGCCTGCAGGCTGGAGGGGGGTGGCAGGGAAGGGGTGTCCCTGGGCAGGGGGCTAGCCCATTATTAGTCCAGCGTGAATTCACCCATTCCTCTCTTAATTCAGGGGTATTCTGACACTGGCCGATGGAATGGCTGCTAGCGATCTTGGGAGCAGATTGAGCAAATCCAAGGTTACCGCTGCATCCCAGTATTGGAAGTCAGAACGGACGTGCTGATGAGTGTATAAGAAGCAGGAGAAGGGTAAGAGGGCCTCTCAGAATTTTGACAAGGTTCCCTGGGTAACATCTGCAGCTGCTGGAGGGATATTAATGGGAGTGTTAAGAATTGTATGTCTTATTTGTAGATGGCTGGGTATCTCATGTTGAAAGCATTTGTGTAAGTGTATGTGTTTGAGACAAAGTCTTGTTGTGAAGTGAGTTAATCCACGAGGAACATGAATCCACGGGAGATGGTACAGACTAGTTTGGTTATTGTCTGTAGCACATGACCGATCAAAAGGAAGTGCTGTGTTACCCAAGTGTTGATTGGTGGTGCCCAATATACGGGCCTGGCGGTGCATCTTGTAATCCTCTTTTCTGCCCTTAAATGTTTTGAGTGCGACAAGGAGGAAGGCGGGAGCATTATCTAAGTAACAGTTTAGAAGTTTTGCTATATTCGCTGTGGTGTTTGGTCAGTTTCCAAAGGATCGGGAGAGGAGGGGGCCGACTGATTATCAAAGCGGTAGAAGGGACAGAGTCACTTCTTTGGTGGTTCGGGCTTTAGTCCTGAGAGCTTGGTAAGAAGGGGGAGAGTGATTTTATTTAGGCCTCAATACCTTTTAAAACCCCCATATTGGTGGACGCGTAGGAGTGATTCCTTGTTTTGTGTGGGCTTACTAACAAAGTGCATGAAAAAAAAATGGCATTCGGGTTGAAATTTGGTCCTGTTGAAATGTAAACTTTGTGAAAAAGTTGGTATTGTTTGTCTAGAAGATGGAGGGCTGAGTGCTTCAGGTGTTCTCCCAAAGCCCTGTGGATTTATGGTTGGAACGGGGCTCATTAAGAATCTGAAATAGTGAAGTTTGTATGTGGAAAGAAGAGTTTAATCCCAGAGAACTGGGAGGTTTGGGCAGAAGATTAGGAAAAGATAGCAAAAACCTGCAATAAAAAGGCTTGCATGGAAAATGAAAGAAGGGACAGTAATTGATAAGGAATAGTAATAAATAAATGGGAATGGGAAATCAAGGAAACGGGTAATATCCAAAACAAAGACGTTTTAAAGAAAGCCTCCTTGGGTGCATATTGGCACAGTGGAAGGATATTGTTAGAAATGGGGGCACAGAAAGCAAGAGGACTTTTACCAAGTATTGCAATCACTGGTGGCCACTATATAAGCTAAACGGCCACTTTATGGATGAATTGATTACAACAATATCTTGCAATTAATGTTGCTGTTGAGGAGAGAAGGAAAATAGGATGAAATGTTGTATGCTGATATGTTGTTTAGTATCTTAGAGGGAAAAGCTATGGAATTAAGTTGGCCCCTGACTGAGCCTTTAGTGTTGGCATTAGAAAAGTACAGGCTGGAGAAAGATAAAAGAAGTGTTAAAAGGGTTGTTGGAGGTGTTAAAGGTGTAGCATGTAGTATTTGACAGAGCTGTTTGAAGTTGAATGAGCAGGAAAAGAGGATGTAGGAATGTTAGTAGTTTAGCCTCAACGCAAGGCTGAGATCTCAAAATCATGGGTGTGAGCCCTCTGGGGCAGAGGGATCATGATGGGTCCCAGAGAGTTGTCATGGAAACAGGAAAAGGCACCTTTTAATTTTATTTTTATTTTTATTTTTATTTTTATTTTTATTTTTATTTTTATTTTTATTTTTATTTTTATTTTTATTTTTTGTAATGTTTGAAATTTAAATTGGGAAAAATGCTTGGAATTCGTCAGTTTTTATACTCACCCGATTTGCCAAGGTCCTTGTTAGGAAGGAACTTGCTGGAAAAATTGAATGCAAAAATTTCTTTTGAACAAGGAAAAAGGGAAATAGACTGAAAGGGTGCCTTTTTCTGCCTGCCCGTTGCAACTGAAGGACGGAAACTCTTTGCCTTTGAATGGGAAAATCCTAACAGAGGATCTTGAAGTTTGAAATACCCCTTTGGGAAAGGGGGACGCTGTTGCAATGTGCAAATGATAGCTACTGAAGAAAAAAAGAGAATGTGTATAATGGATGGACTGAAGTTTTCCAGCACTAGTTCTGTGAACCCAGCCTCTTTCCTTAGTCAGGATTGCATCAAGACCACAGACACGGCATACTGCAGCTGACCAGACTTCAAGGATACACCCCTAGAGGATGTGCAGGATTGGTATATAGATGGCAGCAGCTTTGTCCGCCAGGGATTTCGCCTCACAGGATATGCGGTAACAAACATCAGCCCAAAAGGTGGAAATCATCACCTTGATAAGAGCTTTTGAGCTGGCAAACATTTAGACAGATTTGAAATAGGCCTTTGGTGTGGTGTATGCACACAGGGCAATTTGGAAGGAGAGAGGACTTTTATCTTCCTCAATTAAAGATGCAGAAGAGGCTGATAGCAGTTGTTAGGGGAGAAGGAAAAAGGAGGCCCAGACAGGAAGAGCCCTGGCTAGGCAAGGAGCAATGTGCCCTATGTAAGAAATTTGGGCATTGGAAAAACCAATGCCCGGAACAGAAAAGAAATGGAAAAGGGAACCGGGGAAGGGAGGTGGTGGTCGCACATGCAAAAGACAACTGAGGAAGAGCGCGGGAGTCTACCCCAGCAGATCCGTTGGCTATAAAAATGAGGCTGGGGAAGGAGGGAAAAGAGGTGGAACTTATGGTGGATACGGGGGCAACATACTCAGTTTTAAGTAAAGCATCAGTACCAGTGGGGAATGATTACGTTGTAGTGAAGGGGGCAACTGGCCAATCTGAAAGAGCATATTTCTGCAAAGCATTGAAATAGTAATATGGGAAACAGTGGGGCATTCACAAGTTCCTATACGTGCCCATCTCTCCAGAGTCACTCCTAGGGAGAGATTTATTTGCAAAATTACAAGCAACCATTTGATTTAAAACTGGGGAGATTATTCTGGAGGTAAACGATCAAAGGTACGTGGAAGTGTTGAGTTTGATGATGACGGCTACTGAAACTAACAAGGAAATCAGCGAAGAGGGAATTAGGCCGATAATTGAAAATTTCTTACAATTAGGCTTGCTAAAAGAGTGCCAGTCTGACTTCAACACTCCCATTTTACCTGTTTGAAAACCGGATGGATCATCTTGGGTCATACAGATGTACGAGCTGTTAATCTTTACCCTGTCGTGGCAAACCCATATATTTTATTAACGTGCTTAACACCAGCGCTAACCTGGTTTATCGTTTTAGACCTGAAGGATGCCTCCTTGTGCCTCCCTCTCCATGAAGCCAGCCAGAAAATGTTTGCATTTGAGTGGGAAAGCCCTAAGCGTGGGCACAAAACACAGCTCACGTGGACAAGGTTGCCTCAGGGCTTTAAGAACTCTCCCACCTTGTTTGGAGAACAACTTGCAAAGGACTTGGAGAGCTGGGAAGCCCCACCAGCAGAAGGAAGGCTGTTGCAGTACGTAGATGACGTGCTAATAGGCACCCAGACAAAAGAAGCATGTGTGGCCTGGACAGTAAGCCTCCTAAACTTTCTGGGACTTCAGGGGTACAGGGTATTGAAGAAGGCTCAGGTGGTAAAGCAGAAGGTGATCTACCTGGGTGATGGGGTTAGTGCCGGACTACGGACCTTGGGGCAAGATCATAAAGGAGTGATACGTCAAAGCCCGAAACCTGAAACAATAAAAGAACTGCGAGCCTTTTTGGGAATGATGGGGTGGTGCAGATTGTGGAACAGGGACCTCCAATGGACAAAGGAGGCCACGCGAGCCTTTGTCCAACTAAAGCAGCTCCAGCTCTGGGACTTCCAGATGTGAATAAACCATTCTTCCTCCTTTCCCATGAGAAACAGGGGATTGCCCTGGGAATACTAGCACAAGACCTGGGCCCGTATCGAAGGGCAGTTGCTTATTTGTCTAAGCAGCTGGATACCACTGCACCTTGGGCCAGAAAGTAACTGTGCTAGTGTCCCACACAACGTCCGCAGTGCTGGAAGTGAAAGGTGGCCACTGGCTTTCCCCACAAAGGTTCCTGAAATACCAAGTTATCAGGGTAGAGCAAGATGATGTAGAAATAGTGGTAACTAACATCGTCAACCCATCTTCTTTCCTCAGCAGAAACCAAGGGGAGCCAGTACACCACGACTGCCTGGAGACCATCAAAGCTACCTACTCCAGCTGTATGTGGAAATCTGGTTCGCTGATGGGAGCAGCTACGTTATCGGCGGAAAACGACATGCTGGGTATGCAGTTACCACTTGCAAAGAGGTAAGAGAATCTGGACCTTTGCCAACAGATACCTCTGCACAAAAGGCCAAGATAATTGCTCAGACCCATGCCTTAGAAATAGCAAAAGGAAAGAAAATAAACATCTATATGCATTTGGGGTTGTACATGCACATAGAGGCATCTGGAAAGAAAGAACTCGCAAGGGAAAAACATCAAAAACGCAAAAGAAATAATGCGATTCTTAGAAGCAGTTCAGCTGCCTGTAAAGGTAGCAATCATGCACATTAAGGCACATCAGAAGGTGAGCTCAGAGTTCGAGGAAACAATCTGGTGGACAGAGAGGTAAAAGAAGCAGCAAAAGGTGAGGTAGCACCTGAGGGAGCCCTGATTCCAGATGGGCAGATTCCCCTTGAAGGTAAGCCTGTATGCATATACCAAGAAGGATAGAAAATTAATCAAAAGTCAAAAGGGAAAATATAACCAAGAGGGATGGGCTATTACTGAAGAAGGGAAGGGGAAGCTAGTCATCCCCTCCAATTTATGGTGGTCACTGGTAAGGGCAGAACACCAGAAGACACACTGTGGAATAGATGCCTTGTATAACTATCTATTTGGAAAAATTACTGCCAGGAACTTATACTCTACCATCACTTAAATAACTCGACAATGTGACCTTGTCTCCAGACTAACCTCAAGAATACCCCCAAACCCAAACCGGGTCAAATTGGAAAAGGCCATGGGCCCAGGCAACAGTGGCAAATTAACTTTTCTGAACTTCCAAGAAAAGGGGGGTATAGATATTTGTTGGTATTAACAGATACCTTTTCAGGTTGGCCGGAGGCAGTACCCGCTAGACCTGCCAAGCCCGAGAAGGAACCAAAGTACTGCTACAGGAAATAACACCAGGCTTCGGAGTTGCAGTTTCCATACCCTCAGACTGAGGACCACACTTTAGTCAAAAACAGATTGGGAACTCCACACTCCATACCCCCCTCAATCAAGTGGTCAAGTGGAGAAAATGAACCGTTTGATCAAACAACAAATCGTAAGGTTAGGGCAAGAGGCTAACTTGCCCTGGCTCCAAGCTCTCCTGCTAGCATTGCTGTGGATTCTGACTAAGCCCCAAACTAAAGATAAATTAAGTCCTTTTGAAATGCTTTATGGGGGACCATAGAGGGTCCAGAAGGGAATGTCTACCCAGGTTGGGGAAGAGATGCTGACTACCTAAATGGTGGTTTTGAGTAAGCAACTTAGAGAAATAGAAAAACACGTGGCTGGAACTCAGAGCTGGATGGAGCAGTGCATGACATACAGCCTGGAGATTAACCACAGTGGGATCATTAGGGAAGGAAGTGAACGTGTTTTCCCGGTTGAAGTCCAAAAGGCTGTTTGGGACAATGCCAATGATTTTGAGAGGAAGTTCTGCTCTTGGTGGACTCTGGTAAATTTTACCTATGATCCCACTGTTAACATGGCTACCGCCTTTGTGCTTACTGTACAGAATGCCGCAGGTTCTGTTATCCACGCCATCATTGCACTAGGATTAAACCATGAGGAGACAGTGCTCCATCCTTTGGAGCATAAAACATGGGCATGGATGGGGAGCGGGAGATGGCAGACTGTAAATCTGCAGTCATGTGTTAGCTGGGAACAACAAAGATTTATCTGTGAAAGCAACTCAATTGACGCTCAGGACGTATGTCTTGACGCTGAGCAAGGTGTTTGCCACTTTGAAAATCATCCACATTTAATTCTCCCTAGCAAAAATCATTCTACCTTTTGTATTTGTAATTGCCAGGTGTGATTTTTATATTTGGCACCAGTGGTATCCCACCAGTTGATCAATCTTCCAACAAAATGCAGTTAAACACCACGACCTGATCAAAACATTAAAAGGCAACCACTTCTCGTTTTGCTGACACTGCTTGGGGTAAGCCTGGTGTTATCACTCCTGTTACTAACTTGGAATTGTAAAATGCTGCAGTGACTGTCTGTATTCACTTTGATATCTCAGGCTCACGGTGTGGCATTGAGAGGTATCGAGGGAGTTGGGAATCTTTACCATGAGTAAAAGAAAGGAGCCTGGGGGAGCCATCCTGATCCCCCACGCTCCTCACAGACCACTGGGCAGGTGATGGATGCCCCAGGCTCCTTCTGCTTGACCTAGTCCGGATGGACGAGGGGTTTGGGCTCGAGGAAGCGGACACAGGGACTTTGTGGTGGTAGGGGAGCAGACACAGCACAGGGATTTTCAGACATCACTTGATGCAGCTGTTCCACAGACAGCTGCACTGGCCCAGGGAAGTGTTGCAGCTTTACTTCTAGGCACTTTCTTGCTGTGCGCATGCCGAGCTTGCTGCGCTGCTCTTGCCTCAGCTGCATGCTGACAGGCTGCAATGTGGGGCTGGCTCCTGTCCTTGCTGTCAGCCACACACAATCCTGGGGTGGGGGTGAAGCCAGGTGAGTCCCCCGTGGGTCAGCCTCAGCACTGAGCAGCCCATGCTGATGGGCCCGAGGTGGCCCTGGTGCCTCTCTCTCACTGCAGCTCAGACTCCCTCCCTGTTTTGCAGGTGGAAAGAGGCGTTACCGGTCAAATAGTCTGAACCACATTGTACACGACTCCCTCCTTCACCCACATGGGGGGTGCCTCACAGAGGGGTGCAGCTCAGTCGCCCTTTCAGTTTTCCCATGGACCCCCCAGCTGTTCATTGTATGTCTAAAGTGGCTGCAGGACAAGCAGCAGGACGAGTTGCAATGCCAAGGAAGGATGATCGTGGCATCTCTGGAAGAGAAGACAAATTGCTCTCTTCTATCAACACCAGCGAAAGTGTGGAAAAATCACGTGGGCTCTCCAGAAAGAATGAGCAGCCACATGGCCTGACAGACCTAAAACTTTCAATAACTGAGATTCAGTATCATAGGGCAGGAAACAGGACTGAAGAGCTGCGCTCTGAGGTGAGCTCCTCCAGCCAGCAGCCACAAACGGACTGCATCGTGCGGGAGAGCATTCGCTGCCCTGATGGACGGCTGCCTGACAGGAACGGATTGTTACTGCAGCCTTCTCTATTGCATGAGACAGAAACAGTCCTTTTCATCCGCAAGAGCTTCTATCCCAATGATGAGGACCAGAGAAGAAGAGAAAAGGAATTCCTGCGACCTCAGGGATTCTCCACAGCCTCTTCAGCTGTTCCTGGCATAGCGTGCCATGTTCCTCGCTAGCCCCTGGAGCTGCACTTTCACAGCAAGAGGTCTGTGTGCAGCTCCAGGGACCATCACCCTGCCCATCGTGTTCTGCACAAAGACATCAAGACATCGAGCACCTCCCAGGACTAGGGATGCCCCCAGGCAGGCTGTGTCAGGACACTGTGCTGGAGCAGGAGGTGGAACCTGTGGGCCCGGGACCCTGCCCTGCAGGGCATTGCCCACAGCCTGTGGGAATAGAAATGTTGTTTTTGCAGAGTTACATTGTTTAGAAGGAGGGAATGTGGTACTGAGATATGCTTACAGTGATAAGAAAGCTTAGCAGGCGACCTTGTAAAATGCTGATAATCAGACTCCTTAGGACAATTAGGTGACAATCACGGTGTCAAGTCAAGTCAGATAAGTGAAGAAACATTACCACTTCAAGCATTAAAATGTCAAAAGAAATTTGAAATTTAACAGGCCGGCGACTGAAGGCCATGCATTGTTTGTGAAGCATCAGATAGATTGTGAACCTGGATTACCCACTCAGTGGGGAAACAGGGGAGGGTCCTGTCATCAAAACGTATATAAACTGTGCTTTGGAACTACTAGATGCGCTCTCTCCTGCTTGTCGGGGGGCCCGCCATTGCAATCGCGAATAAATTACTACTTCACTGAGATCCTCGCCTGAGCCTAAGTTATTGGCTACGGAGTGTTTCTCACAATTTGGGGGCTCGTCTGGGATCCAGTCTCCTGCTGGGGAGCCCCACCGCCGTAGCAGCAGGAAGGCATGCCCCGCTGATTTCAGCGGTCCTGTGCATCTATGGTGGCGGTTCTGCGGAAAGCTGACAGAGGGCCCAAGACTGGTTAAAGAGGCAGGATCCGTGAAGTAGTGGGGAAAGGAAGAAGGTAGGCACTCCGGGTTTTTAAGAATCAATCCGGTAACTCTGTGCACAGACCAAGGTAAGAAATATTAAGTATTGCCTTGGGGGTCGGGTGATCTGGCGTATGTAAGCCCTTGCACGGGGAAGTGCTGGCACTACACCAGGGGAATCTGGTGTACGGTAATCCTTGCACGGGGAAGTGCTTGGAAGTACACCAGGGAATCTGGTAAACTCATAGGTGTGCGGTAACGCTTGCACGGCGAAGTGCTTGGCGGTACACCCCCATTTTTCAGTACGTTGGTGTGTGGTACACTGCAGAAGGGAAAATTCTGTAGCAACATACATGCGACGGCTAGGAAAAATGGGAAATATGAGTTCCAGGGGACAGGGAGATATCCCTGGGGGAGTGCCTACTAATTGTTCTTCCTGAAGAATGATAAGAAATTGGAAACATAATCCCAAAATTATAGGGATTGTAAAAGAAAAATAATTAAAAAAAAAAAAAAAGTTTAAATATTGTGTATCAGTCTGGACAAAAGAACCAATTAAGGAAACAGCAGCATTTTGGCCAAAATATGGGTCTGATGAAAATTCAGGCTTTAAATTTATTTGTAAACAATAAGATTCCTTTTTCGGAGAAGGAGCCAAGTTATGCTCCCTATAATCCTAATATTATACCCGTGACAGCAGCAGTTACTCCAGGAAGGGAGACAGGGACTGTAATTAACACTGTCCCTAAAGAAGGATCGTCCTCTAGGCTCTGGCAAGAATTAGAACAAGGTAGAAGATATATTGAGAATTTTGCCTTCCCTGATACTAACAGTACTAACACTACCTGTGTATCCTCTTAGGTGAACTACCCCCTCCCCCCCCCCTTACCAGCAGAGAGGTTAGGACTTTTAAGAAGGAGAGGAAGTCTTTATTTGAGGACCCCAACAGCCTAGCTGAACAATTAGACCAGTTCCTACGACCTGACATATTATACTCTTGGGGGCTTGGGGGAGGGAATTATGTCTGTAAGTATGTTGTTTACAGGGAAAGAAATGGGAATGATCAGGAGGAGAGCTGCTATACAAGAATGGGAAAGAGCTCATCCTCCAGGACCAGGGGTAATACCGGCAGGGCAGAAATACCCACTTGCCAATCCTGGCTGGAATAATAATAGTGTGCAACACAGAAATCATATGAGAGACTTGGGGTCAGAATGAGAAAGTACTCGGGGATGAGACCTGAGGACCCAGTATCCCAAGGGCTCTTGAAAGTTCATTGTGTGATTAAAGCCAGGCAAAATACGCAGAAAATGCTCCAGAAGGTGGGGGGATGTAGTGAACAGTCACTGGGGGACCCTCCTGTGGGAGGCCCTGGAGGTGTGTGTCCGGAGGGGAGATGAGAAGGAAAAGCAGAGAGAGAAACTACTGGTATTGACAGTGCAGCGGGTAGTGAGGCAGAGGGTTGGAGAAAGAGGAAGAAAATCTTCAGGGGGAGTCAGGGCCAAGATGGACAGGAGAGGAAGAGAGATGAAGGAATGGCAGGCAAAGAAGGCTGCCTGTGCTGTGGCCTGAATCCTAGCAGGGACAGGCTTTGGTAAGATGTTGTAAGTGTGGCCAGGCTGGCCACTTCCAATAGCAATATCTGGAGTGGAAGAAGGAGGAAAGAAGGAAAATGGGATGAAATATGCTATATTGATATGTTGTTTCAGTATCTTGGAGGGAAAAGGTATGGAATTAAATTGGACCCTGACTGAGCCTTTGGTGCTGGTATTAGAAAAGTACGGGCTGGAGAAAGATCAAGGAAGTGTTAAAAGGGTTGTTGGAGGTGTTAAAGGTGTGGCATGTAGTATTTAACAGAGCTGTTTGAAGTTGAATGAGCAGGGAAAAGGGATGTAGGCATTATCTAAGTAACAGTCTAGAAGTTTTGGTATATTTGCATATTTGCTGTGGTGTTTGTTCAGTTTCCTAAGCATCAGGGAGGGGGACGGAAGGGGGGAACAGCCTGCTCCCCCAGGGGCCTCTCCAGCGGCCGCAGGGGGGCTTCGGCTCCAGCGCCTGGAGCACCTCCTCCCCCTCCTTCTGCACTGACTTTGGTGTCTGCGGGGGGGTTTCTCACTCTCCCAACTGCTGTTGAACAGCAGGTTTTTGTTTGTTTTTTTTGTTTGTTTGTTTGTTTGTTTTCGTGGATGTGCTCTCACAGAGGCATGGTCTGTGTTGCTCATGGCTTGGCTCTGGGCAGCAGTGGGCCCCTTTGGGGCCAGATGAAATTGTCCCTTATCTGCCACGGGGAGGCTTCTGGGTTTTTCTCACGGGGCTGCCACTGCAGTTTCCCACCCCCACACCCCTCACACCCCCCGCACCTTGCCATCAAACCCAATACACTGGGGCAGCTAGGTCATTACTGGCTTGTAAAGTATCAGGGATTAAATTAACAAATGAAACCCTAAAAAGTGATGGGGGCAGAAGGGGCTGGGATAACAGTGCCACTTTGGGGGGATACCAAGCTGAGACTAGGGGATGAAATGATCACTGGGCAATTATTGTATGTATTCAAGGCAGAGACTAACGTGTTGGGACGGGATTTGATGATTAAATTGGGCATTCAAATAGTAAATTGTTAGACTGGAATAACAGTGTTATTAATGGAGTGCTCTCAGGCCCTGAGAGCAAACATATATTCACCTCTGACTGGAAAGACCCTGAAATGGGGGCGGAAGCAACAATATAGGTGGAAAATTTTACCTCAGGGGTTTACAGGGCCACCTATCTATTTGGGTAAGTTCTAAAAAAAAAAAAAAAAAAAAAAAATATTTTGGAGCAATTACAACCTCCCAAGGAGGTATTAATGTTAACAAATATGTGGATCGTTTTCTATTGTCAGGACAGGAGAAAAGAGTTGTGAAGAAAGCTACTAACAAGCTATTCAACTTTCTGGGAAAGCAGGGCTTGGGAGTATTGAGAAATAAATTACAATATGGAAAAAGAGAAGTCAGGTATTTAGGAAAACAAAGAATAAATGCAGAGAGGATTCAGGGAATTGTTGAAAATTAAGAAAGAACTAAAAAGTTTTAAAAGAAAGATTTTTTTTAAGGAATCAGGAGCTATGAAGTCTGAAGGAAAATGGATACTCCCCGATGGGAGAGAAATGCTGAATAAAGTGATAATGAGGCAAATATTAACTGTTTTACACCAAAAGAGTCATTGGGAGGTGCAAGCAATGTGTGATGTTGTGCTAAGAAAGTATGTCTGGGTAGGAATATACACTTTAGCGAAGCGCATATGCGGAGGATGTACCATATGTCAAAAGGTAAATAAAAAGGTCTTCTGTAACCCATCTAGAGGAGGATGGGAGCCAGGGATTTGACCTGTCCAAAGTATACAGGTAGACTTTACTGAGTTACTTGTTTGTCCTAATTGACCACGTGACTGGATGGGTGTAAACTTTACTGCAAGGGTTAAAGCAGGCCTTAGAGATTGAGTGGGATTTTCACAGCCCCTGGCACCCCTCCTCTTCTGGGAAGGTGGAGCGAATGAATCAGACATTAAAGAAGCAATTAACTAAACTAGTGTTAGGAACCCAACTTCCTTGGGTAAAATGCTTACTCCTACAGGTTTAAACAGCACCAAGAAAGGATATAGGAATTTCACCATAGGAGATGCTGTTCAGATTGCCCTATCTGGGCAGAAGGGATGAGATACCACAGTTCAAAACAAGAGAGGTTTCTTAAGAACTGTATTCTGGGGTTGTCCTCTTCTTTGTCATCTCTCAGGACCTGTGGGTTGTTGGCTCAAACCCCACCTTTGGAATTCCCCATTCACCACCGTCACCCAGGAAACCGGGTCCTGATTCGGACCTGGAAAGAGTCAACTCCGGCCTGAATGGGAAGGACAATTACTAACCACTGAAACAGCCGTAAGAACTGCGGAAAAAGGTTGGCCTCACTATACTCGAGTGAAGGCATCCGTCGACGCTAGCACCTGGGAAGCTGTTCCTACAGAAGACTTGTTGGAAGTTGCGAAGAGAAAAATCTCATAATGGACTCTGAGTAGGATAAAAGCTTACAATTGTAATCTAACCTTTTATTTTCACAGGTAACTAACGAGTGTGACTTGTGATTGAGAGAAAGGACGGACCTATAGCGAATTGCAGTGCTCCCAAGGGGGAGGGGGGGTGTGTTATAGTAGTAGTGTACATCTTATTCTTTGTATAGATAATTATTTGGAAACCTAAGGTTTAAAAATAATGACAGGGAAAAATCGATTACTAATTTTGTTTTTAGTGATTCTAGGCCTCAGAGAAGGCCTCAGTCAATTGGCAACTTGGAAAAGGCATGACCAGATAATAGCAAAAATGGGATACCCCATCAAAATGTGGGTGACTGTGACAGAGGGTTAGGTACCACAAGCCGTCATGTTTGATGCTTGTGAGGCGTTAGCTTGTGGAGATTTAAATGCCCAACGACAATTGAGCAGAGAGAACAAATAACTGGGAGAGACCCCACAGCCAGATTGAGAATAGCTGTATGGAAACAATCCTCTATTGCCGTCAGAGAAAGGGAGAAACTCAAGGAGAAAACAGGAGAGAAAACAGGAGGCCCTCTGAAATGTGGCAGTTCAAACATTTGAGATTCAAACAGGGTATGGGGATGTGAATGCCTGGATAGAATGGGTCAAATTTGTCCAGAGTCTCAACCGTAGCTACTGCTATGCTTGTGCCTCGGGATGACCGATTGCCCAGATAGTGCCCTTCCCATGGGGGTGGACCAAAGACTCCCAAGGGATGCGATGTATGATTGCATTGTACCAAGAAAAGACTGCCTGGGGAAATGAGGCCTGTAAGTCTCTCTTTGCTGTTTCTTGCATGACAACAATATCACGGTTCCCCCTGCCTTCTCTACAGCTATAGGTAACCATACAGCTTGTCTCTCACAGCAGGGTGTGAGTGCTACCTGGCATCTGGGAGAATTTGCCTTGTGCTACCAAGGACTTGATGGGAAACTGCTCACGACTAGAGATCCCCAGGGCAGATCTCTGGTGGTACGGTGGAGGGAAGATCTTACGGTCCACCCTACCATCTAATTGGGAAGGCACTTGTGCACTTGTCCAATTAGCTATACCCTTCACCCCGGCATTTGAAAGAGAAACATCACAAATACCCAGAAGAAGTAAAAGAGGCTTAGGAATATCATTTGATGATAGAGTATACATAGATTCTATTGGGGTACCTAGAGGAGTTCCGGATAAACATAAAGCCAGAAATGAAATTGCTGCAGGGTTTGAGTCACTGTTCTGCTGGGTAACAATCAATAAAAATGTGGATTGGATTAATTATTCCTATTATAATCAGCAGAGATTCATCAGTTATACCAAGGATGCGATGAGAGGAATCGCTGAACAACGAGATGCCATCAGCAACATGGCTTGGGAAAACAGGATAGCATTAGATATGATGCTCACAGAGGAAGGAGGTGTGTTTGTGTGTGTAATACTGAGCTACCATTGTTGCACTTTTACACCCAACAATACTGTCCCAGATGGCTCAGTAACTAGAGCATTGCGAGGGCTTACCACCCTTGCCAGTGAATTGGCAGAAAAAGTAGGCATATTTACACCCTTGATCGTAGTTGTAGGAGTTTTGACAGCCATTGGTTGCTGCATTATCCCCTGTGTAAGAGAACTAGTAAAGTGGTTAACTGAAACTTCACTATTGAAACAAATGACCACGGAGCTGCCACCTTAGTCAGATAAAGTGATAATGACCAGATGGAAAACAAAGAAAGCAAAGAAGAAGAAGAAATCTACCAAATTACACCTTAGAGAAAGGTTTTGCAAAAACCAACAGTTTATAAAAAAAAGAAAAGGGGGGAATTGCGGGAATAGAAATGTTGTTTTTGCAGAGTTACATTGTTTAGAAGGAGGGAATGTGGTACTGAGATATGCTTACAGTGATAAGAAAGCTTAGCAGGCGACCTTGTAAAATGCTGACAATCAGACTCCTTAGGACAATTAGGTGACATTCACGGTGTCAAGTCAAGTCAGATAAGTGAAGAAACATTACCACTTCAAGCAGTAAAAATGTCAAAAGAAATTTGAAATTTAACAGGCCGGCGACTGAAGGCCATGCATTGTTTGTGAAGCATCAGGTAGATTGTGAACCTGGATTACCCACTCAGTGGGGAAACAGGGGAGGGTCCTGTCATCAAAAAGTATATAAACTGTGCTTTGGAACTACTAGATGCGCTCTCTCCTGCTTGTCGGGGGGCCCGCCATTGCAATCGCGAATAAATTACTACTTCACTGAGATCCTCGCCTGAGCCTAAGTTATTAGCTTCGGAGCGTTTCTCACAAGCCTAGCCCGGCAGAGGTGTTTGTTACCTCCGAAGTGGGATGGGAAACAGAAGTGTAATAGAAGAAAAGAAAATAAATAAATAAATAAATAAATAAATAAATAAATAAATAAATAAAAGCTCATGTGTTGAGCAGGAAGAAGTAATAATGCTGTTGATAATAAAACCTACAAAGCAAGTGCTGTTCAGTGAAATAATTGCTTGCCACCCATGGTCCGATGCCCAGTCTGTCCTCGAGATGTGCTCCCCCAAGCCCAGATGCCACATGGTGTGGGACATCCCTTTGGGGTCAGCTGTCCTGGTTCTGTCCCCTCCCAGCTCCTTGTGCACCCCCACAGCGTGACGAGTTAAAAGTCCTTGGCTCTCTGGAAGAGCTGCTCTGCGACCATTATCGCGGACAGAAGCATGGAGACTCTCCAGAGTCTGTCTCTCCAGACAGGCCCAGCACCTGCCGGTTATGATGGCACTGCATCTGTCAAGGACAGAGATTGAGAACTCAAAGAAAGGAAACAGGGCTGAAGAGCTGTGCTCTGGGGTCAGCTCTTCCAGCCAGCCACCAGCAATGGAGAGCACTGTGCGCGAGAGCATCCTCTGCGCAGATGGAGGGCTGCCGCAGAGAAATGGGGAGTTCCTGCAGCCTCTTGTGTTGTCCCCGCAAAGCTGCCAGGCTTCCCTGGGCCAGTGCAGAGGTCCACTGAAAAGAAGCACTGAGCGCAGCACAAAGATCCCTGTGCTGGGGCTGGCCCCCTACCACCACGAAGTCCCTGCATCCAGGCACCAGCTGGGCCTGAGGCCAAAGACTCTGATGGCAGCTTCCACTTGTGGGCTGCAGCCGTCCCTCTGAGGGGAACCACCAGCACGGAGGGGACCACAGCACCTGAGAGAGCTGGGGCTGAGCCAGGCCCCAAAGGACACCCCATGACAAAGCCCTTGACACTGGCCCTTCCAAAAGCCCTTTCTTAGCTGCTCCTTTCAGCAAAAGTCAAGCCGTTGTGCTGAGGATTGTGCCATCAAGTGGCACCCAAAGTAATAAAGAGCTCCTTCCCAGCTTAGGGGGGGCTGAGAGGAGGCCTCCTGGCGGCCTGCGGCTTCCTCACGAGGGGAGCAGAGGGGCAGGCGCTGAGCTGCCAGAGGACAGCAACAGGGCCGAGGGAAGGCCACGGAGCTGGCACAGGGGAGGGTCAGGCTGGCTGTTTGGGACCACTTACGCCCTGAGAGGGTGGTCACAGAATCCCAGAACGGCTGATGTTGGAAGGGACCTCTGAGGATCATCCAGTCCAAAACGCCCTGCCGAGCAGGATCGCCCAGAGCACACTGCGCAGGATGGCATCCAGGCGCCTCTTGTAGAATATCTCCAGAGAAGGAGACTCCACAACCTCTCTGGGCAACCTGTTCCTGTGCTGTCAGCCTGACAGTAAAGAAATGGCTCTCCATACAGAACCTGTGCCTGCAGAGCGTGAGGGCACCAAAGCCAACTATGACGGAGATTCAGGATTGCAAGAAAGGGAAGAGGAATCAAGGGCTACTCTCTGGGGTCAGCTCCTCCAGCCAGCCTCCACAAACGGACTGCATTCTCTGGAAGAGCATTCGTCGCCCTGACGGAAGGCTGCCTGACAGGAAAGGATTGTTACTGCGGCCTCCTGTACAGCCCAGGGCAGAACCAGCTCTCTTCAGCCTTGAGAACACCATTCGTATTAGCTTCTTTCAGAAGGATGAGGGGCAAACAAGCAGAGAAAAGGAGTTCCTGCGGCCTCGTGGATTCTGCACAGCCTCTTCAGCTGTCCCTGGCATGACCAAAATGGCTGGGAGACCAACAGCAGGACCACGTACCACCCCAAGAAAGGCTGATGTCTGTGATGGCAGACATGGAGTGTCTGTGATGAACCACAGATGAGAGTCTTCCGTTGATGCTGACAGAAGCATGGGGAAGCCAAGTGCGCTCTCTGTAGAGAACCAGTGCCCACAGTGCCTGAGGCATGCAAAACATTCATGATGCAGATTCAGGATTGCAAGAAAAAAAAAGAGGAATCAAGGGCTACTCTCTGGGATCAGCAACTGCAGCCAGCCACCAGAAACGGACTGCATTGTGCATGAGAGCATTCATCACATTGATGGAGGGCTGCCTCAGACAAAGGAGGAGTTCCTGCGGCCCTACGGGTTGCACATGCTCCAGTCAGCATTTCCCAGCTTGGTCATCAGGAAGAAAGGACTATCTTTGCCCCAGACAAATAGATGAGATGGCAGGTCTGCATTTGGCAGGCACGCAGACTGTGCTCTTAGTCACAAGGAATGCACAGGGAAACTGGGCGGGCTCCCCAGGAAACCGCAGCAACCCAGGACTGGCATTTGGGGCCCTACATGAGGCAAAAATATTGTTCCATCATCAAGGGGGGTGATTGTTCCTGAGAGGTTGCTTGAACCGCAAGAAGGGGGACATCACTGGGAGGAGGTGTCCATGGGGCGAAGTCCACAGGTAGACCTATCCCAGCCACCTCCTGGACTGTCCAGCACACCCAGTGCTTCCCAGACCGGCCAACACAATTATGCACAAAGACCAGGGCTGCCAAACTGACTATGTTCTCATCCTGGATCCGTTTGTGACTGATGTCAGGAATGGGAAAGAGCCCCCCAGTGCAGGATCACGAAGCTGCAGCTGAAGGAAGAGCTCCGTGAGCACATAACAAAGAAGTGCCGGGAAGTACAGCTGCAACGCTTGCCTGGGCCAGTGCAGAGGTCCATGGAAATGAAGCATGGAGCGCTGCCCAAAACTGCCCGTGCTGGGGCTGGCACCTTGCCACCACCAAGTCCCTCTGTCTGCTTCATCAAGCCCAAGACCCTCGTCCATCCTGACCAGGTGAAGCAGAAGAAGCGTGGAGCATCCATTGCCTGCCCTGAGGCCTCCAGGACAGCACGCTCCCACCCCGTGCCCATCTACTTCCAAAGCCCTGAGGCCACATTTATGCTCCCCAGGGGATCACCGGGGGGAGCAGTGCTGGCATTGCCAGCGGCAGCTGTCCTTCTGCCTCCTGCTGCTGGTGGCCGGGGTCCGCCTGGAATGGCCCAAGTGGCTGCGGGGCTGGCAGCAGGACAAGCTGCGGTGCTGAGGCAGGGTGATCACAGCATCTGTGCCTCGCTAGCCCCTGGAGCTGCACTTTCAGAGCAAGAGGTCTGTGTGCAGCTCCAGGGACCATCACCCTGCCCATCATGTCTTGCACAAAGATATTGAGCACCTCCCAGGAGCAGGGATCCCTCCAGGCAGGCTGCGTCAGGATGCTGTGCTGGAGCAGGAGCTGGAACCTGTGTGCCCTGGACTCTGTCCTGCAGGGCATTGCCCACAGCCTAGCCCAGCAGAGGTGTTTGTCGTCCCCCCAAGTGGGATGGGAAAGAGAAGTGGGAGGGAAGAAAAGAAAAAAAAAAATTAAAAGCTCATGTATTCACAGAATCACAGAATCACAGAATTTCTAGGTTGGAAGAGACCTCAAGATCATCGAGTCCAACCTCTACCTAACGCTAACAATCCCCACTAAACCATATCCCTAAGCTCTACGTCTAAACGTCTTTTAGAGACTTCCAGGGATGGTGACTCCACCACTTCCCTGGGCAGCCTGTTCCACTGTCCAACAACCCTTTCGGTAAAGAAGTTCTTCCTAACATCTAACCTAAAACTCCCCTGGCACAACTTTAGTCCATTCCCCCTCGTCCTGTCACCAGGCACATGGGAGAACAGGCCAACCCCCACCCCGCTACAGCCTCCTTTAAGGTATCTGTAGAGAGCAATAAGGTCGCCCCTGAGCCTCCTTTTCTCCAGGCTGAACAAGCCCAGCTCCCTCAGCCGCTCCTCGTAGGACTTGTTCTCCAGGCCCCTCACCAGCTTCGTCGCCCTTCTCTGCACCCGCTCAAGCACCTCGATGTCCTTCTTGTAGCGAGGGGCCCAAAACTCAACACAGTACTCCTCCAGCCAGCAGCCACAAACGGACTGCATTGTCCAGGAGAGCTTTCGCCGCCCTGATGGCCTCAGACAAAGGAGGAGTTCCTGCGGCCCTATGGGTTGCCCATGCCCCCTTCAGCATTTCAGCATCATTGACTGTCTGTGGCCTCTTCAGCTGTCCCTGGCATGGCCGAAGTAGCTGCAGGACCAACAGCAGGACCATCAATAATCACAAGAAATGCTGATTGTGGTATGTGTGTCAGAGAACACAAATTAGAGTCTTCCATTTGCACCAAAGAAGCATGGGGAAACGAAGTGGGCTCTCCATACTGTACCAGTACCCAAAGGGCTTGAGGCACTCAAAACATTCAAGATGCTTCAGGATTAGAAGAAAGGAAAGAGGAATCAAAGGCCACCCTCCGGGATCAGCACCTGCAGCCAGCAGCCACAAAGGGACTGCATTGTCCGGGAGAGCATTCGCCGCCCTGATGGAGGGCTGCCTCAGACAAAGGAGGAGTTCCTGCGGCCCTATGGGTTGCCCATGCCCCCTTCAGCATTTCAGCATCATTGACTGTCTGTGGCCTCTTCAGCTGTTCCTGGCATGGTCAAAGTGGCTGCAGGACCAACAGCAGGACCACGTACCACCCCAAGAAAGGCGAATGTCTGTGATGGATGGCAGACATGGCGCGTCTGTGATGAACACAGATGAGAGTCTTCCCTTGACGCTGACAGAAGCATGGGGAAGCCAAGTGCGCTCTCCATACAGAAACTGTGCCCACAGAGCCTGAGGGTGCCCAAAACCTTCAAGATGCACATTCAGGATTACAAGAAAGGAAAGAGGAATCAAGGGCCGCTCTCTGGGGTCAGCTCCTCCAGCCGGCCTCCACAAACGGACGGCGGTCTCCGTGAGAGCATTCGTTGCCCTGACGGAGAGCTGCCCGACAGCACTGGATTGTTACTGCGGCCTCCTGCACTGCCCAGGGCAGAACCAGCCCTATCCAGCCCTGAGCACACCATCCGTATTAGCTTCTTTCAGAAGGATGAGGGGCAGACAAGCAGAGAAAAGGAATTCCTGCGGCCTCGTGGATTCTCCACGGCCTCTTCAGCTGTTGCCGCCATGGCCAAAGTGGCTGCAGGAACAGCAGCAGGACCACGTTCCAAGCATGGGGCGGTCACGGCCCGCACGGCCCCGGCACCGCCCTCGCCCCTTTCCCGCCCCCCGCCGGCGCCCTGATTGGGCGCGAGAGCGGAGCGGGAGAGCGGAGCGCCCTGATTGGCTGCCGCCGGGCAGAAGGACAGCTGCCGCTGCCAATGCCAGCACTGCTCCCCCCTGTGAGGCAGCCCCCTGTCTGTGTGCGTGACGCTGTCACGGACAATGCAGCCTGCCCCAGTTGACCGGTACAGCTGCTTGCTGCCTGCCCACAACAGAGGGAGTCTGAGCTGCAGTGGGACAGAGGCCTGCGGTGCCTGGGGGCTGTTTCTTTCTAGCTTTGCAGGGTGTGCTGGGCAGGGCGCTGCTCCTTATCTCTGCCCTGCCACCCTCCTCCTGGGGCACAGCTGACTCAGATGGACGCTTCATGCGCAGACGTCTCTCAAGGATCTGCAGCTTCTTGGCACGAATGTGCTGCTCCAGGGCCTCACGCTGTGAAATAAACGTGGCCTCAGGGCTGTGAAAATACCGTGTTGGCCGGGCTGGGAAGCACTGGGTGTGCCATGGACAATACAAGTCGCTGTGAGAACAGGTCCTCCTGTGTATGTCGCCCCTTGGACGCCTTCTCCCGCTGACAGTGGCCCTCATCTGGGTCAAGGAGACTATCATGAATGATCATCCCCATTGCTGATGGATTCCCTTTGGGAAATACCCCAGCTGGCGACTCTTCAGCTCCTCTGCCTGGGTTGGAGCCCCGCATGTGGGTCCCTGGGTGGCTGGGGGCAAGCAGGGCGTGCAGGCGCTGCCTGTTCCTGGGGAGCCTGCCCAGATTCCCTACACTTTTCTTGCAACTCAGGGCACAGTCGATGTGCCTGCCATGTGCATCTCTGCCCTTCCTTTCCTTGGTCTAGACCAAAGACGGTGCTTTTGCCCCTTTGGCCAGGCTGGGAAATGCTGAAGGGGCAACGGGCAACCCAAGAGGCCGCAGGACCTCCCCATGAATCTCAGGCAGCCCCCAGCCCAGCTGCCTGGGGGGATCCCTGGTTCCGGGTGATGCTCGATGTCTTTGTGCAGGACACGATGGGCAGGGTGATGGTCCCTGGAGCTGCACACAGACCTCTTGCTGTGAAAGTGCAGCTCCAGGGGCTAGCGAGGCACAGATGCCGTGATCACCCTGCCTCAGCACCGCAGCTTGTCCTGCTGCCAGCCCCGCAGCCACTTGGGCCATTCCAGGCGGACCCCGGCCACCAGCAGCAGGAGGCAGAAGGACAGCTGCCGCTGGCAATGCCAGCACTGCTCCCGCCTGTGAGGCAGCCCCCTGTCTGTGTGCGTGACGCTGTCATGGGCAGTGCAGCCTGCCCCAATTGACTGGTACTGCTGCTTGCTGCCTGCCAAGCCGGGAGGGTGACCCATGTTGGCTGGGCTGTGAAGTGCTGTGGACCAGCTGTGAGTGCACTGGAAGAGCTCCTCCAGCACTGTCGTCCCTCATCTGGGCAAAGGAGAATCTTGTGCACAATCATCCCCATTTTTGGTGGCTGGATGGAGGAGCAGACCTCAGCCGGTGGCTCTTGAGCTCCGCTGCCTGGCTTGGACACGTGCTTCCGAGGCACCTGTCAGCACTGGCTCCCCCAGGCTCCTCGCTCGGGGCCATGGTCAGAGCCCACGGCCCAGCTCCAGCTGTGTCCGACAGCAGCTCCCGTCCCCCACCCCAAGCTGCTTAGTCTGCCACATTACACGGATACGCTATTAAAGCAGATCCAAACTGAAAGACGAATGCAGCCAGGGAATGGACTGCAGGCCATGAAGAAGCCCCAGAGCTGTTCAAGGAAAGCAGAGTTCTGTGTGAAGCACCTGGAGCCATCCACCCAGCCCTGGCCCTCTCTCTTCATACCAAGGCACGAGAGAAGGACTGCTGGTGGGGGCTGTGCAAAGAGGCCACAGGAACTCCCCCTTCCTCTCAGGCAGCAATTTCTCTGGGCAGAGAATGCCCTCACGCACAATGCTGCCCATTGCTTGTGCCTGGCCGGAGGAGCTCACCTCAGAGCGTGACTCTTCAGTCCTGTTTCCTGCCCTATGATACTGAATCTCGGTTATTGAAAGTTAGAGGTCTGTCAGGCCTTGTGGCTGTTCATTCCTTCTGGAGAGCCCACGTGTTTTTTCCACTCTTTCGCTGGTGTTGATAGAAGAGAGCAATTTGTCTTTTCTTTGAGAGATGCCACGATCATCCTTCCTTGGCATTGCAACTCGTCCTGCTGCTTGTCCTGCAGCCACTTTAGACGTATCAGGAACAGCTGAGGGGGCCATGGGAAAAATGAAAAATGACTGAGCTGCACCCCTCCGTGAGGCAGCCCCCAATGTGGGTGAAGGAGGGAGTCGTGTACAATGTGGTCCAGACTACTTGACCAGTAAGACCTCTTGCCGCCTGCCAAACACAAAGGGACTCTGAGCTGCAGTGGGAGAGAGGCACCAGGGCCACCTCGGGCCC
Source organism: Aythya fuligula (assembly GCF_009819795.1). Lineage (NCBI taxonomy): Eukaryota > Metazoa > Chordata > Aves > Anseriformes > Anatidae > Aythya > Aythya fuligula. The sequence continues at coordinate 10,061,641 of NC_045593.1, read as the reverse complement.
ATCGGGACGGGCTGCTCGGTGCTGAGGCTGACCCACGGGGCCTCACCTGGCTTCAGCCCCACCCCAGGATTGTGTGTGGCTGACAGGAAGGACAGGAGCCAACCTCACATTGCCTCAGCCCAGCTCTCTACGATGCTGTTGTCCCCCCCTTGCTGGTGGTTCCCCTCAGAGGGACAGCCACAACCGAGCTGGGATTCTGTGACCACCCTCTCAGGGCAGAAGTGGTCCCAAACAGCCAGCCTGACCCTCCCCTGTGCCAGCTCTGTGGCCTTCCCTCGGCCCTGTTGCTGTCCTCTGGCAGCTCAGCGCCTGCCCCTCTGCTCCCCTCGTGAGGAAGCCGCAGGCCGCCAGGAGGCCTCCTCTCAGCCCCCCCTAAGCTGGGAAGGAGCTCTTTATTACTTTGGGTGCCACTTGATGGCACAATCCTCAGCACAACGGCTTGACTTTTGCTGAAAGGAGCAGCTAAGAAAGGGCTTTTGGAAGGGCCAGTGTCAAGGGCTTTGTCATGGGGTGTCCTTTGGGGCCTGCCTCAGCCCCAGCTCTCTCAGATGCTGTGGTCCCCTCCGTGCTGGTGGTTCCCCTCAGAGGGACGGCTGCAGCCCACAAGTGGAAGCTGCCATCAGAGTCTTTGGCCTCAGGCCCAGCTGGTGCCTGGATGCAGGGACTTCGTGGTGGTAGGGGGCCAGCCCCAGCACAGGGATCTTTGTGCTGCGCTCCATGCTTCTTTTCAGTGGACCTCTGCACTGGCCCAGGGAAGCCTGGCAGCTTTGCGGGGACAACACAAGAGGCTGCAGGAACTCCCCATTTCTCTGCGGCAGCCCTCCATCTGCGCAGAGGATGCTCTCGCGCACAGTGCTCTCCATTGCTGGTGGCTGGCTGGAAGAGCTGACCCCAGAGCACAGCTCTTCAGCCCTGTATCCTTTCTTTGAGTTCTCAATCTCTGTCCTTGACAGATGCAGTGCCATCATAACCGGCAGGTGCTGGGCCTGTCTGGAGAGACAGACTCTGGAGAGTCTCCATGCTTCTGTCCGCGATAATGGTCGCAGAGCAGCTCTTCCAGAGAGCCAAGGACTTTTAACTTGTCACGCTGTGGGGGTGCACAAGGAGCTGGGAGGGGACAGAACCAGGACAGCTGACCCCAAAGGGATGTCCCACACCATGTGGCATCTGGGCCTGGGGGAGCACATCTCGAGGACAGACTGGGCATCGGACCATGGGTGGCAAGCAATTATTTCACTGAACAGCACTTGCTTTGTAGGTTTTATTATCAACAGCATTATTACTTCTTCCTGCTCAACACATGAGCTTTTATTTATTTATTTATTTATTTATTTATTTATTTATTTTATTTTCTTCTATTACACTTCTGTTTCCCATCCCACTTCGGAGGTAACAAACACCTCTGCCGGGCTAGGCTTGTGAGAAACACTCCGTAGCCAATAACTTAGGCTCAGGGGAGGATCTCAGTGAAGTAGTAATTTATTCGCGATTGCAATGGCGGGCCCCCCGACAAGCAGGAGAGAGCGCATCTAGTAGTTCCAAAGCGCAGTTTATATACTTTTTGATGACAGGACCCTCCCCTGTTTCCCCACTGAGTGGGTAATCCAGGTTCACAATCTACCTGATGCTTCACAAACAATGCATGGCCTTCAGTCGCCGGCCTGTTAAATTTCAAATTTCTTTTGACATTTTTACTGCTTGAAGTGGTAATGTTTCTTCACTTATCTGACTTGACTTGACACCGTGAATGTCACCTAATTGTCCTAAGGAGTCTGATTGTCAGCATTTTACAAGGTCGCCTGCTAAGCTTTCTTATCACTGTAAGCATATCTCAGTACCACATTCCCCCCTTCTAAACAATGTAACTCTGCAAAAACAACATTTCTATTCCCACAGGCTGTGGGCAATGCCCTGCAGGGCAGGGTCCCGGGCCCACAGGTTCCACCTCCTGCTCCAGCACAGTGTCCTGACACAGCCTGCCTGGGGGCATCCCTAGTCCTGGGAGGTGCTCGATGTCTTGATGTCTTTGTGCAGAACACGATGGGCAGGGTGATGGTCCCTGGAGCTGCACACAGACCTCTTGCTGTGAAAGTGCAGCTCCAGGGGCTAGCGAGGAACATGGCACGCTATGCCAGGAACAGCTGAAGAGGCTGTGGAGAATCCCTGAGGACGCAGGAATTCCTTTTCTCTTCTTCTCTGGTCCTCATCATTGGGATAGAAGCTCTTGCGGATGAAAAGGACTGTTTCTGTCTCATGCAATAGAGAAGGCTGCAGTAACAATCCGTTCCTGTCAGGCAGCCGTCCATCAGGGCAGCGAATGCTCTCCCGCACGATGCAGTCCGTTTGTGGCTGCTGGCTGGAGGAGCTCACCTCAGAGCGCAGCTCTTCAGTCCTGTTTCCTGCCCTATGATACTGAATCTCAGTTATTGAAAGTTTTAGGTCTGTCAGGCCATGTGGCTGCTCATTCTTTCTGGAGAGCCCACGTGATTTTTCCACACTTTCACTGATGTTGATAGAAGAGAGCAATTTGTCTTCTCTTCCAGAGATGCCACGATCATCCTTCCTTGGCATTGCAACTCGTCCTGCTGCTTGTCCTGCAGCCACTTTAGACATACAATGAACAGCTGGGGGGTCCATGGGAAAACTGAAAGGGCAACTGAGCTGCACCCCTCTGTGAGGCACCCCCCATGTGGGTGAAGGAGGGAGTCGTGTACAATGTGGTTCAGACTATTTGACCGGTAACGCCTCTTTCCACCTGCAAAACAGGGAGGGAGTCTGAGCTGCAGTGAGAGAGAGGCACCAGGGCCACCTCGGGCCCATCAGCATGGGCTGCTCAGTGCTGAGGCTGACCCACGGGGGACTCACCTGGCTTCACCCCCACCCCAGGATTGTGTGTGGCTGACAGGAAGGACAGGAGCCAGCCCCACACTGCAGCCTGTCAGCATGCAGCTGAGGCAAGAGCAGCGCAGCAAGCTCTGCATGCACACAGCAAGAAAGTGCCTAGAAGTAAAGGTGCAACGCTTCCCTGGGCCAGTGCAGCTGTCTGTGGAACAGCTGCATCAAGTAATGTCTGAAAATCCCTGTGCTGTGTCTGCTCCCCTACCACCACAAAGCCCCTGTGTCCGCTTCCTCGAGCCCAAACCCCTCGTCCATCCGGACTAGGTCAAGCAGAAGGAGCCTGGGGCATCCATCACCTGCCCAGTGGTCTGTGAGGAGCGTGGGGGATCAGGATGGCTCCCCCAGGCTCCTTTCTTTTACTCATGGTAAAGATTCCCAACTCCCTCGATACCTCTCAATGCCACACCGTGAGCCTGAGATATCAAAGTGAATACAGACAGTCACTGCAGCATTTTACAATTCCAAGTTAGTAACAGGAGTGATAACACCAGGCTTACCCCAAGCAGTGTCAGCAAAACGAGAAGTGGTTGCCTTTTAATGTTTTGATCAGGTCGTGGTGTTTAACTGCATTTTGTTGGAAGATTGATCAACTGGTGGGATACCACTGGTGCCAAATATAAAAATCACACCTGGCAATTACAAATACAAAAGGTAGAATGATTTTTGCTAGGGAGAATTAAATGTGGATGATTTTCAAAGTGGCAAACACCTTGATCAGCGTCAAGACATACGTCCTGAGCGTCAATTGAGTTGCTTTCACAGATAAATCTTTGTTGTTCCCAGCTAACACATGACTGCAGATTTACAGTCTGCCATCTCCCGCTCCCCATCCATGCCCATGTTTTATGCTCCAAAGGATGGAGCACTGTCTCCTCATGGTTTAATCCTAGTGCAATGATGGCGTGGATAACAGAACCTGCGGCATTCTGTACAGTCAGCACAAAGGCAGTAGCCATGTTAACAGTGGGATCATAGGTAAAATTTACCAGAGTCCACCAAGAGCGGAACTTCCTCTCAAAATCATTGGCATTGTCCCAAACAGCCTTTTGGACTTCAACCGGGAAAACACGTTCACTTCCTTCCCTAATGATCCCACTGTGGTTAATCTCCAGGCTGTATGTCATGCACTGCTCCATCCAGCTCTGAGTTCCAGCCACGTGTTTTTCTATTTCTCTAAGTTGCTTACTCAAAACCACCATTTAGGTAGTCGGCATCTCTTCCCCAACCTGGGTAGACATTCCCTTCTGGACCCTCTATGGTCCCCCATAAAGCATTTCAAAAGGACTTAATTTATCTTTAGTTTGGGGCTTAGTCAGAATCCACAGCAATGCTAGCAGGAGAGCTTGGAGCCAGGGCAAGTTAGCCTCTTGCCCTAACCTTACGATTTGTTGTTTGATCAAACGGTTCATTTTCTCCACTTGACCACTTGATTGAGGGGGGTATGGAGTGTGGAGTTCCCAATCTGTTTTTGACTAAAGTGTGGTCCCCAGTCTGAGGATATGGAAACTGCAACTCCGAAGCCTGGTGTTATTTCCTGTAGCAATACTTTGGTTCCTTCTCGGGCTTGGCAGGTCTAGCGGGTACTGCCTCCGGCCAACCTGAAAAGGTATCTGTTAATACCAACAAATATCTATACCCCCCTTTTCTTGGAAGTTCAGAAAAGTTAATTTGCCACTGTTGCCTGGGCCCATGGCCTTTTCCAATTTGACCCGGTTTGGGTTTGGGGGTATTCTTGAGGTTAGTCTGGAGACAAGGTCACATTGTCGAGTTATTTAAGTGATGGTAGAGTATAAGTTCCTGGCAGTAATTTTTCCAAATAGATAGTTATACAAGGCATCTATTCCACAGTGTGTCTTCTGGTGTTCTGCCCTTACCAGTGACCACCATAAATTGGAGGGGATGACTAGCTTCCCCTTCCCTTCTTCAGTAATAGCCCATCCCTCTTGGTTATATTTTCCCTTTTGACTTTTGATTAATTTTCTATCCTTCTTGGTATATGCATACAGGCTTACCTTCAAGGGGAATCTGCCCATCTGGAATCAGGGCTCCCTCAGGTGCTACCTCACCTTTTGCTGCTTCTTTTACCTCTCTGTCCACCAGATTGTTTCCTCGAACTCTGAGCTCACCTTCTGATGTGCCTTAATGTGCATGATTGCTACCTTTACAGGCAGCTGAACTGCTTCCAAGAATCGCATTATTTCTTTTGCGTTTTTGATGTTTTTCCCTTGCGAGTTCTTTCTTTCCAGATGCCTCTATGTGCATGTACAACCCCAAATGCATATAGATGTTTATTTTCTTTCCTTTTGCTATTTCTAAGGCATGGGTCTGAGCAATTATCTTGGCCTTTTGTGCAGAGGTATCTGTTGGCAAAGGTCCAGATTCTCTTACCTCTTTGCAAGTGGTAACTGCATACCCAGCATGTCGTTTTCCGCCGATAACGTAGCTGCTCCCATCAGCGAACCAGATTTCCACATACAGCTGGAGTAGGTAGCTTTGATGGTCTCCAGGCAGTCGTGGTGTACTGGCTCCCCTTGGTTTCTGCTGAGGAAAGAAGATGGGTTGACGATGTTAGTTACCACTATTTCTACATCATCTTGCTCTACCCTGATAACTTGGTATTTCAGGAACCTTTGTGGGGAAAGCCAGTGGCCACCTTTCACTTCCAGCACTGCGGACGTTGTGTGGGACACTAGCACAGTTACTTTCTGGCCCAAGGTGCAGTGGTATCCAGCTGCTTAGACAAATAAGCAACTGCCCTTCGATATGGGCCCAGGTCTTGTGCTAGTATTCCCAGGGCAATCCCCTGTTTCTCATGGGAAAGGAGGAAGAATGGTTTATTCACATCTGGAAGTCCCAGAGCTG